>NC_091133.1:130125805-130463305 GCF_040183065.1 Periplaneta americana
CCTGGCTGCTGTTTAATGTAATTACGGCCGTGGTAGATGATTCGATTATCATGCATTATGATTCCAGAGATAATAGATACGGCTCGGTCATAACCATCGCCAGCTCTTCACTGCAGACGCTTTGTAAATTAAATCCTCTACGTGTGTCGTTAGAAATCAAACTACAGAAATTACTTCCAAAATCGCGTTTGCTACACAAGAACCCGGCGTTGCTTAGCAACTATAGCATGCTCGTCTTCGTTCTTTATAGGACACAAAATGTCATATGATGGTGTCGCAAGAATTGTGATGAGATAGATATAGAAGTACTCGCAGGAGACCAAGCCTGTGCGCCATATTGCCAGAAAACCCACTTGACACAAAAGCCATATCACCAATATGACTGGCAGAGGGGTTCGTAAAGTCAGTACTTACTACGAAAAACGCGTCCTGCCATTTCTAACAAAGTTTTAGCTCTACGCTGTATTAGGAACACACCGTCAGATACTATGTAGAATACGTCACCGTTTCAGGAATTAAACTACAGTTATACTGGTTTGAATGTTTTATTTTTGTGTCGGTTTACAAATGGAGAGTATGGTTCTATAATGAAAAAAAAAAATCCATTTTGAATCTTGCGTACACCACTTTTAATACTTGAATATAAGTAATTGATTAACTAGCTGACTTACTCGTGTTAAGTAAGTCTGTGCGGCTTACAGCTGTTTCGGTGCTTCTTCACACCATCCTCAGAGCCTACTAGATCTCGGCGTCATCTCGAACTTCTATGCCTGTTGTGTGGGTGCGTTTGATTGTTGAAAGGTGTTGAAAAGTGGAGTCAAATAGTGTATGTGTACTGAAATTGATCTGTGTGTTGAGAACTTGATCAGGGTGTGTTTTAGAGTGTTTGATTGTTGAAAGGTGTTGAAAAGTGAAGTCAAATAGTGTATGTGTGTACTGAAATTGATCTGTGTGTTGAGAATTTGATCAGGGTGTGTTTTAGTGTGTTTGATTGTTGAAAGATGTTGAAAAGTGGAGTCAAATAGTGTGTGTGTGTGTGTACTGAAATTGATCTGTGTGTTGAGAATTTGATCAGGGTGTGTTTTAGTGTGTTTGATTGTTGAAAGGTGTTGAAAAGTGGAGTCAAATAGTGTGTGTGTGTACTGCTTGATCTGTGTGTTGAGAATTTGATCAGGGTGTGTTTTAGTGTGTTTGGTTGTTGAAAGGTGTTGAAGAGTGGAGTCAAATAGTGTGTGTGTGTGTGTGTGTGTGTGTGTGTACTGAAATTGATCTGTGTGTTGAGAATTTGATCTGAGTGTGTTTTATTGTGTTTGATTGTTGAAAGGTGTTGAAAAGTGAAGTCAAATATTGTGTGTGTACTGAAATTGATCTGTTTGTTGAGAATTTCATTAGTGTGTGTTTTAGTGTGTTTGATTGTTGTAAAGTGTTGAAAAGTGGAGTCAAAAAGTGTGTGTGTACTGAAATTGATCTGTGTGTTGAGAATTTGATCAGAATGTGTTTTAGTGTGTTTGATTGTTGAAAGGTGTTGAAAAGTGAAGTCAAATAGTGTGTGTACTGAAATTGAGCTGTGTGTTGAGAATTTGATCGGGGTGTGTTTTAGTGCGTTTGATTGTTGAAAGGTGTTGAAAAGTGGAGTCAAAAACTGAAATTGATCTCTGTGTTGAGAATTTGATCAGGGTGTGTTTTAGTGTGTTGAAGCACCGAAACAGCTGTAAGCCGCACAGTCTTACATAATTAACAACGAGTAAGTCCGCTAGTTAATCAATTACGAAAAAAAAATAATTCATAAAAGACATGCTATATATTCTCTTTTCATATGAAGCAACATTCCGAAATTAGTCCCAGCTCAAAACACATTTTTCACTATGGTTCACTCAAAGTGCACCGTATGTATCTATCATCTCAATATTGCAGAACTCGCGATTACAAATCAAATAAGTGGTCGCAGAGCTCTATAGCTCCTGTCGATACCGCGATATTACCGAGAGTAGTTGCACAGCACGGCTAATTTTGTACACAAATTCGTCGCTCTCATCCCCGTAGCGAGGGAAGGTGGCGCCATTGCGTGTGGTACACAAGTCACTGGTATACGGCCAAAGACAATTACTAGTAACATTAGCATTCAGTTGTATGTCGGAGTTTTGTTGCAGTAAACATTTGAAATTCTATCATTTCTTGTTTCGCCATGGATCCCGGAACTAGTGTCCATACTCGATGCGGGGAAAGACATATTGTACGTCGAAAGTGTTCTGTTTTGATAACTAAATATCGTGGAGTAACGATCAGCGAGTCTGGCCGCGAAACCAGGTGGCCCGGGTTCGAATTGTTTATGCTTGTGAATTGAATTATTCTACTTAAATGACATGTACAATTTTATATAGCTCAATTAAAATATGTTTTTATATTGACTTAATCTGTTTACTATGTATTGTATGTTTTGTTTAGCATAACTGATAAATTGTATGTACTGTAAATTGAATAGTATACTGTATAGGTCAACTGATGAATTGTTTAAGCTTATAAATTGAATTAATCTACTTCATATGAACTGTATAGCTTAACGAAAATAAGTTTGTAAATGGAACTAATTTGATTGTATATGTTTGTATAGTTTGGCTGATGAATTGTATATGTTCTTAAAATGATTACTAGTCTGTGTAGCTCTACTGATGAATTGTATATAGACCTACTGTAAATTGAATGGTAAAATGTATAGCTCAACTGATGAATTGTTTATGATTATAAATTGAATTAATCTACTTGATATTAATTGCACAAATTTGTATAGCTTAATGAAAGTATGCTACTTTGTATTGTATATATTTGTATAGTTTTGGCCGATGAATTGTATATGCTTTAAATTGAATAGTAATCTATATAGCTCTACTGATAAATTGTTTGTGTTTGTAATTTGAAGTAGTTTGCATGATATGTATTATCAATTTCTGTATATCACAACTGGTTGAATTGTTTATGCCTTAAATTTAATTAAATTGTTTTGTATTATAATATAGCTCAACTTATGAATGATCGTTTGCGTTTGTAAATTTAATAATCTGATTGGCTATGTATTGTATACTTTTAGTAGAGCCATCGATGTAGCTCAGTCGGCAGACTCGCTGGGCTGCTGATCCGGAGCTGCGTTCGGGCTTGGGTTGGATCCCCCTTTGGACTTTGGTTTCTTCGGAGGTTTTCCCCAGCCGTGGGACTGAAGCCGGATGGTCTATGGCGAGTCCTCGGCATCAACCCCTTTGATTTGATTACCCACTTTGATTTGATTACCTGGTTGGGTTTTTCCGAGGTTTCCCCCACCGAAAAGGCAAATGCCGGGTAATATTTTGGCGAATCCTCGGACCTCATCTCAACTCACTACATCTCGCCAAAATGTAAAAAAATGTAAAAAAAATTGTACAAAATTGTAAAAATTGTAGAAAATTACTAAATTGTAAAACTATAAAAATTAGTAAAAATTGTAATTGTAATATTGTAAAATGTTGACATGTTCCACATCTTAAAGCTTCATTGCTCATGTAAGATCTATGGAATAAAATAAATGAATGAATGAATCCCGGTCGGGGCAAGTTAAGGCTGGTTCATAATAAACCGGGAACGAGAACCAGAATGAAAACGAGAAGCAGAGGACGTGAATATGAAAATTTTTGATTCACAATAAACCGAGAACGTAGACGACTATGCATATCGATATGTATGTCAATAACGATATATAAAGTCGATATTACGCATTCTGATGTAATTTGTGTATAACTGAACAATGGCGTTCTTTCATGAGTACAAGGCAACCAACATAAACACAGGTTAAGCAACTTCGAAATTTCAACTGAAACATTTCATTAGGTAGGCCTACGGTACTGTAAATATGCCCATACATCTTTATTATCACAACCTATTTTAAGTCTACCATAACGTAAAATAATTAGAGAAGGAACAGTTGTAATAGAACAAAAATGAACACAACAGTAGTTATTGAATTGAAGCATGAATATGTGGTGTGTAATACAACCAATACAGTAATAAAATATGATTCACTTACGATCGGTGTTCAAAGATGCAGCTATTGAAAGCCACGTATTCTCCTCCATTTTCTCATCCTTATACGAGGCGCGCCGCTTAACGTAAACGTGAGGATTTTCGTCAACACTCAAAATTAGAATCTCGTCAAATAAAACTTGCTCCATGATGCACAGCACAGAACTAAATAATGCATAGGTTATGTCACGGTCTTCTTGCTACAAAATATACGACGACAAAATAGCTTTTAGATGGCAATAGAACGAATCTAGTGGGCTGTGATCGGAAACGTGAACGCCAAAGTTGAAACTTGGCCAACTCTCCGTTCCCGATCCCGGGCTCCGGCAAGCTTTTCGTTAATTTGTGAATGCTCACAATTAAATGTACACATTTTAACAATTTTATCGTTTTCGTTTTCGTTCCGATTCTCGTTTCCGGTTTATTGTGAACCAGCCTTTACCTGGTTGAGGTTTTTTCCGGAGTTTTCCCTCAACCCAATAAGAGCAAATGCTGGGTAACTTTCGGTGCTGGACCTTGGACTCATTTCACCGGCATTATCACCTTCATCTCATTCAGATGCAAAATAACCTGAGATGTTGATACAGCGTCGTAAAATAACCCAATAAAATAAATAAATAACTAAATATCACGTCAGGAAAATGAAATCTGTCTTCCTTCAGCAGTAATAAATGCACAAAAAATCACAACTGTAAACTTCTACGAATTGCTCTAAGTCCACGAGATCGCCGCGTTGTGATGGCTCTTCAGCGTGCAAACATTCAGGTCTGTCTCATAATCCCACGAACTCATCCCATTTTGCCCTATTAGAATGACGACGGTCGTGGTCAGTGAATCATTTAAGGCTCGACTTCAACGCTGCGTGACAGCTATGAAGACCGGTTCGAATTCCGTCTGTGGTACTGAGATCAATGCGAAGTTCATCCAGAATTAGGCCTATTGAAGTCTATTTTACGTACCACAAAAGGCAAAGAAAACTAAATAAATAAATAAATAAATAAATAAATAAATAAATAAATAAATATATAACCGAGCGGCCTAGCGGCGTGGTAGAGGGCTGGCCCAGCATTCGGGAGGTCCGGGGTTCGATCCCAGGGGCCGGCAATTCTAACTGAGGATTTTCATGGTTTCCTCAGTTACTTCCAGGCAAAAGCCGGATTGAAAGTCCGGCCATGGACGGCGATCCTTCCCTTAATCCTTTCATGTGTGTGAGTGAATGCTGTGTAATGTCTTAAATGTTTGTGTTGTATCGGAGGCGGCTCTGGCATTGAGCTGCTCCCTCGTCCGGGGAGGCCCTCCATGTCCTTGTGTAGTCAAAAAAGTATGTATGTGAGCCATAGCTTAATACCTCTCCCGACAGGTCGCGGCCCTGTAAGGCCCGGGTGGCGTGGGTCGTGTAAATGTACCTAGAAGGGAGAGGTTAAACTAAGGGGAAGAAGAAGAAGAAGAAGAAGAAGAAATAAATAAACAAATAAATAAATATGATAACACAGAATTTATATAAAAAAACTCTTTTGAAGTTGACATCCGGAAGTCCAAAAATTCCTTAAGGGAGGGAAGTACACCATTGGCCTGCAAGAATTTAGTGAAATTAATTTTTATAGGCCTTTCTCAGCTACTATAAAAGCCAAATGAGAAAACCTTTTTATGTTTAATCAAACATTTTGCACAATTTAATATTGAAGGTAACGATTAACAATATATATATATTTCCCGAAGAATAGGTAAAAGACCCTAGACTATATTGTTGATGGGGATTTTTAAAACAATCCAGTGAAATAATGATGCAGATATTTAGTTAATTGTATACTTTATTATATAAATACTTTAAGGTCGTAAAAAAACAAGTTTGATATTATTTTTACAGTTAATTATTAGCTATTTTAATATGCTGAATAATAATAATAATAATAATAATAATAATAATAATAATCCGTGGCGCTACAGCCCGTGAAGGGCCTAGACCGACCAGCCGGCTGCTGGCCTCACGCCCACATGTCGAAGCAGAGGTGGACGATCATCCAACCAGAATGGAGGTATAGTGTGGTTAGCACGATGATCCCCCCAGCCGTTATAGCTGACATTCGCAACCGGATTTCGCTACCTATCGTAGCTCCCCAAGTGCATCACGATGCTGGGTGGGCACCGGCCCCATACACTGCCTGAAATTTCATGTGAAAATTTCTTCCCCCATGAGGACTCGAACCAGCGCGCATTAAGTAACTCGAGTCCCAGGCAGGATGTCTTAGACCGCGACGCCACGGCGCGTGACAATATGCTGAATAGTATTTTATGAAGTGTAAAGTTTGTATATTATCCAAGAACTTAGATACGATACTTTTTGCCGATGATCAGGTTTTAATTTGTACTTCCGAAGATGACCTACTTTTTTTATTTTTTTTTTATTTAAATTCAAATATACAGAACAAAGAAGTATAATTACAAAACAAACAAAGAGAAATACAAATAAAATAATACAAGCAATATAAAAAGAAGATACAGTAGTATTAACAAAATTTGAGACCGAATGAGCAGCGCTCGTGCTCGGTCGCAGTTCAGATATAATATTAAAATAAAAAATAATAATAATAATATAAATAAATAAGTAAAATAAAATAGGAACTAAAATATAATTACAGCGGCAATGGAATTATATAATATAATATTAACACTAGAGAAGAATAATATCGCACGTGAAAAGTAGGACTAATATATATTTCAAAATTATAGAATACAAATATAATATAGGTTGATTAATTCATACACATAGGCTATAAATTTATTTAATCAAATTGAAGATATTAACACTTTTCTAATTTTCTTGTTATATGTTAGTGGGTTACATGTTAGAAGTTCTGGGTGTAATTTAGTTAAAGCATTGTACAACCGAGGGCCAAAATTTATGCTATGCTTTAGACCAGCAGATGTGAGACATTTAGGTTCTACTAATGTTGAATTAATATTTCGTCTTGTGTCATAATTGTGTGTCTGTACTTATAAATTTATTCAATATTAAATACATTAAATTCAGAATAAATTAATTTAGTTGGATAATCGAAACGTTTCTTCAAACAAATTTTAATTATTCGTTTCTGTAGTAAATTTAACGGACTAAGATTAATTTTTTTACTACCACTCCAAACAATTATACCATATTGAATGGCAATATTGAAATTAAACAAAATTAGCAAAGAAAATAGCTTAACTATATCGGCTACTAAAACAAAAGTGTTAGCCTTTAGAGGATTAGAAACAATTAGAGCCAAAATCGTGTTGAATGGAAGAATGATAGAACAAATTAATACTTTTAATTATCTGGGCTGCAATATCTCACATTCAAGAAAAGAAAATTTTACAAATAAAATAAACAAATTTAATTATTTATCTGGGATAATAATAAGAACTTTAAAATACACTAGCAAAGAAACAAGATTAAAATTTTATAAAGTTATGGCAGCCCCTATGTTGCTGTACGGCTCTGAATTCTGGACTATTACTAAATCCGAAGAAAAAAGAATTGAGGTGATAGAAATGAGATTTTTGAGGAGTATAGCAGGTTATACTCTATTAGGCAAGAAACGCAATGAAGACATCAGACTAGAACTGAATATATTCAATTTAATTGAAAAACTCACAGAATATAAGAATAAATGGAAGCAAGACGTTGAAAGAATGACTCAAGATCGTATTCCTAAATTAATATTAGACTACAAACCAACTGGTAAACGAAACATAGGTAGACCCAGGAAAAGATGGCTTCAACAATTTTACAATTTATATACAGACGTGGACAAATTATTAGCAAAATTGAAGATTTTTATTAGTATATATTTTTACAAAATATGACTCTTCAATTCAGAATACAGTTGACATTTTTGCGTATTTACACATTAAAGAAATGAAGATTTGTATTGTATATTTTCAAAATTCGACTCTTAAATTTGGACTACAGTTGATATTTCGGATGTTTCCAAATTATTAGCGAAACTGAAGATTTTTATAATATATTTTTACTAAATATGACTCTTCAATTTAGACTGCACTGACATTTTTGCATATTTACAAGTTATTAGCAAAATTGAAGATTTTTATTATATATTTTTATAAAATTCGATTCTTCAATTTAGACTGCAGTTGACATTTTTGCACATTTACAAATTATTAGCAACATTGAATATTTTCATTATATATATATATATATTTTTTTTTTTTTCAAAATTTGACTCTTTAATTTAGGATACAGTTGACATTTTTGCAAAGGCCTATTTCTATCTACTGTAATGATAGAAATATGCAAAATTGTCAACTGTAGTCTAAATTGAAAAGTCAAATTTTGTAAACAGAATTATCATAAAAATCGTCAATTTTGTTAATAATTTGTCCACGTCTGTACTTCATGAGACCGGAACGAGCCAAACAAGGCTTAAACCATGTGGCTGATGATGATTATGCATGAAAAGTTTTGTTCATATAGGCCTAGCTTATTAGGAGTTGAGATATAAAAAAAAATGAAATTCATTGAATTCTTGCAGGCCAGTGGTGTACCTGGCGTCGTGTACTGTATGGATGTTGGTCAATGTGAACGTGCAACCATGACCGTCATCGAGGAGTACTCGCGTCACATCCGTCTACAGAATATATCAGCCTGATAAATCGGCTGCGGTTGAGCATTGCATTAACCTAGCCACCGTATTAACTTTGATGAGGTCACTCTTGGCCAAGAAGTCTGATTATACGGAGCACATAATCAGAGGATCTGGAGTACTCTCTGCATTAATGAGCAGGAGAATGGCTCCTCATTAAGTAAATCATGGAAACCTCCGCTGCGCCATATCAAAGGAGGGAGCCACAGACGTAAGAACCCAGTACCGCGTGATGCTGACCCCTGGCGCTCCTCCTCTCCCTCGTCTTCCAATACGTCTTCTTGTTCCTCGAAGACATCTCAGTATGACTTCAGACTGATATTCATTTCTACTTCTTTCGATTATTTTTTTTTCGTTACTGTTAGAGTTTCTGAAAGTTTTATTTTTTTTAAATGGTTATTTAACGACGCTGCATCAACTACTAGGTTATTTAGCGTCGATGAAATTGGTGATAGCGAGATCGTATTTGGCGAGATGAGGCCGAGGATTCGCCATAGATTACCTGGCATTCACCCAACCAGGTAATCAGCCCAAGCGGGGATCGAGCCCGCGCCCGAGCGCAACTTCAGACCGGCAGGCAAGCGCCTTAGCCGACTGAGCCACGCCGGTGGCTTCTGAAAGTTAACCAAGGGAAAATTATCTTGCATTAGCCTTCCTTCTCACAAGAGCACAGAGCAATTCGTAAGCATATATTAGATAACAGTGTGTTCTCTTCTTTATTATCGCGTCTGTGGCTCTGATGGTGGAATTCGTGCTGCAAACGTTGCTGAGTTTTTCTCGGTATATTTCAGTTTTCCCTCTATCACTCCAACAGCAATCTCCACTTCCCCTCACTTAATCTATTATCACATACATATATACATGCCACCTACCAAATATCAGCTTATAAAATCACATCTTCAACCATTCATCACTTTCATCAATTCAGTAGATTTTGAACAATTGTAGGAATGCTTTTATTGTTAGGTTATACATATTCATCATTCAAGTTTTATAAAATTAACAATTTGTTTAAAAAAACTCACAGTTGCAATATATTCCTATCATGTATATATACTTTCTTTTCTTTTTATTTAGGTTAAGCCATATATATATATTAATTCTGTATCTTGCTTAGGTATGATCAATGTAAGTAGACAAAATAGACTAAATCGGGAATATTCACCAATACAAATCCTAATGTATATTTATCGTAGGAAAGGGAAAAACCTAAAAACATATAGTATTACTCTGTAATGGAGCATGTTGTTCAATAAAATAAAAAAAATACATACATACATACGTAATGTTCTGCCAAATGGCAGGTCTTTCACTGCAAAACCAGCATTCTCCAATCATTTCTATTTTCTGCCTTCTTCTTAGTCTCCGCATATGATTCACATATCTTAATGTCGTCTATCGGTTCCCAGACGCTATGTCCATGGATATTTCGTCCACTGTTTCGTATGTCCCTTTGATATTCTGTCCACTATATTTATTCGTCCCCTGGTGTTTTATGTCCACTATTATTTCGTCCACAGTTTAAATGTCAATTGTGCTGTTTTTTCCTCTGAAAGTTTGGTCCACATTTTATTTTGCCCTAAATTTATCTTTGCTCTCTTTAAGTTGTACATTTTATTGTCTCGTCCAGTACATTGGGTCCAATATTCCTGAATTTCTATTTGCATAAATGGTTTAAAACTAATACACTATTACTGCTATATCACTACCACCACTACTACTACTACTACTACTACTACTACTACTACTACTATGATGATAATAATAATAATAACAATAATAATAATAATAATAATAATAATAATAAATAATAATAATAATAATAATAATAATAATAATAATAATAATAATAATGTGAATGAAAGTGGTAAGTATAATTGTTGTGGATTAGCATGTCCCGCCCTCTTACGGTTGTTATCGTATGTCATTTTAAATGTTTTCACTTACTTCAAAATTTAATACTGTACAAATGAACTACATATTTCCATAGAAATGAGCATTATTATGCTACAAAATATTTATATACATTTCCATAGCAACCCTTCTTTTTTTAAATTGCATATTGGAAGTACTTGTTACCCAAAATGAACAAAATATTCGGGGACAAAACATTTAGTTGGCACAGAAACTAGTGGACAAAGAAAAACTGGGAAAACATTATGGACACAATAATTCTTGACCGAAATATTAATGGACAAATTTTTTTGAAGACGAAATGTTTCCTGGACTAATTTCCTTGGGCAGAATAGCTGTGGACGTGAGATAGTGGACAAATTGTCTAATGGACGTATTGCTCTGGACGTATCTCCTGGAAGCCGTCTATCAGATATCTGATATCTTCTTCTGCCACGAACTCATCTCCCGTTCACCATTCCTTCCAGTGCATCCTTCAGCTCTGTTTATAATTCCTGAATATGGATAAAGGCTTCTACTCAGTATTATCTGTTATCGCGCTTTCAATTTCTTACAACTCTTCGAAACCGACATCAAGCACTTCTTTCCATCCCTCATCATAGAACGTCTTTATATTCATCTTCCTATACTGTAGAAATACCTCGCTTCTGGAATTCGTTACCTAATGACGTCAGGGACTGCCGGACTTTATCACAATTCAAAATTAAATTGGAAAATTTTGTCTTAGTTAATGTTTTTAGGTATTGCTAGAAGTACTGATGTGTTTTTTTTTTCTTTTTCTTTTTTAATCTAGATTAATATTCCAAGTTTCTTGTTTATGTTAGTTAATTAGTTAGGATACAATTAATTATGATACTTAATCACTCATTTAAAGTTTGTGTGACTGCAACCTGTGTATATTTTTGTGTGGCTTTACTTTGTTTATAGTGTTTTTTTTCTCTCTCTCTCTTTATTTCTTGTGTAGCTTTATTTTGTATATAGTGTTTTTTTCTGTTTATTTCTATTATTGTATTTGTAATCCTGGTCTTGTGGAAGAGAAGGCCTGATGGCCTTAACTACACCAGAATAAATAAATAAATAAATAAATAAATAAATAAAGGCCAACTGATGTAATCGACAAATTTAATGAACGAAATTATGATGATTATGATGATGATGACGATGATGATGATAAATCTGAAGTGTCTTGCAGACTAAATCTTGCAGGCCCCTCACTGAGAACTACACCACTCGAGGAACTTGAATTAAGGATTCGGGTTTGCTCCGTGAAACTCCAGCCTGGAGGATATATAGTCGCTGTTCAGTCTATTTAATTACAGCTGGGATAACGCTGCATGATAATCAAGCGCAGTGTGATTATTTCTTATTTATTTAATGATATTATGGGACGACAAATTGCACAGAGGAGAATGATCGCCTCTGAGCTCAGAGAGAATGCCAAGCACTATTTACACACAAACAGCGCGCTGTATTTGGCAGAGCTGTACCGGTTGGTTCACAAACTTATACTGTGCTCAGGAGTTTGCACTGTACGAAGATGCCTGGAATAAGAATTCCCAAATACCCCCATTTCCTCTCCTAGAATCTGAGATTTCTCCGCTAATAACCGCCATAATGCTGTGTATGTTACTAGTAGTGTATACCGTGCTATATCGAAACAATTGAAGATCTGTGGTGTTGCAGGAAAAACCTAAAAATTAACTGTCTTACGTTTAAGGGGAGACGACGGTATTTTTTTTTTTTAACTTTTTTCCTATTTGGTGTAAAATATAAATTTTTTGTATGTAGAGAGCTCATACATGTAGAAACTCAACCAAAAATAAATATTTTGAAAAAAAAAATATTTGGGGGCCCAGATTTGAAAAAAATATATACCCAATGCAGGATTTTATTAAAATCGATATATCTAAATCATTTTTAAAGGTAGATGTATCCCGTTTTTTGCAATGTACATCCAAGAGCATACTCTACAAACTGTCTGTAACATAATTTTGATATTAGTCCCTACGTTTGTAAAATAATAAATTAAAATTTAATAACAATTTTCTGAATTCCTTTCTTGTAAACAAACGGACGTAGTTTTAAAATGAAGTCAATTAACAAAATTCTGTTACAGAGAAAAGTTTCCTAATAATCTAAAGAAAGTGTGTTCTAAATTTCATGCACGTATGTTTAATAGTTCAGAAATTATATCCATTTTTGTCTGGCAATGTTGCAAAAAAATGAAGTTACCGTAAACCGATAAAAGGGGGTGAGTGAATCTAAAAATCCATAGCGCAGGAAGTTTAAAAATGGCGTCTCAACATCCGATAAAGGCACAAATACCCACGAAATGTTATGCAATGCATTCCACACATATCAAAGAGTATTTTAAAGAAAAAAATTTTTTTGAAAATTCAATTTACCGGAAACAACAATAAAAGTGGGCGAGTGATTTAAAAATCCATAACGCAGGAAGTTTAAAAATATTACTGAGCATTTTAAAGAAAAAAATTTTTTTTTTTTTTGAAAATTTACTCATTTTTCACCAAAAAATACCATCCTCTCCGCTTAATAAAATTTCCTGATGTTGAAAAAAACAAAAATATTCTCTATCTCACTTAATACAACAGCCCTTTGCAAAGAAATTTTCAGTTTTCTTCGAAATTAGTGCTCTAATAGTCAGTTGTGTACCTTAACAGGAACTGCCTATATTTCGAAGAAGGTTTATTTATAGATTAATATTTACTGGAACTTTTCCGCATGTATTTATTCGTGCTGTTCAATTTTGCATAAATATATTAATTAATGTATTTATCTATCAATTTATTTATTTATCTAATTATTTATTTACTTGCAGTACCTTACAATGTTCAATGACAGCACTCACTTCCGGTCATTTACCTATCAGTCACTTATCAACATACAATACAATTTTGTACATTTCATGTATACAGGGTACCCGTTTTGGTATGGATAAAATAAAAACACCGTAAAACCTTTACTGCTGAACTTTATTTGTTGAAACTTTGTGCATACAACACTGAAAGATGGGAGATTCCTCAGAGCTCAACATGACCCCCATTGCACACCTTGCACAACTCATAACGGTGATGCAATTCAGCCCATGTCCGTTGTAACATAAGAGGGGTGATTTGTTGAAAAGCTTGAGTAATTTTTACTCTCGGATCATCAGTGTTCCTGGGTTTCTGTGAATAGACGATGTCTTTAACAAAACTCTACACGAAAAAGTCAGGAGGGGTTAGATTTGGGGGCCAAGCCAATAGATAGCTGCTTCTCGTACTAGGTTTCGCCTGCGATCTCTTATATGCTTTTTAAACACAGAACCTGGTTCTACAAATGTTCGATACCACAACATTATGGAATCGTATTTAGGTACATTACGCACACCATACTCACGACGAAATTCCCTTTGAACTCTTTTAACACTCTCAAATTTAGCATACCAAAGAACACATTGTGCCCGCTGATGATTTGTACTAACCATTTCTATAATCTACGATTTTCATTTGTCCTTTAAGATTATGCATTGTTGATTGTTATATGGAAACTCCCATCTTTTAATCATAATATAACCAGCAAGAAATTTTTCCTACTATCATAATATTTTTATAATAATATACACTCAGGGACAAAAAAAACGAACACTTTAATATTTCTGGTATTTTGCAAAACATTATCTTCTCATACAATATTATTGTAGCCATCTGTTGTCATGGAGACGTGTATATATTGTTGATTGGTTTTTGTTTTATAAACAAGCCATTACAACCAAATATTCCAATTTTGCTTTCGGAGTCTCAGCTATAACAATTTTGTCTCAACCATTTTGTGCTTCATTATCGTTATCATTCGTTATTTCTTTATTTTTACATTTTCTGAGTTTAAGTGGGATTGTAATATTTGTCTTAAAACAAGATGTGACCTGAAGATGTGACTCGAGCTGTAGCCCTTTACGATGATGGACGGAGTGTACGTTAAATTGCAAATGGTATGAATATGGCTAGAAGCACAACCCATGATGCCATAAAACGGTATAGATAGGCCCTAGAATATACCAGAAGTAAGGTTCGGGTCGTCCAAGAGTTACAAATCCAAATGAAGACAGGTATATGGTGTTGAGAGTTCTTAGGGAGCGCAACCTGCCAGCTACTAGTGTAGCCCAGCAATTTGTTAACATGCATGGACGCCCAATTTCGGCCAAAACAGTTAGAAGGAGGTTGAAAGCAAGTGGACTGATATCAAGTAGACCTGCAACTGGTCCCAGACTTCTCAGGATGCATCGAGTTGAACGACTGCGTTTTGCAAATGATCACGGGGATTGGAGAAATGGACAGTGGAGCTGTGTTCTGTTCACCGATGAGTCCCGTTTCAATCTGTGCTCACCTGATGGACGTGAAAGAGTTTCGAGAAGGAGGGGAGAATGATTTTTACAGCGTTGTATTTCCGAAAATGTGCCGTGTGGAAGTGGTGGAGTGATGGTTTGAGCAGGAGTGTGTACGGATGCTCGTACAGAGTTGGTTTTTGTTGAAAATGAAAGACTAACAGCTGATAGGTATATAAATGAATGTTTGGCTGATCATGTTGTGCCATTTGGCCAATTTGTAGGCGATAATTTTGTTTTAATGCATGATAATGCACGGCCGCATATTGCCCATGCGGTCGGAGATTATCTCCAAGAAGTGAGAATCTATGTTCTTCCATGGCCAGCAAGAAGTCCAGACATGAACCCAATTGAACACGTGTGGGAATGCTGGGACGGCGTGTTAAGAATAGACGACCGAGACCAGAATCGTTACAAGAGTTGAGGCGAGCACTTGGCGAAGAATGGGAACTTCTTCCTCAAGAAGACATTGCTAACCAAATTGAGAGCATGCCAAGACGTATGGATGCAGTTATTCAAGCCAGAGGGGGTACTATCCGTTACTAAAAAGAGTTTTTTAATGTTTAAGGCACCATAAAATGAAAAAAACAGTTAGACCAAACGATGCCATAGTTATACGCCCTTTGTAATTTTTGTAAATTTTCTCATCAGAGATTTTTTTTTTTCAAATGTTGTCGTATAAGGTGCTAAATGAAACATTATTTTGTTTAAATGGGTTTTGTTTCATTTTGAAATAATTGGCAACAAAATACAAGCAAATATAGAAGTGTCCGGATTTTTTTGTCCCTGAGTGTATTAATATTATCCATACCCAAATGAATCAAACTGTACATTTTAAAGTTATTTTACATATTTTCTCTTAATACAATTTATTTATCTTCCTCATTAACTTATGTCGTAATTTCCAAAAATATGTTCCTAAGGATTTTATTATCTTTTTATTTGCAATTTTTTATATTTTGGCTAATACAATTCTATTACTAAAACGTAGCCACATATTTTCCGTACAAGTGCGTTCACTCCAATCTGTCTTAACACATGTTAACAATATACAGTCGTTAATTTTACGAAACCTCCTATGTGATTTTAGAGAAGATAATTTTTCAAGAGAAAGAAAAAATTAATTAAAATCAATGAGCCTAGATAAGAATATGAAGTAATTAGGTGTAAAATGTTGGTATATATCATGAACATAAATGACATCATCGAGGATCAGGATAGTCCTATTGATTTTTAATTAATTTTTCATCCTCCTGAAAAATTATTTTCTGTACAGTCACATACGAGGTTTCATAAAATCAACGACGATATACTTTATTCTTCTTTTTCGCCACTTAACAGACATCTGCCATTTTCTATATTACCCTAAAACCTTACATATTTCACGCTCTTAACGTAATGCACGAGAAACGAATTCCAGCCTTTTAATCGCATATCGTTTTATGTGGTTCTTGACTCTATACCATCTCAACGTTCCTGTAATTTTGTAGCGAGTTATCTTTAAATTACTGACCATAACTTTTAGTCACCCTGTATAGAATAGGCGAAATTTGTGATAGCAGGGTGTATTTTACGAAATCAATTCGAAGATTCCCCATCGAAATACCAGATATTCGCCATACAGTCGGAATAAACCGCTGAAACTCCAATGGAGCAATCAGGGCAGGTGGAATTCGATCCCACGCCCAAAAGCATGCTCCTATCAGTAGAGAAATGCGCCACAGCCTAAGCTACTCCGGTGACGTAGGACTCCATGTAGTCAATCACGGTTTTTCCCCAGAGAAGTGAAGATATAATTGAGTATGATCTTGTTTCCATATATGTTGAGGAGCAGAAACCGTGTGCAAGTGATTGCTATCATGCATACACCAATAACTTCGCCGGGTGTCGCTTCAATACGAGGCCTGGGATCCACTGCAGCTTACAGACGGCGAAACCCTTGCTTCATACTTGACACTGTACGGAAATTAGAAAAAGGAGGAAAAGAAAACTCTCATGTACACGAAATATATCGCATTTAAATTTAGTTATGACGGTGAAAAATGGATATTGGATTACCTTAGAATATGAAAGTGCTTCAATCTTTTCTATATAAAAAGTTACAGTGAAATGTATGTTGTGTAACTCGAAACCGTTCCGTTGCCTAGCAACTGGAAATATGTGTTTATTAGCTGGTATCTATAATATTAATTTCTGTTCAAATATAATTCTATACATTGCTTTATATCCCTGCAACAAAATGTAATGTGTTATTATTGAACTAGTGAAATGTAAAAAAAGATTATGAATTAATTAGTAAGATATAATATATGTAAATATGTACAATTGTAAATTGAAACAGAACACCCAGAGCTGTGCACTTTCTGCCGTACAATTTACATAACGGCAGAAATAACAGCACTGTGAACATTCACAGTTAGCACATTCTGATCTGTGAAAGCCAATGGTAGGCTATACAGGGTGTTTCCGAGGTGGTGTTACAAACTTTCAGGGATGATGGCGAAGGGCACATGTATCAATTTGAGATAAGGACCCCTGGTCCCGAAATGACCGAGTCGAAAGTTACAAGAAAAATAGTTCTGTGGAAATGAAATAATTTTATTCCTCTGTACACCTTATTTATGTGTAATTTATCTGTACATCTTACACATACTGTATTCACCTGACGTTGTTTACGTTGTCTACTTACAGTATTCCATTCAGTGCGCTGTCTGAGGGATGGGGACAGGAAACTACACTAAAGCAATGCAGATAGCGTAATGTGTAACGGACATGGTCGGTCCTGATATGCACGTCTGTAGACAGCAGTGTATGTGTACAAGTTGCAGTGTCCAGTCGATCAGTCCTAGTGAAATGGAAGAGTACACGAGAGCGGAATAAGCAGACCTGATTTTCGAATACGGATGAGCCAATGGGAACAGCAGACAAGCCCACAAATTGTATCGGGCAAAGTACCCACGTAGAAGACATCCGGCCCATACCATCTTTCCACGACTGTTCCAAAGGTTAAGGGAAGGAGGACACGTGGTGCCAAATTAGAATTCCATTTCCACACAACTATTTTTGCTTATAACTTTCGACTCGGTCATTTCTGGACCATGGTTCCTTATCTCAAATTGATACATGTGCCCTTCGCCTTCATTCCTGAAAGTTTGTAACCCCACCTCGGAAACACTCTGTATATTCGCTTAAACTTCAGGTGCACCTTGAGCTTATATAAAATATCTCTTCCAGTAATCCAATACTATATTTAAAGTGGATAATATCATGTTAAATCTTTGTCGAATTGTTCCTACTTCACATTAATTTACATAAAATTAACGTTTTCATTTCTTTTCAAAATCACACGTGCGTGGCGGCAATCGGTCTTCTTCTTCGCGATCCACAAAGGGGGCATTCAACAGGGCTCAGTTCTCTTTTCAATTGATTGTAAATCCCGTCTCAACGAACATACTACTTTGTCGCTACCATCTATATGCTGATGATCTCCAACTCTATATATATCCGACCTGACACATTAAATGATTCTATCCACAAATTAAACAGCGATCTCTTTTCAGTCTCGACATGGGTCAGCAGATTCTGACTTAGACTTTATGCAGCTAAGACCCAGGATGTAATCATCGGAGCCAAAAGACTGCTGAACACTTTGAACGATAGTCAAATTCCGGCCATTACGCTATCTAGCTATCTACTGTTTTTAAAACTGTGATCCTAGTATAAGAATTTTAAATTTTATTTTAGAAACAACATAGACTTTTAGTTTTTTTAATTATGTATATACCTTTAATACTCCGGTATCAGAATCTTAAATTCTAACTAAAAAAACAAACTGGTTTGCGAAACATGTAACATTTTATGTCATTTTCGAGTCTCTTTATCAAAACGGAACTGTCTCCGAACACGAGCTTTCGGGGCACTTTCATGTAGCGTTTTTATATGAAGAGTCCACTGCAAGAGTGATGGATGTCATTTGGAATACATTTTGCAGGAGAAACACTTGAAAGTTTGAAATGCTTAGCGCTAAAAGCTTAACTGAGATTTTCCGATCATTACTGGACACAGTGTTAATGCCATATAACTCTCTATGTACATTCTAAACAGTGGCGGCTCGTGATAAAATATTATGTGTGTTCACAATTTTGTGTTCCAAAATCGAAGAGAATTGGAAATCGTACGTTTTTAGCCTAATATGAAATGTCATGATTCCAATGTTTCACTGTCGAAAAAACCGTATATAATTCAAAACATCGTATAATAATAATAATAATAATAATAATAATAATAATAATAATAATAATAATAATGAAACCTAGTCTTTTTATTTCCAGTTCTTCCTGGAAAGCCAGTTACCCAGTTCTTTACTCTTCAAAATTACTTGAACAGAGTTCATTGTTTACGTTTATTAAAAATTAATACATAAAACAATTTACAAAAGCGTGTGTTCAGTAATATACTGTATTTTGATTCACAAGACACTGATACACTGTAGCCTATACCAGTATTGTAATCCCATTCGCATAGATTGATTACTATAAATACATGCCAGTAAATATTATTCTTAAATAATATACACCACCATACAGATATTTAAATTCATACCACCATCACATTCAGCCAGCACGTCTTTGAAATCCAAACTATGCCATATGCCGACACTGAAGTATAGTAATTCACAAACTACACTCTCGTAGCAGCACTGTACACACATCCACATAAAATAAACGTTCCGACAGTGAGATTCTGACACCTGCAGGCTAAAATACAGACTTATTAAATTTTCTCCTCGAGATATAGCACGTAAACGATAGGCATCGATACACCTGACATCTGTAGGGTAGATTCACTGTTCACTTAATGCTTTGTGCTCTTGACGAGCCATAAGCCGCCAGCGAAAGACAATTTTCTCCCGCGATGAGTGAAATTTCTGTAACCTTCTTGAAAAGAGCACGGCTTGTACGTGAACGGATGTTGCCAAGTTTACATAAGAAGTTTATGCAAGATGCGGGAAGTTTAAAATACTCGATCCTGATATTATACATCTCCACTACGCCAATACGGTATTAAATAATAAAACAAGTCGTGCATTAATGGAAACAAGGTGTTCACGTGCTCTTGTGCTCTTATTGACGCACCGCCACTGATTCTAGATGTCTTAAGCTATGCATTGACAGTCTTGGTTCATTTTCGACAAGAAAGTGACTTCCAACATTCTTGCAGTGGACTCTTCATATGTGATATATTATTAAATAAATAAACAAATTTAGAACTTTTAACGTGTATCCCACTGAAATATAAATGTGTTAATGTCTTTAATTCCATTAATTTTTATGTGTAGAAATTAACTGTATTGTATTCATGAAATGTTTCACTTGATTAACGTAAGAAATTATATAAATTCTTCTCTATATTAATATTATATAATTTGTAAATTGTCATTGTAGCTCTTATTTTAGTTTCTAGTTTATTTTTCTATTTATGTTGTAATTAAAAAGTGTTTTGGAACTGCGACCGAACACAAGTACAGTTCATTCGGATCTCAATTTTATTAAAACACTAGCCGTACCCGTGCGCTCCGCTGCACCCGTTAGAAATAAATATAAAGTAATTATATAATTAAAATAGGACATTTGATCCAGGGAACATTCGTGTTTGATAGAAGGATAAATCGTTTAATATGTTACTTAATTTAAATTGCATCCAAATAATTAAAATGCGATCATTTCGGTCCAGAGACACTCATTTGGTGCAATGACAATTCCTTTAACATGTTTCTTAATTGTTATTACATGCAACCATAGTTTAATGAAGATTGACATCATTTAGATTTAATGTCTATACTTTATTTTACTTGTTATAGGTTTCCATTGAATTATGGTAGTAACTTAATTTTAACCCTTCTTTTCTACGTATTCAGTAAATGGCGTCTGGCCCACTATGGTTCTGAACCCTTCAAATAACTTAAATTATATTATATAATATTACATTACATATATTATATTATATTATATTATATATTATATTATATATTATATTATATCAGAAGTTACTGTAATAACATTATAGCATTATGTCCATCTAGAGAAACTACACTTTCCAATGGTGAAATAATAATTAATTATACAAATCGGTTAATTTAGCTTCCGATTACTTCATACAAACACAGAAACATTCTTTGTAGGCTATCTTTCATATCTTTCGATTGTTGCTGTCCAAGGCCCCTTATATACGAAGTCATTTGTTTTTTATTTCATTATACGCCCTTAGATGGCAGTTATTTTAATTTTAAAACTCATTTATCTCATTAAATATCAGTCCTATCAAACTTTTTCATGGAATAAAACTTATCGCAAATTATTTTTAAAGAAACGTTTGTTATGTAACATTTTTCACAAAAATCAATAATAAGCGAGATATTTCGATTTATTTAATTCAGGCCCCCTTATAACCCCCCTTTTAAATAATGTATTTTGAATACCATATAGCCTAAAATGTAAGTTACAACGAACTTAATTTATACTCCAATTTTCATGGAAATCCGTTCAGCCATTATCGCGTGAAAAGGTAACAAACATACAGACAGACAGACAGACAGACAGACATACAGACAGACATACAAACAAAAATTAAAAAAAAGCGATTTTCGGTTTCAGGGTGGTTAATTATATATGTTAGGACCAATTATTTTTGGAAAATCCAAAATTACCAGAAAAATTTCGGCTACAGATTTATTATTAGTATAGATTTATTGTATTCTCTTATTTTTCTTATATGAAGCCTGTTATTATTCTTTTCTATTTGTATTTTGTATTTTATCTCATCTCGTATTTATTTGTAATTTATTGTATTTTAACTGCATTTCATATTTATTTGCATAATTTTTAAATAAATAGACTATAGGCCTACAAATAATAAATAAATAAATAAATAAATCGGCAAATAAATTAATAAAACAGTTAATAACTACATTAATAAATAAATACATGTAGAAATAAATACACAAACAAGTAAACAAATATTTAAATTTAGTTTTACAGATTAATTTATTTTTTATTATTTATTTAAATCTGTACATTTCTCGAAAATGTACTTTTATGATCTTTGTTCATTGTAAAAAGTTTTCGCCCCTCTGCTAAATGGCAAATTTTAACCGCTAGATAAACTGAATGCAAAATTAGCATTTATTTGTCACCTCAACGCCGATTCCTGTACGACAAAGCGTTCATCATAAAGACGATAGAAATCTTCCATGTACTTCTCGGGATTCGAGTCCGTACCGGATGCCACGCGGCCCAAACCATACGCCGAACGCCTTACTTGGCTGGCCTAAGTGTACGTAAATGACAGACGCACAGCATGGTATCGGTAGTACATTCACATAATATTATTAAATACGTAGTGAGAAGATATAAATACTCGAGTTTGCTTCATAAATCTCCTTTCCAGTCACCATTATCTTATATTACAATACAACTCAGTAATGGTACTAAACAATTTTTAAAGCGATGTAGCAGTCTGCTGTTTAATTTTGATGTTTTCTTGTTATTACTGCATTGTCGATGAGATACAGTGTATTAGGCCTTGAAATTACAAAAATTCCAGAGCCATATAAAGTTTGAGGTCATGTTCTCTTGTTTTTCACTCATTACAAGTGTTGAAAATTTCTTACTCTCACAAACTTGCAACAAATATCTAGAAGTAATAATAACAACAAAGAAAAAATATCCCTCATTGCCAACATTGAACAGATTCTTATGTTGATATTCTGAAACACAGTTCATTTGTTTGAAATTAATCATGTTGAGCGAAATAACAGTTACATCTTTCCACCACACAATAAGAGACAGAAAAACTATACATATACACATTTTACAACCACATTTGTACATGCTGAAACAAAAGCACTTTGACGAAGACGTAGATACTGTTGGTTTGAAAACGGAATGTTTGGTGTGGAAATAGATTCATTTCAATCTTCAAAATATTTGTTATACCTTCCTGAACTCATAAAACAACAATTTGGTACAGAATAAATAGTAATTTTTTTCAACACGATTAACAACTCAACAATTTCCAACTGAATAATAGTGTATCACTTAGCTATTGACCCAATGCGTAACTTAGAATTTCTCTATGGCTGAAAATATAATTTCTGTTATATAAATAATTTTATTTTAGTAAGACACACGGGTATGTACAGTTGAAAATCTGAATTTCACTTCTAAAAATATATTTTCTGTAATTAAATGTGGAGTAGCATCATTTTATGATCACTTATTGCAGAAAAAATACTTAAAGGTTCTGCTTCAGGAGACAAATCTTCTGAGAGAAAAACGGTAGCATACTCTTATGTTGGTACTGCATATAAAGTAAAATTACCAATTAAAAAGAAACCTCTCCACATTACTTGGTATTGAATTTGTAGAAATTTGAGACTCTCAGCCATTAGTTACTGTCCTACGTAGGAACTGAAAACTGATTATATTTTCTGGGAATATAAGTGTAAATTTTCTTTAACTACATGTGGATTAATTTAATTTGAATGAGTCGAAATTAAAAAAAAAGTTGAGGAAAAAACCGCGTTTTAATTATAATTTCAAGGGCATAGTCTTTTTGGTATTAAATTCAAGGTAGCATTTTAATAAATATTTCTCCATTATTTCGTATTTAATTTTGTCAATTTAAATATTAAAACAAAATCTTCGGCTAACGTATTAAAATTATCTTACATACCACATACATTTGAATCTGCCAAATTTGAGATCCATTTATTTAAATAGTCGAATTTACAAAAATTTTGTCAAGAAAAGAGTCTGCTGAAAAAGAGTGAAATATTTCTTACTCGCTTAAATTGGGAACCGAAATGTATGATGATTATACAGGATTCAACAAACATTTTTTCACTTCTTTATGTTCAAATTTTAACTTTTAAAATAACGCGTTATTTCTATATGTAAATATAGCAGAAAACTAAACATTTTCTGAAGAAATAGGTCTATGCTTATATTTTCTTCAAATACTTCTGTATCAGCTTCCGGAATCAATGACGTATAGATTCGTAGTTCTAACAGTTTTGTTTAGGACAAAGAATTCATTCTATTTTAACTGTAGTTGAGCTTAAATATTTTCCAACTACTACATGTAGCGTATGAAACCAATTATAGACTTATTTAATATTAAGTTTCAACTAATTTTAAACTACTGTAGAATCCTGTAGAATCATTGTTGAATGTAACTAAATATGTAGCATCATTTTTTGTTCTTCGATCCTTCGCCGAGTTTCCAAATAGATTCGTTATTGATATAACTCCGGTAATTAAATTCAATGTTTATTTTCTTCCAAGTATTAGATGTTTCAACGTCGTAACGAAACACTTTCCTTGCCACTTTACAACTCAATTAAATGCGTTATTGAGCACATAACTTGCGGAACCGAAGTTACGACATGTGAAAGTAAATAACAGCCCAGTAAAACCACAGAAACTATTTACGAGGTAAATTTCTGCCACTTACCTTTCCGGAACGAAGGTAGATATTACTTATAAAATGCTTTCCTTTATTTAGAGTTCTTAAGTGGTCTGAAGTCTTTTGCAAACAGAACTTTTAGCTACGTGAACTGTTTAATTTAAGTATCTAACATCTAATGAAAATACTGCTTTGCTAATGAGTACACGATAACATCAATTCTAAAGCACACAGTTAATTGATGCAAGCGTTCACAACATTTATTATCTAAAAGTTATATTCTATTTAGGTACATATATTGAAGCGTCAGTGCACAAAACTTGGAAAACCGTAAATACGCTGTTGTCTTGGAAATACTATAACATTTTTTTAAGTTTCAGAGTTGTTGATACATTTTTTTTGGAGTGTTTATATGTTAGTATATTTATCACGAAAAAAAAAAAGTTGATTTTAGACGAAAACGTGGCCTGAAAAACGTGGTTGAAATCCACTCACAAGCACAGAGAAGTAGGATACTGGTAAGTGAGGAGCCGTGGTAAGTTGGTGACGCGGTCGAGAGGAACCAACAGTCGGAACCGCGCGCGGACGAGTTCCAACTGACGAGAGAGAACGGCGACCCGACGCGACCCAAACGAAGGCCGACACTGAGTCTAGCGCCGAGGATGCCATCGATTTTAACCCGCAAGTTGGGCCAACAAGAGCAGCGATGTCGGTCCTTGCGCAGCTCTACATCGACACCAGAAACCGCGCTACGCGAGAATTAACAGGGTCAGGTGATACAACAGAACTGCTTCTGGGTTAGGTACATTTTTGGGTTGGTCGCATTTATTATTAGGCAACATACAGCTTTAAACACAATGACCGTTTTATTAACTAGTGCAAAATTAAAACGGATCATACAGTAATTTGTTTAATAAAGCTCGCAGTCGTGTACTGCCCTGTCACGACCAGAACGTGGAATTCGCCTGCTTCAAAACTGAACTAATTAAATGGTTTGCTCAAATACTAAATTCCTGTGTCCAGTTATGACGAATTCTGACATTACATACACAAAACTAGGCCTCTATGTGCTGCCAACATCAAATCATCAAAGCCATCACGTAAAAAAGGTCCAACGCAAGGCAGCAAAATATGTCAAAATGGGGAAGGGACATGGTGAGGAGATAGTAAAAGACTTAGGGTGGGAACCTCTCAAATCAAGGCGAAAAACCAGACTCACCGCATTGTTTAAGGCACAAATGGGACACAAAGCATGGACCGATATCAATGCTAGATTAGCAACACCATCATACTTAGGAAGGGCTGATCATATTAGGAATTTTAAATGTAGAAAACAAAGAACGGACGTGGCAAAATTTTCCTTTGTTAACCGCACAATAGTAGACTGGAACAGCTTACCTGCGGCAATCTTTGAGGGTGGTCCTCTTAAAATCAATACATTTAAGGAAAGTTGAGAAGATTAGACTGAAAGTGTAATTGGAGGTGCAGTGTAGTTATTTAAGTTGTGTCATAACTAAATGAGTTGATATATAATTAATTAAGTTGATATGTAATTAATTAAGATGATATGTAATTTATTCGATATGTAAATAAATTAGGGTGATATGTAATTAATTAAGATGATATGTAATTAAGTTGGCATGTAATTAATTAAGGTGATATGTAATTTAGTTTACATGTAAATAAATTTGGGTGATATGTAATTAATTAAGATGATATGTAATTGAGTTCGAATGTAATTAATTAAGGTGATATGTAATTATTTAAATTGGTAATAGTTGGGTGAAATAGACGTACTTATAAGTTAGATTTACTTTTGCTTATCGTAGGCGTTATTACAGAATAGTTTTTATTTATAGTCCTAGGTTTATTGCATCCAATATTTATAGATTTACATTTATTTTCTTTTATGCTCGACCATGCCGAAATGTAGTAATTATACACCTGGTAACAGACATTTAATGCATGTCATTAAAGTACACCTACTCATTAAAGGTCAGGTCTTTCAGCCTATGACGACTCAGGTTACAACTGTTCAGCCAATGACAGGTCAGCTTTCTACAGTTATAAAACCGCAAGTATCGATTATTCTCGGATATGCAATCGAAAGAGAATTAGCGAAAAGTCACGGAGGCTGGAAATCCAATACTGTCGCAGAAGGTTATGTTCTGTTACTATAATAATTAGCGTTAATTGTAAATAATATTCAAATAAATTCAATTTGTTATCTTGTTTTTCAATGTTATCTCTGTAGGTTCTTATGGCCTAGCAAGGTCAATGTGCACATCTGTTCCTCGAAAAAAATCAATACTTTCGCGTCTGCGCACATCTCACAACATTCGGGACATTGCTAAAAAATTAATAATATCAAGTTAGAAATATGGTCGAGCATAAAAAGTCGTATGAAACTCGCCTATGATGGTAATTAAGAAGCTCGTATGAAAATTATGAAACTCTCTTGCGCTTGTTTCATAAATATCCATACTCGCTTCTTAATTACCTTCATTATAGGCTCGTTGCATAATGTACTATTATTTCATTTACGTTTATTTTATTTTATTTCTGTAATTGTAATTATTGTATATTATATATCACTGCCACCGGGTGTATACCCAATTGTAGTGTTAATAAATACATACACATACACATCACCAATATCGAAGTAACATCAACATCAACACCAAACAGCAGCCGTCTCTATCAACATCACTAGTAGCAGCATTACCACCACTACTGTCATTACCACTACTATTCATTCAGCCATAGCTTTCTGCCGAAGGGCAGATCTATTACTACGAAACCAGCATTCTCCAATCTTTCCTATTTTCCGCATTCCTCTTTGTCTCCGCATAAGATCCATACATTTTAATGTTTTCTATCCTGATATTTTCTTCTGCTCCCAACTCTTCTTCCATCCACCATTTCTTCCAGTAAATCTTTCATTTAGGCAGTGGCCCTGTCAATGTTATTTTATGCTCGACCATGCCGAAATGTAGTAATTATACACCTAGTAGCAGCCCTTAATGGGCCTCATTAAAGTACACCTATTCATTAAAATTCAGATGTTCCACTAATCAGAAAACACCATTGTAGCAATATGAAAGCGCAAGTATCGATTATTCTCGGATATGCCACGGAGGCTGGAAATCTAATACTGTCGCAGAAGGTTATATTGATGAATCGATAAAAAATAAAATTGAAATCTCAAATCAATGTTAAACTCAGTCGAAAAAAAACACACAAATTAACATCAATTCAACGTCATCTTCCAGCCTTTCACAAAGCACATTCCCGCAAATTCATTTCACCAATTGCACAATAAATCACCTATATTTGAAATAAAGTCGGTTCTGTTACTATAATAATCAGCGCTAATTGTAAACAATATTTAAATAAATTCAATTTGTCATCTCGTTTTTCAATGTCTAATTCAATTTCAAGGTTATATCTAGATTGATGTTTATTTTATTCTCAGAATGGAGAAAGTTACACAACACAGAACTGCACGCATTGTATTCTTCACCTGACATAATTAGGAACATTAAATCCAGGCGTTTGAGATGGGCAGGGCATGTAGCACGTATGGGCGAATCCAGAAATGCATATAGAGTGTTAGTTGGGAGACCGGAGGGAAAAAGACCTTTAGGGAGGCCGAGACGTAGATGGGAGGATAATATTAAAATGGATTTGAGGGAGGTGGGATATGATGATAGAGACTGGATTAATCTTGCACAGGATAGAGACCGCTGGCGGGCTTATGTGAGGGCGGCAATGAACCTTCGGGTTTCTTAAAAGCCATTTGTAAGTAAGTAAGTAACATTATATCAAGGTCAATGTCGAAAAAATCAATACTTTCGCGTCTGCACACATCTCACAATTTACTAGGTATTGCCCAAGGTCAGTTCCGCTCCTCAGTCAGATAAGAATAACATGAATAGTTATGAATAATTTCAAGTTAGAAATATGGTCGAGCATAAAAACTCGTATGAAACTTGCCTATAATGGTAATTAAGACGCTCGTATGAAAATTGTGAAACTCGAGTCTTAATTACTACCATTATAGGCTCGTTGCATAATGTACTATTTTTCTTCCTGATCAGCTTCTGCATTATTTTTCTTCCCCATTCTTTCTAGCACAGCATCACTTGAAGACTGGAAATAAAAAGGCTTAAGTGCCGCAGACAGAAACCGAACAAAACAGAGCTTTCTTGTGCGACTAGTACACATTTTGAACATCTATGGAAGAAGCTAGGTTATAAATAAGATTGCAATGGGATTTACTCGTATATTTCTTAGTGGATTAAGCCAGGGACAGACTCTTTTTTTTTTAACTAATTTTCAACGATATTGGCACTTACAGCCTTTTTATGCCCAGTCTTCATTTCTTATTCTGTGTGCCCATTGCACGTGCTCCATTCTTCTCATATTCACATTTTACATTTCAAATGCTTCTAGTCCTTTCTCTTCACTTCGTCGTAATGTCCATGTTTCTGCCTCATACAATGCCACACTCCACACAAAGCACTTCACTAGTCTCTTCCTTAGTTTTTTCCGGAGGTCAGTAGAAGATGATCTTTTTTCTATTATACGGTTCCTTTGACATTTATATTCTCCCTTTGACTTGTTACTGCTTATAGTTACCCCAAATATTTGAAGTTGCCGACTTGTTTTAAAGCCTCATTCAGAAATAGCAAGTTTACCTCCTTCATTTTTCTTTTGATAACCATGGTCTTTCTTGTTTCTATTTATCTTCATCCCATACTGCTCACATGTAAAGAAACGAATAAAAAATGCAAATAGTACATTTGCCCAGTTGTACCCAATATGGAAATCTTATATTACTCGCATATCTAGATCTACAAAAATTAAAATATCTAACAGTAATGTGAAATCAGTCTTATTATATGGCTGTGAGACATGGAAAATCAAGTAAAATTATACAAAATAAATTGCAAACATTTGTTAATGGATGTTTACGAAGAATCTTAAAAATTAGATGGCCAGATATAATCACAAACTCACAATTATGGAAGATAACAAATCAGAAAGAAATCACAATAGAAATCAAAAGACGAAAGTGGAATTGGACAGGGCACACAATCAGGAAAGAAGATGGAGCAGTAGAAAGAATGGCTTTGGATTGGAACCCCCAGGGTAGTGGAACAAGAGGAAGGCCAAAAAATACATGGAAGAGAACAGTTTTGGAGGAAATTGCTAGGGAGAGGAAAACATGGAGCGAAGTGAAGAAGTTGGCTACAAATAGGGTCCGATGGAGGCACTTTGTGAATGCCCTATGCTCCTCATGAGGAGATACAGGAGTCTGACTGATTGATTGATTGATAGATACTGCTCACAGCTGTCATTTAGCTCCAGTAGCGTATCCCTTAATGTCGTCTCCTCTTCTGCTAACAACGCCATATTAGCAGCAAATGTTATGGTCTTCATTCTTCTTCCTCCTACTATCATACTTATGTTCTGAAAACAGTTCTTCACTAAATTCTCCAAGGAGACGTTGCATAGGTGATAAAAGGCATCCTTGTACTCCTCTCCCGATTTCACTTCCCTCTAACATTTCTTCTCACATCCTGATGTCGATCCTTTGTTTCATATAAAGTTTAAAGAATAGTCTCCTCACTTTACAATCCGCTCCTCTTTTCTTCAGGACCTCCTTAAGTTTATTCTAATTCACTCTGTCAAAAGCCTTTTCTAGGTTCACAAATACTGGATACAACCACTACTATGAGCATTACTGATATAATATTGTAAGACATTTGTAATCTTACTTGATTATTTAATGACACTGTATCAACTATTAGATTATGTGATAGCGAGATATTTGACGAGATGAGGCCGAAGGTTCGCCATAGATTTCCTGAGATTCTCCTTACGAATGGGGAAAACCTCGGGAAAACCCAACCAGGTAATCAACCCAAGCGGAAATCTAACCCACGGCCGAGCACAACTAATTATGAATTTTCTTTATTCAAAATAAATTATTATAAAATTCTAGATATCCAAGCCATCGTTTCAACGGCAAATTTTAAGACTGATTATTTTCTGAATGTACCAATCGTGTGAGGCCGTTTACAAAGAACGACAATTCAACAAACCATGCAAGTCGAAAATGTTGGCGTTTGTTGAGTTTTGTTAAAACTTGTTGGTAACAATTATTATTGGAGTTAAACGAGATCTAATGATGCAATGGAGGGGAAAGGAACTGGCTACCCTACCCCATTATCTCCTAGCTTCGTTGCCTCAAGAGTGATGTCTTATTGGTGTCATTTATGACGTTAAAACCTGTCTTCGGACAGTTATTAGTATACGAGGCGCATCCAGAAAGTAAGTTTCCCTATTTAAAAAAAAAGAACACACTTTCAGGAAAACATTTATTGGCAACAGGTAGAGCAATGTTCCAGCTATTTTTCAACATAGCCACCATCAGAATTGAGACACTTGTCGTATCGTGGGATCAACATTTGTATCCCTCTGTCGTAGAACTCTGTCGCCTGTGAATGGAACCAGCGTGTGACAGACGCCTTCAGCTCTTCGTCGTTGCCAAAACGCTCACCGGAGGATAGGAATTACTTGAGAGAGAGACAGAGACAGAGACACAGAGAGAAAGACAGAGGGAGACAGAGAGAGACAGAGACACAGAGAGACAGAGAGAGACAGAGGGAGACAGAGAGAGACAGGGGAAGACAGAGAGAGACAGAGGCACAGAGAGAGAGATAGACAGAGACAGAGAGACAGAGAGAAACAGAGAGAGACAGGGGAAGACAGAGAGACAGAGAGACAGAGACAGAGAGACAGAGAGAGACAGAGGGAGACAGAGACACAGAGAGACAGAGACAGAGACACAGAGACACAGAGACACAGAGACAGAGAGAGACAGAGACACAGAGAGACAGAGAGAGACAAAGAGAGAGATAGAGAGAGACAGAGAGACAGAGGGAGAGAGACAGAGAGACAGAGACAGAGGGACAGGGAGACAGAGACAGAGAGACAGAGAGACATAGATAGACAGAGAGAGACATAGCGACAGAAAGAGACAGAGACACAGAGAGAGACAGAGACAGAGAGACAGAGACACAGAGGGAGACAGAGATAGAGATAGAGAGAGACAGAGACACAGAGAGACAGAGAGACAGAGGCAGAGAGACATAGGGAGACAGAGAGAGACAGAGACACAGAGACAGAGAGAGACAGAGAGAGACACAGAGACAGAGAGAGACAGAGAGACAGAGGGAGATAGAGAGAGACAGAGGGAGACAGAGACAGAGAGACAGGGAGACAGATACAGAGAGACAGAGGGAGACAGAGAGACAGAGAGAGACATAGGGAGACAGAGAGACAGAGACACAGAGAGAGACAGGAGACAGAGAGATAGAGACAGAGAGAGACAAAGAGACAGAGACGCAGAGAGAGACAAAGAGACAGAGACACAGAGAGAGACAGAGGGAGACAGAGACAGAGAGAGACAAAGAGACAGAGACGCAGAGAGAGACCAAGAGACAGAGACACAGAGAGAGACAGAGGGAGACAGAGACAGAGAGAGACAAAGAGACAGAGACACGGAGAGAGACACAGAGACAAAGACACGGAGAGAGACAGAGGGAGACAGAGATACAGAGAGACAGTGACAGACAGAGACAGAGAGACAGGGAGACAGAGACAGAGAGACAGGGACAGAGAGACAGGGATACAGAGACAGAGAGACAGGGATACAGAGACAGAGAGACAGAGGGAGACAGGGAGACATAGAGAGACAGAGAGAGACATAGGGAGACAGAGAGACAGAGAGAGACATAGGGAGACAGAGACAGAGAGAGAAAGAGACAGAGAGACAGAGAGAGACAGAGACACAGAGACACAGAGAGACAGAGACACAGAGAGACAGAGAGAGACAGAGGGAGACAGACAGAGAGACAGGGAGACAGAGACAGAGAGACAGAGGGAGACAGAGAGACAGAGAGAGACAGAGACACAGAGAGAGACAAAGAGACAGAGACACAGAGAGAGACAAAGAGACAGAGAGACAGAGAGAGACAAAGAGACAGAGACACAAAGAGAGACACAGAGGGAGACAGAGACAGAGAGAGACAAAGAGACAGAGACACAGAGAGAGACAAAGAGACACAGAGACATAGGGAGACAGAGACAGAGAGACAAAGAGACAGAGACACAGATAGTGACAGAGAGACAGAGGGAGACAGAGACACAGAGAGAGACAGAGAGACAGAGGGAGACAGAGAGAGACAAAGAGACAAAGACACAGAGAAAGACAGAGACACAGAGAGAGATAGAGGGAGACCAAGAGACTGAGAGAGACAAAGAGACAGAGAGAGACAGAGACACAGAGACAGATGTTCGGCCCATAGACCTGACAGAGCTGCCGATGAATTTCAATTGGCGCAATGCTTTGTGCATTAAGGAACTTTATCACCGACCGAACCTCGCAGGCGGCGGGAGAAGGAATAAGAGCTTCCATTTCGGACCACTGCTGCCACGCTACCGGCACCAGGCGGGACCTGTCCGGCTGGCATATGATTGATACGTCATAGATCTGTTATGCATGCGCAATTGACACGGCTAATTATGTTTACTTTCAAGGGGAAAAAATCGGGAAACTTACTTTCTGGATGCGCCTCGTACAACATCTAACGATGTGCGCAGTTTGAGGAAAAGTTTCGACATGAGTTCACTAACAGTTCCCTTGTTAGAGATTCAGCGTCCATATGATTCTGCAGTGTCCCGCCGAAACAAACATGTGAGTTTAAAGTGAATCATAACAATGGTATTAGAACCGTTAAAGGAGAATAAGAACAGACTTGAAAAATGAGCGCAGTCACAAAGCTGGAGCTTCAAAGCGAGTATAGAATATTCAGCTGACAACGTTACCTGGTAGAAGACCTTCGACATTTAATCTGAAGTGGGGTTCTATTTGCTTCCTCCATAGGCAGATAAGGTTTCTCTCTTCGGAGAAAGGAAACTTTACTCTTGTAAATAAATGTCGGATTAAGAGGTTTTAGTAAGAAAATCCACCAACTTACAAAATCTGCAAGACTCCAGTGGGGACTAGGACACGAAGCCCTCAAAACTATCTATCAAGGTGCTATCATTCCTGTGTTAGTGTACGGAGCACCCGTCTGGGAGAAGGCACTAACAAAAGGAAATAACATCAAGAAATACCAAAGGGTCCAAAGACTGATCAACATCAAAATGGCGAAAGCATACAGGACTCTATCTTACGATGCATCTTGTATCATAGCTGGAGTCGAGCCAATAAAGATTATAATAGAAGAGAAGATAAACATATATAAGGCCACACACGGATTGTTACAGGAGTACGACGAACCAGTAGATACAACACAGTGGATGCATCCTGCAGAAATAATAGAGATCTGTGAAGCTACAAATGAACAATACGAAATAGAAGTGTTCACAGATGGCAGCAAAATTAATGGAAAAGTAGGAGCAGCAGCAGTCATATTTAGAAACAAAACAGTAGTCCAACAACAAAAATTCAGGCTAAACAATAAATGCTCAAATAATCAAGCGGAACAGATAGCAATCCTACAAGCTCTAAAGATAATAACGGAAATGGACATACCAAATATTGAACGAACAGCGGCAATTTACACAGACAGCAAAGTCACAATAGATTTATTGAGGAACAACGATAAACATGGATACATAATAGAGCAAATTAGGCAAAATCTTAAAATCCTCTTTAGTCAGCATTGGAAGATTAACTTTAAATGGATAAAAGCACATGTTGGCATCCATGGAAATGAAATAGCTGATAAATTAGCTAAGCAAGCAACAGAAGAAGATCACATACCAGTAATCTACAATAAAATACCTAAGAGTACAATAATAGACGCAGAGAAAAAGAAAAGCACTGAAAAATGGCAAAGGATGTGGTCAAACACAACAAAAGGAGCACTAACGAAGAGATTTTTTCCTTCAGTGACGGATAGGATGAAAATCAACATACCAGCTACACCAAACCTTGCATCTATACTAACTGGTCACGGGAAACTCAGATCTTATTACTATAGATTCAGAATTTCGGAAAACCCAGGATGTCCTTGCGGAGCACCTGACCAAACAGTCGATCATCTTCTGTGGGATTGCCAAATCTTGAACCAACAGCGCAGTGTCTTCAAGGAAGCAACAAGGAGTGGAAGAAATTGGCCAATAAATTATAGGGACATCATAAAACAGCATTTGAGGTCATTTGTGCACTATATTAAAGCTATAAACTTTGAACAATTGTAAATATATGTCTCAGTTTCGTAACATGCGTAAACACACTCAATTAGCAAAATATTATAAACACTATAGTTATAATTACTAAAAGTGTATATATGTAAATAGTGTAAATAGAATTAGTTTCAATAAGTGAAAGAGAATGATAGTGAAGATATTAGTTTTATTAAGTGAAAGAGAGTGATAGTGAAGATCCAATTACCAAAAGTGTATATATATAAACAGCGTAAATAGAACAAGTATAATTAACTCAAAAATAGTGATATGGATAGAAAACATTCAACAGTGAATAACATAAAATAATACAACACAATAATGAATATCAACAAAACAACGAAACAGTGAAGCAAAAGACAATGGGAAACCTATGAACACAAAATTGATAAACAAGTTTCAATAAACCATGTAATATGACTACGCGTCATGGGGCATGGTGGTAATTAAACCGGAAAGAAAAAAAAAAAAAAAAAAAAAAATACCGATCGACTGGGAAACGCAGTTGAATGAGCCTTCGGATCACAATGTAAACTCAAAATCTTCTTTCACTCCGCGCGTTTGCTCTGCTGGATACCTGACGCTGCGTCGAATTTAAGCAAAGAGGGGGAAAAATGGAATTTTAGAGGACAAAACCTTTTTTTCTGGCTGATTTCAAGTAATACTTCAATGTTCTCTACCATCACAACACGTGCACATAGCAACGAAAAATACAAAGGAGAGCATTATCACTAGATTTCTATATTAAACACAGCTCTGAGCAATCAGCTATGTTAAAGAGTATATTATTATGATGTACCGAAGTACATATAATATCCGTACAGATATTCTGCGGCCACTTAGTCACTCATAACGAGTGCACCTCTGCACATGTGTGGACATTGTGCCTCTGTCATACATCTATGACGCAGTGCATAAGGGTAGGCCACTAGAGGGAACCCAAGAGGTGGAACGTAAACTGAGAGGATTCGATCCGACATAGGGATGGGAATCCGGTGTGGCTTACAAGGAGAGAACACGCTCTGTATATCACCGAATTAAATCAGATTTTGTGACATTAAAGTACAAGACGTACTGTTTAAAGTCATGCCTGGTATGGGTGGCCAATGATCCCTCGTTTTGGAAATATTGGCTATTGTTTGTGACATACTTCCGTTAGGTGTCTAATAGGAAAGCATTAGGCTGTGTAACGGCGTAGCTCATGTGGTTGGATGTTGAGTTGTCATCCAGGCAACCAGAGTTCGAATCCTAATGCCTTCTCATTTTTAAAGCTTGATATTATTATTATTATTATTATTATTATTATTATTATTATAATTCACTTTCAATTGTCAGTTCCTATATTCAAAACCATGTTGAAATATGCGTGGTATGCATCAAAATTGATAAACGAACGAGAAGTGTTTGTGAATGTGAAGGATGTTTGTTTCGCAGCAGAAGTGCGGAAAAATGTGTGTGACTGTGGACAACCTTCTTTCATTTGCTGTGCATGGTGCAGGAAATATGTATGTTTTGTGTTTTTTTATGACATCATAATGAATCGGGTACAAAATGAAATGGAATAGCTGCTACAGAAATAGAACAGACGCCAGTGACACATCTTATCTTCCTACGTGAGCAGTATTTCATTGTTTATCCTTTACAATACAATGTTAGTTAATCTATACTAATAATAAATCTGTAGCCGAAATTTTTCTGGTAATTTTCGATTTTCCAAAAATAATTGGTCCTAACATATACAATTAACCACCCTGAAACCGAAAATCGCTTTTTTGAAATTTTTGTTTGAATGTCTGTCTGTATGTTTGTTACCTTTTCACGCGATAATGGCTGAACGGATTTCGATGAAAATTGGAATATAAATTAAGTTCGTTGTAACTTAGATTTTAGTCTATATGGCATTCAAAATACATTATTTAAAAGGGGGTTTATAAGGGGGCCTGAATTAAATAAATCGAAATATCTCGCTTATTATTGATTTTTGTGGAAAATTTTACGTAACAAAAGTTTCTTTAAAAATAATTTCCGATAAGTTTTATACCTTGAAAAATTTTGATAGGACTGATATTTAATGAGATAAATGAGTTTTAAAATTAAAATAACTGCCATCTAAGGCCGTGTAATGAATTAAAAAACAAATGACTTCGTCTATAAGGGGCCTTGGACAGCAACAATCGAAAGCTATGAAAGATAGCCTACAGAGAATGTTTCTGTGTTTGTATGAAGTAATATCAGAAGTTAAATTAACCGATTTGTATAATTAAGTATTAATTCACCATTGGAAAGTGTAGTTTCTCTAGATGGACATAATGCTATACTGTTATTACAGTAACTTCTGAGTGAATCGAAGACAGGTAAGATTAAAATAGCTTCTTATGCACAGAAAACTTGATAGGCTATTCTGTACATTCGTTTCCTGTATTTCCTAAAATAATTTTTATGACCAAATGAGTGGTCTCTGGATCAAAATGATCGCATTTTAATTATGCAAATACAATTTATATTAAGTAACATAATAAACGATTTATCCTTATATCAAACACGAATGTTCCCTGGATCAAATGTCCTATTTTAATTATGTAATTAGGTACTTTATATTTATTTCTAACGGGTGCAGCGGAGCGCACGGGTACGGCTAGTTAGTAATATGTTTAAAACATGATGAAGCATTGAATACATTGAGAAATGAGATATAGGTATGTAAATAGGTATCTGTGATCACAATATTAATCATTATTAAAAGAGAAAAATATAGGACCAGTCAAGATTCTAACTCACGTTGCCTGGATAACAACTTAGCATCCATCCATATGGGCTACGCTGTTACACAGTCTAATGCTTCCCTATTGAGCATCTAACGGGAGTATGTCACTACCAATAGCCAATATTTTCAAAACGAGGGGTCATTGGCCACTCGTACCAGGTATGACTTTAAACAGTACGTCTTGTACTTTCATGTCACAAAATCTGATTTAATTCGGTGATATATAGAGCGTGTCCTCTCCTTGTTAGTGATACAGCGTCAGCACGTACAGCTGAAAGCCCGGGTTCAAATCCTGGTGCCGGAGAGAATTTTTCTCCGTTCCACTCATCTTTCATCATATGTTAAAGAGGCCTACATGTTAAAGAATGTATAAATAAACTTAAAGAAGTCAACCGGACAATTCCACGACACTAGGAACTCCAGTCATACCAGGCAACAACAGATTTTCTAATAGTTACACACAGTAATAGCAGAGTATCTTCATAACACGGTCTAATATTAACTAACGTTAATTCTTTAAATTATACGTTTTTGATTCTATCTCAGAAACGACAGACCGTGTTATTATATTTTTGGTAGAGAGATAGGCTTTATTATACTCTTCAAAATGATGTGTCTGAAGATAGAGGTGCAATTTTAAATTCGAAAGTGTGTATGGGGACTGAAGGAATGGAACAGAAAACTCAATCAGCAATAGTTTTGAACTTCCCTCTCGAAAAGCACATGACCTGTATATCTAAAATTATTCAAGTGGGAAGTTTTGTTTCCTATTAATATTGTAGGATTATTCATTACTTACTTACTTACAAATGGCTTTTAAGGAACCCGAAGGTTCATTGCCGCCCTCACATAAGCCCGCCAGCGGTCCCTATCCTGTGCAAGATTAATCCAGTCTCTATCATCATACCCCACCTCCCTCAAATCCATTTTAATATTATCCTCCCATCTACGTCTCGGCCTCCCCAAAGGTCTTTTTCCCTCCGGTCTCCAAATAACACTCTATATGCATTTCTGGATTCGCCCATACGTGCTACATGCCCTGCCCATCTCAAACGTCTGGATTTAATGTTCCTAATTATGTCAGGTGAAGAATACAATGCGTGCAGTTCTGTGTTGTGTAACTTTCTCCATTCTCCTGTAACTTCATCCCGCTTAGCCCCAAATATTTTCCTTAGCACCTTATTCTCAAACACCCTGAACCTATGTTCCTCTCTCAGAGTGAGAGTCCAAGTTTCACAACCATACAGAAGAACCGGTAATATAACTGTTTTATAAATTCTAACTTTCAGATTTTTCGACAGCAGACTGGATGATAAGAGCTTCTCAACCGAATAATAACACGTATTTCCCATATTTATTCTGCGTTTAATTTCCTCCCGAGTGTCATTTATATTTGTTACTGTTGCTCCAAGATATGTGAATTTTTCCACCTCTTCGAAGGATAAATCTCCAATTTTTATATTTCCATTTCGTACAATATTCTGGTCACGAGACATAATCATATACTTTGTCTTTTCGGGATTTACTTCCAAACCGATCGCTCTACTTGCTTCAAGTAAAATTTCCGTGTTTTCCCTAATCGTTTGTGTATTTTCTCCTAACATATTCACGTCATCCGCATAGACAAGAAGCTGATGTGACCCGTTCAATTCCAAACCCTGCCTGTTATCCTGAACTTTCCTAATGGCATATTCTAGCGCGAAGTTAAAAAGTAAAGGTGATAGTGCATCTCCCTGCTTTAGCCCGCAGTGAATTGGAAAAGCATCAGATAGAAACTGACCTATACGGACTCTGCTATATGTTTCACTGACACACATTTTAATTAATCGAACTAGCTTCTTGGGAATACCAAATTCAATAAGAATATCATATAATACTTCCCTCTTAACCGAGTCATAAGGTAGGATTATTCATTACAAATATTATAAGTGTCTGCTTGAGTACAGCACACCCATTTGAATATGCTAACTTTGTCTCGCTTATCAATTTTATATATATTTTTATCAAATTCATTATTATTATTATTATTATTATTATTATTATTATTATTATTATTATTATTATTATTATTATTATTATCAACTTTATCACCATCATTTGTAATTATTTCCTAATATTTGTTATTATCCTGCTGCAATTTAATAACCGTAGAACACTTCATCCCTGTCTCTTCTGTTTCGAGTTCTCCACGCTTCAATTCAAAATTATCTTCGTTCCCGGTTTAACTACTTATCCTCCAATCACAATCTAAACACCAGGTCACAGGAAAGCCAAATCCTAGCAATTCCTGCCCATAGAACATCCCACTATTCATCCTCTTTTATTGTCTTAGTCCCCCGTGAATGGAATTCGCTACCTCAGAAGATTAGGGGCTGCCAGACAATAACACTTTCAAGAAAAGGCTAAACGATTTCTTACGGGCGCAGTCAAATTGAAGTTATAATTGTCATCGAGTTTAATAATTTAATGTAATTTAGGTATGACTATCATTATCATTATTATTATTATTATTATTATTATTATTATTGCATAATTATTTTATTGGTGTTGTGAAGATGAAAAGAATTGTCATTGTATTATATTAATTATGTATTGTATTGCTTTGTATTGTATTGTATTGTATTAATTATGTTATATTCACAGCATTGTAGTAATTTTTTTATCATACTGGTTGAGTGGAAGAGAAGGCCGTATGGCCTTCACTCTGCCAGTTAAAATAAACCATTATTATTATTATTATTATTATTATTATTATTATTATTATTATGTAATTGCAATTTTTGTCTCTATAATATTTGTGTCACAATTTTTACTCTATTGGACTGCATCCGACTATAAGCATTCTCTCATTCCGATAACTTTCTTTGTATCGTAACCTGTAATCTAAAAATTTGAATAAACAGTGACTTTGTCTTTCATAAAAATCTCAATACTGCTTCAATAAAATATTACTTTCTCTACACTGCTTATAACGGAAAAAGAATATGACAAATTTTATTTGCTGATCCTTCGCCTTTCCTACTATTTAACATTAAATGAGTAGTTAGATTTCTATGACTACATGTCTCTCTAAAATAAACGGTAACAGTGGCTCGTTACATTTTTGTGTATTTACTGATCGTAAATCCAGTTACTTAAAATAAAATGTTAAAATTCTCTCTATATTAAAATTGAGAGTATAATGAAAGCATTTGAAATTTAATCTCTTTTAACGTATTCATTGAAATCAGTAAGTTTTCATTATTTGGACATTTTAATATGTAAAACCCCTTCCTTCCTCCGTTATAATTCCATATTATTAAACGATTTTAATACCTCCCTATAATAGCTTTCAAAATTAGGTAAAAAGAGAAAAGGTATTGATACAGGTTTTACAAGTGGTTTCAATAATTTAAAAGGATATATTAATGTGCAAATTTATTTTGCTACTAAATCCCTCAACTTGTCAATGTAATCTTTATCAACAAATTTAATTCTATCAAACACTAATCTAAATCCTGTATCTCTGAGTGCTTAAGATATCCACATATTAGAATAATGTCTTCAGCTGCGACTAAATTGACTGCTGCAGCGGATTTGTATTCAGAGAAGTGTAAATTGTTTTCAACAGCTGCTTTGATAAACGACAAGAAATGAATAATTTTCAACAGCTGCTTTGGCAAAAGATGAGATCTAAATAATCTTCAACAATTGATTTTATAAATTATAAGCTGTAAATAATTTTCAACAGCTCCATTGACAAAGATAAGATCTAAATAATCTTCAAGAGCTGCTTTGATAAAATGTGTACTCTAAATAATATTCAACAATTACTTTCATAAATGATCAGATGTAAATCATTTTCAACAGCTGTTTTGACCAAATATGTGCTCTAAATAATCTTCAACAGTTGCTTTGATAAATTATAAGATGTAAATAATTTTCAACAGCTGCCTTGATAAAAGATGTAAATAATTTTGAACAGCTGATCTGATAAAAGATATTAAGATATAAGCAAGTTTCAACAACTGCTTTGATAAAAGATAAGAGATAAGTAATTTGCATCATTGTTAATTATTTGTATTTGTATTATTATTGAAGTGGATATTCCATATTAAACACCGCGTATTTATTTTCACTTTCTGTGCATTTACTTTTCTTCAATACACCCTGTACCGCGGAGCTGTAACTACATACAGGGCCGCGTCTGTGGCTCAAGTACTAGCACGCTACCAGACGGCCCTGGTTCGATCCCCGTACTCCGCCCAAGACATCACTTAAGTCTAATCACGTAGTAATGGAATATTATTAAGTAAAATCGGAGCCAAACGAATAACACTTATGGATACAGAAATGTCCAATTTAAACGCGTGCGATATTGGAAATGATCTAAATATTTTAACTGGTCTGTAACACAACTTCGTACTTAATAATATTTTATGCTCGACCATGCCGAAATGTAGTAATTATACAACTGGTAGCAGCCCTTTAATGGACCTCATTAAAGTACACCTATTCATTATACTTCAGGTGTTCCACCAATCAGAAAACACCATTGTAGCAATATGAAAGCGCAAGTATCGATTATTCTCGGATATGCAATCGAAAGACAACTAGCGAAACGTCACGGAGGCTGAAAATCCAATACTGTCGCAGAAGGTTATATTCTGTTACTATAATAATTAGCGTTAATTGTAAATAATATTCAAGTAAATTTAATTTGTCATCTCGCTTTTCAATGTCTAAATCAATTTCAAGGTTATATAAAGATTAATGTTTTATTTACTCTCTAGATTATATCAAGGTCAATGACATTGGTTTCTCGGAAAAAATCAATAATTTCGCGTCTGCGCACATCTCACAATTTACGAGATATTGCACAAGGTCAGTTCCGTTCCCCAGTCAGATAAGAATAACATGAATACTTATGAATAATTTCAAGTTAGAAATATGGTCGAGCATAAAAAGTCGTATGAAACTTGCCTATAATGGTAATTAAGACGCTCGTATGAAAATTATGAAACGAGCTTACATAGACTCGTTGAATAATGTACTATTATAGTACTGTGAAGAACAAATAAGTTCCAGTTATAAGACAAAATAATTTGTATGATGAACTGTGATATTCATATCCTTTATAAAATCAGAATTTATAATATGTTACAGTGCTGAGAGATGTGCAATGTGCACAGAGCTAATAACTTCTTGAGATATCAAGAGATTCAATAAAATGTTAACCGGATGTGTGTTATGTACGTTATATAGGAATAGTAACAATAGGACCACTTGAAGGCAACAAGGTAGTGTGAATCTATTATAAAAAACAGCAACCCATTTTGCTCTGTACATATTTCATCAAATTTTAAAGTTATGCATTTGAATTGTTAAGATATATTAGGAAAATTCTGATGAATGTTGCCTGAAAATTTTAATATTCTATGAAACAAATATTAATTTTAATATAGTACTTTAGAAAAAAAAAATTCTGAAAAAATGCAGCGTAAGAGCCAATTTCTCTCACAAACTAGTGGAACGATTTGAATCATTTTTACAAGATTTATAAATATATAATTTAGCTTTCGCAGCCTAACTAGAAAAAATTATTTGAGAATGAGACGAGATTTTTTTAATTTGAAAAATTACATCCTTCCACTAGTTTGAGAAAAATTTGCATTTATGTCACAGTAATTTCGGTTTTTTCACAAGCCTTTTTCCTAAAATACTTTATTAAAATATATATTCAACAGAATATTATTAAAATAGACACGCTATGATCATTAGGGTTTCCTTAATCTGTCTTTAAAATATCAAATGAATAGCTTTATAAATGAATGAGATACAGAGAAAAATGTGTGCTGGTGTATCTTATAGTAGATTTACACTACCTTGTTACTTTATTATAAGTTATTGTTGAACTCTAGTTTCTCGCCCTTTCTCTGCGTTTCTAAGAGATGCACAATCGATTTTCAAGCTGTGCTTAATGAAAAACTCACCACTCTTCTTATCAATTGTTTTGGACAGCTCACTATTTAGCTGGCATCCCTAACTAGGCTGTCCCAAAATTTAAAATTTTTGACTAACCTTAATAGTGGAATCTGTAATGTCGGCACACGGTTGGATAGCAAAATTTTGAGCTGAATACATTTCAAAAGTAAAATTATAACATTTTATTAATTTCTACACGAGAGTTATTAATCTTAAACTTCATTAAATAAATTATACGAAAATTGTGTTTTCGAATCTAGTAGCCATAACAACGTACCATTTACCAATTTCAGAAAAAAATAATATTATCTTATAGAAAACTTTCATATCAAGTTAGTCTAATCTTATCTGACCTGTCACGCAGGCGGCCAGGGTTCAAATCCCGGTCAAGTCTGGGATTTTTCATTGAAAAATCCATAGTGACACTTGTGTCAGACAAGGTCGCAGTTGGGGTATTTCTCGGGGTTCTCCCGTTTTTTACCATATTAGGCGTCAACATAATTCCGTCAACATTTCTCCATTTCGTCATCATTCCATAGCATTCCCCGAACGTCGGCTGGCGACGCACGGAGGGGGCTGGCCTAGCGACGAGGAAGGTTGCCTGCTCGACACCTAGGTACACAGAGAACCTTAGTGTAGTCAGCCGGTGTGGGTTTGGATATGCGCCTAGAGCAATAGACCGTAACAGGTCGCAGTGTTGGGCCATAGTGCTCCCTCCCGTAAATTCAATTCAATTTAATAGTCTAACCTTGGGCTTTTTGCAACTAACACTAGATAGATATACGGTAAGGTACAGCATATCACATAGAGAAGGGATTGCTACCCATGTCCAAGGCAATATTCGAACCTATGACAGCAAGCTTTCATGTAATGTCAGACTTACCCTTTATGTTCAAAATGTCGTTAATTTTAAAATCCAGCAACTTATAACGCGTAATGGAACGATCTAATCATGATCGGATTTGAACAGAACCTTTTCATACATTCGATATTGGGGGCTTGCTAGTTATCAGAGTCGCATCTGAAATATATTCACCGTTCTAACACAGATGACGTAACATATTCCATACCAAATTTGTTTTGCTTAGCATATTTCTATTAAATAAACTCGTCTACATTATCAGAAATAATGAATATGCATATTTCATTTGCTCCATTTTAACTCTGAGCGAAATTCAAAGACTTCTTTTTACTGTAGGGATGTAGCCTATCAGATGTATGCATGTTTATAGAATTGAAGACATATCGAACTTGACAACCATACGTCAGCCTTCATACATTCACATCAGCTCCACCAGAGAAAGATTAATGATACATTCGTTGCCATGGTAGTCTTTAACGTTTCGTAACACGACTTTCTCACGAGATTGGATGCATAAAATGAAATACATACTAGGTTCAAAAAGTTCCCGGAATTTGCTAGTATCATAGAAACAACATACCTCAAACACTATTCTACAGCATTCCCTTCAAAATAGTTGCCTTCCGCAACAACACACTTTTGCCAACGCGTGTAGAGTTCCTGGAAGCAAGCCTGGAAGCCATTTTGTGAAACCCGTCTTAGTGCTCTCGTCGCGTTTGCGATAACCTCTTCAGCATTGAATCTCCGTCCTTTCAGATGACTTTTCAGACGCGGAAACAGAAAGTAATCAGGTGGTGAGAAATCAGGAGAGTATGGTGGGTGATCCAAAGCAGTTATGTTGTGCCTGGCAAGAAAATTATTTACAATAATTGCGCGATGAACAGGTGCATTGTCATGCATAAGGAACCAGTTGTTTTCTACCCACTTTTCTGGACGTTTCCTTCTCACTGCTTCCCGGAGGCGACGGAGGATTTCTACGTACAATTCTTTCGTTACAGTACGACCTTCTGGAATGAACTCATGGTGGATGAGACCCTGAGAGTCGAAGAAAACTTCCAACATAACTTTGCCTCTGGAAGTGTCCCTAGGAAATTTTTGCTTCCAAGGAGATGTTTTCGATTTCCACTCAGATGACTATCGTTTAGGGACTGGGTCGTACAAGTAGCACCAAGTTTCATCACCAGCAATAATTTTGTTTAAGAAATCACCATCTTCATCAGCCATACTGATCATGTCCCCAGCAAGTGTCATTCTTGCTTCTTTCTGTTTTGCCGACAACATTTTCGGAACTAACTTCTGAGACACGTAATGCATGTTGAGATGCTTGTGAAGAACATTGTGTACACTTCCGACTGATATTCCGACCTCTGCTGCTGTTTCTTTTATGGTTTTACGTCGGTCGTCCCTCACAACATTACGCACACGCTGAGAGATTGCTTATTTGTTGCAGTTGTTGATCGGCCGCTGCGTACGTCATCTTTGATGCTATCGCGGCCACCAGAAAAGTGTTTATGCCAGGCATACACTTGAGTTTTTTTCATTGCAGCTTCGCCATATGCTTCTTTCAACAATCTTAACGTCTCTGCAGGAGTTTTGTGTAACAAAACACAGAACTTGATGTTTGTACGTTGCTCTGTGGACATAATTACAAAATGCGACGAACAAACAAAACACTATGATAAACAATTGCCTACAAATCAAAACCAACAATCGCCATTATCAACAAACTTTAAGGAAATGACATCATGAATGTTACCAACAAAACAAATGTATAATATCCCTTGTTATATATTAATACGAATAATTGTAGTAAAATTCCGGGAACTTTTTGAACCCAGTAGTAAATGTAAGTTCTCTAGCTAACTAATATATTTATAAAGAAACTGAAATAATACTTATCTCCTTCTACACTTACTTGACTTTTTGTATCTCTAAATTTTCTACAAGGAAAATTAAGTTTAATAGGTATACTTTGTACCTTAAACATAGTTATCTGTTGCTTAGTTCAGTTAGACTAGACAGCATTTCGGAAGGTGGTCGGCTGCTATATGCGTCGTAGCATTTCTGGTATGTGACGTCACAAGCTTGTACAGTAGAACCAATCGGAGTCAGTCTGTAACAAGTACTTCCCGAGTTCGTTTGTTCACGTGTGAGTGTTTCAATACATTGAATAAGTAAAACTAACATTTACTGTGTATGTGTAAGATAAATAAATGAAAGGAGAGACTATAAAAAGACAAGTATTGCACAGGCAGGCGCGAAAAATAGTGTTTAAGGTTATAATTATTTTAAAAACGTTGACGAGCAGAACGCTGCCGGCCATCTTGATGCTGGCTGCAACGTTGCCAAAGTGCAAGAAACGACTGCAGAAGCATGTGGTGTGGGATTGAGAACCGTGCAAAGAATATTATTAGTGAAGGAAAGAGTTTTTGTTTGGTGTCATGCTTACAGTAATCAACGGGTAAGATCATGATTGATTTTTGATAATTTAATTCTCTCCTGCGCTATTTGTATTGCACGTGCGCGTGAAGTACGATGTGGCAATGTTGTACGCTGCCTTGCTCTCTCTATCTGTCTCTCTCGAGCAAACGCTAGCAGACTACCGCTTTCCTAATTTCCGTCGACTCTAGTGAGATTTGATTTCCCAGTTTATTTATTGTACCCTTAATCTGTTTCTGTTTTTTTAATGGAAGATATGCCCGAGCACTTAAACTACGGCCTGAGACATTATGTTTACTAATTCTATCGTAGAGTTGAATACTGAAGTCCGTAGGATCGAATTTCTGTAAGTATGGTTATTCACTATTTGGTACCAACTATAGATGCAGCTTACACAATACTCAGTTCCGACGAAGTCCGTGGTTAACGCCCCTCCATAACCTGAGAGTTCTGGAACCTCCTCAGAATGATGCCATTGCATGCAAGTCAATGGTACTACATTTCATTGCATTCTATTGTTTAACTGAAAGTACTGAATAATGATAGATGAAGTTGAAATTAACGATAGCGAAATGAGTCACAGAGTCCAACGCCGAAATTTGCCCAGTATCTGCTTCGAATTTGTTGAGGAAAAACCAGTGTACTAATGTCAGGTTAGTTTTGTCTTCTTTTAGTGAAATGGTTGGTTTAGTCTTACTGATGGTGTGATTAGTTTAGTTTTACATTAATCATCTGTTACGTTTAGTTTTCTTTTAGTGGCTTGGAATGTATTTTGATGCTTTGCTTGGTTACTGTATGGTTAAGTTAATTCTATTGTGATAGCCGGATTGTTTTAATTAGAGTAGTGAGGTTTCGGTCTGTTTTCTAAACTCTGGTTTCGTTGGTGAGGTTTCTTGGTCTCTTTAATATGTCTTCACATCTTAGCGATTTGTTCGCGATGTTTTCATATATGATAAACATCTTCCTAAACTTCGTTATTGGAATTATTACAACCTATGTCTGTGTGAAATAGCTAAATTCAGGGTTCAAGTACGCATATATACGATTTTAAATGTTTTTTCTACATTTCTTTTATTACTTAAGTATTTATTTTATATAATTACTGTAAAATTACGAAAATTATTATTATTATTTAATGTATGAATGCATATATTTGTCTTCAAGCAATATACCTTTCAATGAGGCGACCCTTCACATTATTAGTGTACAGCCCGTCTCCCCGTTTTACACGCCTCTCGTACAAGTCAATTGGGACTTTAGTTATTTTTAATTTATTATATTATTTCAATGAAAGACGGGAAGCAAGTCGTACACTTAGGAATAAAAAGAGAGGTTACTTGAAGAAAAACTGAATGAGGTAGAAACAAATAGTAAGAATAAAAGCATTAGAGATTTATATAAGGGTATAAAGGAATTTACGAACGGATATCAGCCAAGGATAAACGTGATCAAGGATGAGAATGGTGACTTGCTGACAGACTCTCCATCAGTCCTAAACAGATGGAAAAACAATTTTGCGCAACTATTAAATGTACATAGTCCAGATAGAAATGATCGGGATGAAATTGAAATACAAACTGCTGATCCATTTATACCCGAACCCACGCTTTCAGATGTCGAAATTGCGATAGAAAATCTGAAAAAGTACAACTCTCCAGGTATCGATCAAATTCCAGCAGAATTAATACAAGAGGGTGTAAGTGCATTATATAGCGAAATTTATAAACTTGTAGTTGCTATTTGGGAAAAGGAAATTGTACCAGAACAATGGAAGGAGTCCATAATTGTAGGCTATTTTTAAGAAGGGGGACAAAACCAACTGTGGTAACTTTCGAGGAATATCACTTTTGTTGACGTCGCACAAAATGTTGTCCAATATTCTTTTCAGAAGATTAGCTCCGTACGTAGATAAAATTATTGGGGATCATCAGTGCGGTTTTAGGCGTAATAGATCGACTATTGATCAGAATTTTTGTATTCGACAGATAATGGAGAAAAAATGGGAGTATAAGGGTACAGTACATCAGTTATTCATAGATTTCAAAAAGACATATGACTCGGTTAAGAGGGAAGTATTATATGGTATTCTTATCGAATTTGGTATTCCCAAGAAACTAGTTCGATTAATTAAAATGTGTCTTAGTGAAACATACAGCAGAGTCCGTATAGGTCAGTTTCTATCTGATGCTTTTCCAATTCACTGCGGGCTAAAGCAGGGAGATGCACTATCACCTTTACTTTTTAACTTCGCTTTAGAATATGCCATTAGGAAAGTTCAGGATAACAGGCAGGGTTTGGAATTGAACGGGTTACATCAGCTTCTTGTCTATGCGGATGACGTGAATATGTTAGGAGAAAATCCACAAACGATTAGGGAAAACACGGAAATTTTACTTGAAGCAAGTAAAGCGATCGGTTTGGAAGTAAATCCCGAAAAGACAAAGTATATGATTATGTCTCGTGACCAGAATATTGTACGAAATGGAAATATAAAAATTGGAGATTTATCCTTCGACGGGGTGGAAAAATTCAAATATCTTGGAGCAACAGTAACAAATATAAATGACACTCGGGAGGAAATTAAACGCAGAATAAATATGGAAAATGCGTGTTATTATTCGGTTGAGAAGCTTTTATCATCTAGTCTGCTGTCAAAAAATCTGAAAGTTAGAATTTATAAAACAGTTACATTAGCGGTTGTTCTGCACGGTTGTGAAACTTGGACTCTCACTCTGAGAGAGGAACATAGGTTAAGGGTGTTCGAGAATAAGGTGCTTAGGAAAATATTTGGGGCTAAGAGGGATGAAGTTACAGGAGAATGGAGAAAGTTACACAACGCAGAACTGCACGCATTGTTTTCTTCACGTGACATAATTAGGAACATTAAATCCAGACGTTTGAGATGGGTAGGGCATGTAGCACATATGGGCGAATCCAGAAATTGCATATAGAGTGTTAGTTGGGAGACCGGAGGGAAAAAGACCTTTAGGGAGGCCGAGGCGTAGATGGGAAGATAATATTAAAATGGGATATGATGATAGAGAATGGATTAATCTTGCTCAGGATAGAGACAAATGGCGGGCTTATGTGAGGGCGGCAATGAACCTCCGGGTTCCTTAAAAGCCAGTAAGTAAGTAAGTAAGTAAGTAAGTAAGTAAGTAAGTAAGTAAGTAAGTAAGTAAGTATTTCTTAATGCTGAAATACATTTTCTACATCCGTTATTGAACGATTTAAACTCCTCCTAATGCTCAGCTATTTTCACTCGTTAGAGGCAGCCGGTAAGGATTTGCCAGCTAGCAGCTTCGCGCAAAAGGTTCGTATTCAATCTTCAGCGTGCACTGCAAGATTTTTTTGGACAATACAAGTTGACGAAAACTACCTTCTTGAACTTTTATCTGATAAATGCTTTGTTACTGCTTCGTAATCATTTAAACGCTGTCAAATTTAAAATACAGACTAATGACCCGTACTTTAGGATTCAGTTCTATTGGCCATTTTGAGCATAGACTGTCAAATGAACATGGCTTTGATTTTATCGACAGTTAAGGAGTTGCAGATGATTGAATCCTACGAAAGTAGCAGTGACTTTGAACATAACTAAGGGTTATTCACTTAAAACAAACAGAAATATTAATTACATATACTAGTCTACACTACACATAAAATTAATTTACATGCCTCATATTTAAAGATAAAACACACATGTTAGGTCAATTATACAGTGTTCATAGATTTGATAAGATACATTAAAAGTGATATATTACAGTTATATGAACACTAATAAATACAATAAAATTATTAAAGAAATTAGTTATAGTCAGACATGTTTCGGAGATGCTTCTCCATCTTCAGTGACTATTTACCACGACGGATGGTTAGTCTCCTTTAAGCCAAGCAACAACGTGGTTCGATCACCTGAACCATCCGTTAAGTAATTAACTGTCACGTGATTTCCTCCCTTTCCACGACGCAACCACTTGGATGGACAGTAGATAGCATATCGGGGTAATTTTAACTTTTCGGATCGGGCAGAAGTGAAGATTGAATTTACAGTACGTAAGGTCTCTTTTATAGAATAGGTACAGAATTATTTCAACATGAGTTACTGATAGTGATAGGAAGTACAAACCTGGTAATTGGAATTACGTACAATAGTCTATAGTGCGATAATATGCACATTAGAACTGAAGCCTGTATCGAAATGAACGGCCATCATTTTCAAAAATGTGTTTAAATATCCATATTATGATTATTTTTCAATTTAACTTCATTCTCTATAGTGTACGCTAATGTGTTGTAGACAGTATAATATACACTGCATAATGAATACGTCCGCATGGAAAGCTCAGTTCGTGAGTAAAAACACTCATTGTTAATACTGTACTGTATTTTGATTAAATAAAAACCTAATAAAATTATCAAACTCAAAATTGCGATATTTCCTAGTTTACCTAGTAAAGTGATTTGTTTGTATATTACACCAGTATCATTGAACTCCAGTCTTGGAAGGGAGTAGCAAACGGCGTTTCCGGTTCTTAATCGTTGATCCAAAGGTATAGCCAGGTTAATATTAGAAATGTTAGTAAAGATAAAATGATGTCCCTGTACATACCTCAGTTTGGACGCAGATTTTAAAATATCCCCCCTTCCACTTTAACGACTTGGCCGCACGGATGTGAATGGCGCTTAGTGGTCCGTACCTTGTCACGGCTGTCCCTGAGAAGCGCATCTGATAATCACCAGATCTATCTTCCCCTTCACTCCCGTACTTCACGTCATAGCACAACCCTCCGTTTCCCATGTTCATATGACATTTTATGCTCAAAAATTGTCTGTGGAACTGATTCCTAAAGAGCGAGTCATTAGTCGTGAATCACCCTGTATATAGCCATCTTTCTATTCTTTACACAGAATGTAACCATTATAAGTTGCCAATCATTCTCCGTTGTTACAGTGTAGACTACTGAAGTGAAGGTACGCTAGTCTTCTGTTGTAATGTTAACAGTCTTTCCAGATGAAGTATCTTCTGCAAGTCCTAAGTCATGCATGTCAATTGATGCCCACAGGAACAAGCGCGCGCTTTAGAGCCCAGGAGAGCCTGAGCGCTTTATAGCGGAAAGGAAAGAAACAGACGAAAGAGGTAGTATATGCCGCTTGGTCGAGCTATTTCATGGATGGCCAGCACTGATTCAATAGACAAAGGGAAGAGAACTTATTAAAACTGTATCCATGTTAATTTTTAGATTTGCCTGAGAAGTATAAGTGCATTATAAGAATGTAAGTTTTAATTTTAATGCTCATTTTTCACAAGTTTGATTTTTTTGTTCAAAAGAAATATTTTCTCAACTTTTCGTATAGAAAAGTGAAATTTTCAGGTATAGGCCTATTTATTTAGTAGCCTTACAGAATGTTTTCGTAAATCTAATATACCGTATATACGTTTTACTGAAGATAGTGTATTGAAAATTTTGAAAATATTCGCATGGAAATTGTTTGTAAGGAAATGAATTAACAAAGCAACTACTGTTACATCATAAGCAAAAGGTACGTGCTCATGTGTTGTAAAAATGTCAGCTCTATAACTTCAGCAGATTTCGAGAAAATAATTTAATATTCTGATGATAGGAAGTTGCTCACAAATATCACCTTAAAATCATAATGCGATAAGAGTTTTGTTATGTAATCTTAATTACACTTAAAACATATACAGCACCTAGGTAACTTTGCTTTGTACTGTAATATTGTTTTGATTAGTTTATTGATTACTTTTGTAAGGCTAAAGATACCATCAATATAAATTCCAACTTATCATGTCATACTCAATCTCTTTCTTTGGAATATCACTTTCTTTATGAATGATGTGTTTCATCCACTTAATACAGTATAATATTATACTACTATGGAATTTAAATGAATATTCCTTCTTCACTCTCTATTATGTTCAAGTTCCGTTTGAAGTTTGTGCACCACTATTTTCTTAATCCAACAGTTGATTATTCATATACACAACCCTTCCTTTTTCCATACTTAGCGCTTGCTGCCCGCGCACGACGTCAAGGTCAGAAAAATGCGCTTGCTTTGACATCAATGGTGTAGACTACTGAAGTGAAGGTACACTAGTCTTCTGTTGTAATGTTAACACCCTTTCCAGATAAAGTAACTCCTGCAAGTCCTAAGTTATTGTGAATATGAATTATAATGTACTGTTGAGAAGCCCGACTCAGTAAGGCGACTGTTCACTGAACAGTAATCAAAAGAATCGACAGAATTAAGCACATGACACCAGTGAGTGAGATGAAATCACTTGCAACTGTATGTAATAAATTGACAGTGTAGTGGATTTCATGTTCAAAAGTCTTGTATTGCTTCAATTATTTATGGAGCAGAGAAATGTGTCACGAACACAACACTTAAACTTTATAAACCGTAAAGTCAACTTCCTGCACGTTGAACGTTTATGGCTGCTGTCCAATGGACTGAAGTGAAATATGATCAATGGCTACTATCCCTTCTACAAACAAATATTATTATATTAAAATTGAAATTCCGATGCAAGAAAGCTTTTTAAAATATTATATTAGTATATTCACTATCACCTTTACTTTTTAACTTCGCTCTAGAATATGCCATTAGGAAAGTTCAGGATAACAGGCAGGGTTTGGAATTGAACGGGTTACATCAGCTTCTTGTCTATGCGGATGACGTGAATATGTTAGGAGAAAATACACAAACGATTAGGGAAAACACGGAAATTTTACTTGAAGCAAGTAGAGCGATCGCTTTGGAAGTAAATCCCGAAAAGACAAAGTATATAATTATGTCTCGTGACCAGAATATTGTACGAAATGGAAATATAAAAATCGGAGATTTATCCTTCGAAGAGGTGGAAAAATTCAAATATCTTGGAGCAACAGTAACAAATATAAATGATACTCGGGAGGAAATTAAACGCAGAATAAATATGGGAAATGCGTGTTATTATTCGGTTGAGAAGCTCTTATCATCCAGTCTGCTGTCGAAAAATCTGAAAGTTAGAATTTATAAAACAGTTATATTACCGGTTCTTCTGTATGGTTGTGAAACTTGGACTCTCACTCTGAGAGAGGAACATAGGTTCAGGGTGTTTGAGAATAAGGTGCTAAGGAAAATATTTGGGGCTAAGTGGGATGAAGTTACAGGAGAATGGAGAAAGTTACACAACACAGAACTGCACGCATTGTATTCTTCACGTGACATAATTAGGAACATTAAATCCAGACGTTTGAGATGGGCAGGGCATGTAGCACGTATGGGCGAATCCAGAAATGCATATAGAGTGTTAGTTGGGAGACCGGAGGGAAAAAGACCTTTAGGGAGGCCGAGACGTAGATGGGAGGATAATATTAAAATGGATTTGAGGGAGGTGGGGTATGATGATAGAGACTGGATTAATCTTGCACAGGATAGGGACCGCTGGCGGGCTTATGTGAGGGCGGCAATGAACCTTCGGGTTCCTTAAAAGCCATTTGTAAGTTGTTGTATTAAAAGTTTGATAACGTATTGTTAAAAAAAAGTAGGGTACAAAAGACACTTAGCTACATTCTGCTATTACATCAGGAGTCCGCTGAAGATGCACAATGGGCAAAATATGTCATTTCTTGCTGTTTTTCAAGAGCGAGCATTTAAGTTTGACCTACTGTATAAAATCATAGTCATAATTAGGAACATTAAATCCAGAAATTCGGAATCCAGTAATGCATAATAGAGAGTTATTTGGGAGGCCGGAGGGAAAAAGACATTGGGGAGGCCGAGACGTACCACACGACGTAAATACAGTAGATAGGAGGACAATATTAAAATGTTTTTGAGGAAGGTGGGATATGATGGCAGAGACTGGATTAATCTTGGTCAAGATAGGGATCGATGGCGGGCAATGAACCTCCGCGTTCTCTAGAAGCTACAAGTAAGTATAAAATCATAGTAATCATCAGGGCGCGGATTTTGATGACATGTCGTTTTTTTTCTTTTACATTCTTTGCAATGCCCGTAAATATATACATTCAGAATACGAGTTCTCTACAGAAATATAGAGTTTTTACGTCATTTTTTCGTCTTTTTCGCCGTATTCATCTTTTAGGTCATTTTTTAAATTATGTCGTTAGTAGAAGTGTATAAGTCCGAGGAATATTTACAATAAATAAGCAATGTTAGAACTTTTATGGGCTATATTATAATGTTTAGAAATAATTTTAATCGGATCAAATTTGAACCTTTTCTATTTACTAGTTACAATAGTAGTTTAACCCGTCTAAAATGTCTTCATGATCAGGCAGACCTTTCATTTCACAACGTTTACTAGGGTTTTCTGAAGGTTAAATAATACAATGACACAACATGTATAGCCTACAGTTGTAAACTTCGAACAGGAAACCAAACGCAAATAATTTAAAGTGTTGTTGCAATGTTTTGAACCAAAATAACGAGGAGTTCGCCTAAATTACTGATGTTTGTTACTTTTTATAAGCTATGCCTGTATTTACAGATGAACAGAATACCATCAGCTACGTCACTATCTATTTATAGTGCCAAGGGAAAATATAAATCTTGGTGAAACCCGTACTCAATCGAAGCGTAGACCCGAAACTTGTAATAAATTAAGACTACTTTAAAACTATGCTATCGTTAGATTTCTCGACTGCCTAATAGCTTCTGCGTGATAATTGAACTAGTCATTATTTAGACTAGTAGGCTTATATGTTTCAAGTAATTGTATAGAGCCTAAACTTTTAATTTTGTTACGTTTTTGGTAGATTATGAAATTTCATTTCAATTATTGATAAAGCCTGCAAAAATAAACTCATACTACAGACTGATCTATACAGAACAAATGCATGATACAGTGTTTAAATCCTGACAATAATAAATCAACTTCGGAAGAGAGTAAAGAATATTGTATACTATCTAGTAGGTTATATACTATAGTATTATAGTTTTTATTTCAATACCTTCCGGTAGGAGGCGTCAGGCACCATTGACGACAACGTTGAACTTAAGTTGGGGAGGGTCTTGAAAAAAAATGAAAGAGCAAAAAATTGTATTTTTCGAATTCTTTTGATATTCCGGGACAAATGTAACTCAATCCAGGACATTGGACATCGCATTAAAATCCAGCACAATCGTGGGAAAGTCAGGACGTCTGGCAAGCCTGGGTGTGAAGCTGGTATGTTCTTATATCATGGTACTGAAATATAAAATTTAAGCAACTTTTGGAAGCTAAACGTTGCGTTTTAAGATTCAATACTGATGGATAATATTTTGTTCACAATCTCCTTGCTACAATACCGGCACGTTTTCCATTTCTTAGGCCAAGATTTGACATGATATATTATCGGACGTAAGTTTATTAATAGAGTCCTGCCTTTGTTTACCTAAAGCCTCCAAGCAATTCGCAAAATTGTAGGCATGTATGGATTATACCTTGACGTCATCAAACGCTACTTAGTTCAGATCTGCTGTTCGGTGAACATACAGAAATAAAACAAAGCTATGCAGTTGGACATGAGTGCTACAATAAAATAATTTTACACCGACCTTTTCTACATAGTTACCAACTTGGGTATCAGTCAAATCGATGTAAGCTTCAAGTGTTAATTTGACGTTTTCGCATACCTTTGTAGAGAACTCCACGGAAATTTAATTGAACTTTTCAATAATAACTTGGCACAAACGAAACTATTTTTCAATGGTATGCTTGATACAGTTGATTATTAGAGTGCCCCAAAGAAAAAAGATTAGGTGGTGTTAGGTCGGGAGATCTTGCCAGCCATTCAATTTGACTCTGACGTCATACCCTTATTCTTGGAAACCGGCAATCTTATCATTCTCTATCAACGTATAATGCGGCGAAACTACATTTACTGCCACTACAAGTCAACAAATTCATTAAATATTTAGCGTTTATTTCGTGGCCAACCGGTAGATGAAAACGGGAGTCCCTGAAAACATATCCTTTACAACTTCCGTTTTGTCCACCATAAATTCTATCACGACCTGTCCGGGGATTCAACCTGAGCAGCCTGAATAGAAGAACAGGCGCTAGTTCCTGAGCTACAGACGAAGGTAAAGATTTTTCTTAGCAGTTTTTTCACTATAGCAATTCAATTACAGGTAGCTACCCCTCTACGTCATGTCTAAAACAGCGCAGTGGAAAGAGTAAAAGACAAACACTTGTGTGTACACAGACATCGTATAAACTGCCTGGAGATGACGTTAATGTGATCTAAATAAAACTCACAGAAAGTAATCCAAGATAATGCGTCTCCTGCACATCAAAATGAAATGGAAGTTCGTGAGTTCTGAAATCGTAAAGAGTGTAATATATCTCTGGTTGACATTTCGCCGAGCGCTCTACTTAGTTCTTCCATTCAAAGTAATGCAATTCATTTTGTTATCGTAACCGTCAAAGTATTCCTTTTATCTCTATTTATAGTTCAAAATATTACCTTGTGTGAGAAACTAAGGATTTACTTCGATACTGGTAACAAAGACCCCAGCGTGAAGTCATGGCAACTAAATGTACAGCACTTAGTAATTCGAATATACAGTGTACAACAGAGTGCTGCATTGGAGTTAAATCGCTCGCTTGAGCTCGGTCGAGTGTCGCACCCTCGAGTGAGATACGATCGGTCGTGATACGCTTGTAATAAATAGAAGCACAGTACAAGGTCATCTCACCGACATGTTTTATCTTGTATGGAAGGCTACAGATAAGATACACATATGTTTTGCTCACACGGTAAATAAAGGCTGCGTTTATGACAAACATTTAATGGAACAGTCAATGGAACGTACCAAATCTGGAACATGAAGTTATAAATAAAATAGTATGAAAAACTTCGATATACAGTTATTATTGCTAATTAATAATTATTCAATATTTGATTTACCACATATATAATATGACACGTCCAGACATAGTGTTCCGCCTATGTATTGCGACAATGTAGAAACGTTTGATAAAATATTATCGATATAGCAGTAGATTAATAACAATATTAGTACAGAGATAACGTCACAGAAAATATAATATAACAAATAATCATGCTGCACAACTGTTACAGACAAAAAGATCGATACACTAATTATTAGAGATTATTATTATTATTATTTTATTTTTTTATTTTATTGGGTTATTTTACGACTGTATATCAACATCTAAGTTATTTAGCGTCTGAATGAAATGAAGGTGATAATGCCGGTGAAATGAGTCCAGGGTCCTGCACCGAAAGTTACCCAGCATTTGCTTGTATTGGGTTGAGGGAAAACCCCGGAAAAAACCTCAACCAGGTAACTTGCCCCGACCGGGATTCGAACCCGGGCCACCTGGTTTCGCGGCCAGACGCGCTGACCGATACTCCATAGGTGTGATAGTATTATTATTATTATTATTATTATTATTATTATTATTATTATTATTATTATTACTAGAAAACTTGATACAGTTCTTGCATTATCGTGATTGTGTTCTCCGTTTATAATAATTACATTTACATCCAATAACATCTATCAGACATGGCAGAAACAAAATCACTCCTGTGTGGGGGGGGGGGGGAAAGAAAAAAAAAGCACTTACCTACAACATTTATATTACATTTTAAAGCAAGTTTTGTAGTTGTACTATGGAAAGGTTAGTTAAACACTGCAAAGTTTTGAAATGATAAACATCTATGATGTTACTACACAGTTCATCACTGTAACAAGAACGAATGTCTAACGCTCGGCTTATACCGTTCGAGGATTTATCGCTCGTGACAATTTTTACCCATCATAACTACTTTGCGCTCGAGCGAAAACGTCCGATGCAGACCTCTGGTGTACAGAGTGTTTCAAGAGTGATGGACAAAAATTTAAGGATGAGAAGTAAAAAAGAAGCGTAGCACAAAATTCCAGTTAGCATGGTCCGCAAATTGACCGTTTAAGAGACAATATTATTCATAGTGAACCATAATTCGCGCGTATGGAAGTCACTACGTAACATATCATTGCAAACTATGTCCGAATTATTCTTTCCGAAAAGTGCGCCCTGCCCCTAATATCCGAGAACAATTCAGGTCATATTACACAACCTGGCAACGCTGGATAAACGGCAGCATATTTACTCCACGTCGAGGAGTCTCGAAAAGTGTCGCGTGTCGTTCCCATGCTGCCATCTACACCTCGGACAAGAACAAAGAGAGTATCCACGTCATAACTGTTTGGATTCAAAATATAACCACCATACTTAAAAATCTGCTTTTAATAGAAAAAGCAGCATCTTCTGCGGATCTCTCGAAAAAGAACTAAGGAAGAGACTAGTGAAGTGCTTTGTGTAGAGTGAGGTACTGTATGGGGTAGAAACATGGATGTTACGATGAATTGATGAGAAACAAATAGAAGCATTTGAAATGTGGATATGGAGAAGAATGGAGCATGTGAAGTGGACACACAGAATAAGAAATAAAATTGTGTTGGAAAGAGTAGGTGAAGAAAGAATGATGCTGAAACTGATCAGAAAGAGAAAATGAAATTGATTGGGTCACTAGGTGAGAAGAAACTGCCTACTGAAGGATGTAATGGAAGGAATGGTGAACGGGAGAAGAGTTCGGGGCAGAAGAAGATATCAGATGATAGACGACATTAAGATATAGCCTATGGATCATATGCGGATACTAAGAGAAAGGCAGAAAATAGAAAAGATTGTAGAATGTTGGGTTTGCAGTGACAGACCTGTCCATGGACGGAACACTTATGTATGTATTTAAAATCTCTTACCGTTCTACAGGGAGTCCAAGCCTGTGGAGTAACGGTTAGCGCGTCTGGCCGTGAAACCAGGTGGCCCCAGTTCGATTCCCGGTTGAGATTTTTTCCGGGTTTTCCCTCAACCAAATATGAGCAAATGCTGGGTAACTTTCGGTGCTGGACTCTGTACTCATTTCACCGGCATTATCACCTTCATCTCATTCAGATGTTAAATAACCTAAGATGTTGATAAAGCGTCGTAAAATAACCTACTAAAATAAAATAAAAAATCTACAGAAACGACTGCTATTGAGATTTTTGCTCGTGGTGGGGATGAACATAATTGTGTCGAATATTATCCTTCGAATCCGGATTTCCTTATTCAGCCAGTTGAAAATACAAATACTTACTACGAACCGAGAGACAGCCAAAGCAAGCGCTCTATATATCTAAAAGAAAAATAATATTAATTAGTCTATCTGTGTTACGATCTCAGATATATAATACAATAGCTGGGGCATAAACAACCTAACAAGGGGTGCAGCAGGCCATGCCGGCGGTAGTGAGTTATAGTCTCCACTCGAGTGTTCAGTAAGTATCTACGTGAAGGTTAACTTCGTACTTGTGCAGGGCTTGGTGGGAGAGGTTCAATTTGTAAACATGAATCAAGCAGATCCTCCATTGCCCTCGCAGCCCCGAGGATTGCAAACTTCAAAGTATCTGAGGCAGAAGCCAAAGCCCTCCAACACATCAGACTACATGCTGCAGCGCTCTCCTGGCGTCATAACTTGAACTACCAGAGGTATTTACCCAACTAACTTCCCAGTTTACACTTGGACTTTTCTAGGAAAAACCTTCCAGCGAGGAAACGTTATCGATCCAGTAATTTTGTAAGGAATTTCTGAAAGAGGAATTACAAGGAAAGTATCGCAATATCCGGGTTCATATTACGTCGACAAACTCGGTCTTGTGTATCTAGGTGCGCTGTGTGCTGTGTTCGGATCCAGGATATCACAACTGCTTTAAAATTAAGTAACTCCGGAGTGACGTCAGAAGTAAATTACATTTTGTTATCACTGTAATTAATAATCTATTAACTGGTGTAGTCACGCTTAGTCCTTGAATTTCTGGTAATTAAGTTACATAAAATATTAATGAAGAATACATTCAAACTTTTACTTTTTATTTCAATTTAAAAAATGAATATCATCATCATCATCCTTCACGAATTAGGCCTCTGTAGACCTGTTTCGGCCCCATCTCGCAGTCTTCTTAAAGGTCTTCCTGGTCAACGATGTCCTCTAGGTTTATATTGCATCATAATTTTTGGGATTCTTGAATTTTCCATTCTTCTTACATGATCTAGCCAATTTAATTTGTATCTGCTGATTTTTTCTTCTACTGACTCTACTTCTAATTGTTCTAAAATTTCTTCATTCCTTTTTCGGTCTAAAAGAGTATATCCTGCTGTCCTCCTGAAAATTTCATTTCCGTTTCTTTAATGTCCAAATCTTGCTTCCGTATAAAAGGGAGGGTAATGCTAGTGTATTATATATTTTTATTCTTGTAGATTTTTGTACTAATTTAGCTTTTAATGTATTGTTTATTATTCCTAGAATTTGTGTAAATTTGGTAAGTTTCTTGTTCACATCTTTTTCATTTTTATAAGATATTTCACAACCCAGATAATTGAAATTTTGCACTTGTTCGAGGCATTGGTTATTGTGTATTATCTTACTTCTGACTGGGTCTTGTCCTAAAAATGCCATTACTTTTGATTTTTGTGCTGAAATTTCCATCCCAAAATCTTTTAATATTTTATTTAATGTATACAATCCTCTTTGTAAATTATCCTCTGAATTGGAAATTATGACTTGATCATCGGCATAGAGTAAGGTATTTAATGTTAGAGCACTAGTTATTTTGATTCCTGATGTGTAGATTTGGTTCCATTTTAAAATAATTTCATTTATATAGATATTAAATAAAGTTGGTGATAGTGGACAACCTTGTCGAACTCCATTATTAACTAATTTTCTTTCGGATATACAGTTATTTATTTTGACACTTATTTTGCTGTCTGTGTAGATTTCTATTATATTTTGTAATAGCAAATTTGGAATATTTTTATCTTGTAATATGTGGAATAAAAGGTCTCTTCGGACTTTATCAAAAGCTTTCACAAAATCAATAAAAGCTATATGGGTTTCTAAATTAAATTCTCTTCTTTTTTCTAACAATAGTTTGATACTAAATAATGGATCTACACATGATCTTCCTTTTAAACATGAATATATTTATATCATATAAAGGCATCTGAGTATTTTAATCAAATGCTGGCAGTAGTGGTGCTCTTAAAGCTGTTTGTACACGACCAAATTTTACTTCAATTCAATACTGTACAAGAAAACTCATCAAAGACTGATGAAAATTGAAAAAGATTCGTCAAAGACTGTTTGATATTGCTAAAGATTTGATAAGATTTTGAAACTAGTTCAAGTTCATTGTAACTCACCAAATATTAAAATATAAATACGTAAATCTTTTGGAGAATAACTAGATATACTAAACAATATTTATATTATTTAACAGTACAGTAGCCTAAAACGAAGAATATTACATTACATAGACGTACAAATGTCTTAGACAAAATATTGTAACTTTATTACAAAACAAGAATGTAACTTTTATTTCAAAACAACAATAATCACTTGCTATAATTGAATGTAAACACTCCCGTCAACAATGGGATTTCCACTCCACACAGTAACACAGTATTCGTTATTGCACTCCATAGACGACAATGACAATTTACTTGTATTATTGAGAACAACAATGAACTGTTAATCTTAACTAATGTTCACAAAGTACTATTTACAAAACAGAACTGTCTGTTCTCAGTTCACAGTTAGTTTGCCTTGGCTAGTTCTTCTAGCTCAGTCACTCGAGTTCACAGTATCTCGAACCCCAGACCTTCAGAGACAATCCGCTGAACTTCGAACTGAGGTCCCGCAACTGCGGTCCACTACACTCAAACTCAGGACTTCCGGCTCCCACAGTTAAAGACACAACTCAAGTCGAACTCCAGTCTCGAAGTTGGTTTTACTGCTATACAAGGCTGGCTTGCTGTCCAACGATTACAACAACAGCTCACTCACTAACTCAAGTTCACTCGCGTGTTTTATTTATAACTAATGCATAGTTACGAGAAAGTACGATGATAGAAATTTCGACGAATGTCCAGAAGATGGCACGCTCGAATTCTCTGGATTTCTCCCCCTCAGTCACTAGCTGCTTTACTTCCCCCTCTCCCGTCGTCACGTCCGCAGAACAGCGTGTCGCCTCCTCTCCTCTCCTCTCCTCACCAGTGCTCCGTGGAGCCCGTATTGACTCCCGCGCGACCTGCCCTCTTGCGGGACGCGTGATCGAGTCTCGATGTGGTAGCCGACCCGGGTGGCGCAAGCCGTAGAGGCACGCAATGACTCTACGGCTTGGTCCGAAGGGTTGTGGGTTCGAGTCCCGCCTCGGGCATGGGTGTTGTGTTAGTATTAGTTAGTAAACAGAAACAGAAAACTGAAAACCTGAAAAACAGAAGTATTTCGGAAAATGGCCTCTGGCCGGATGTAGAAATTTAAAAAAAAAAAGAAAAAAAAAAAAAAAAGATGTGGTTGTCACAATATTTACGATTAATATTTGCCTAGGTTATAGGTTAAAATTGTCTTGATTAAACAGAAATATATATCGGTATCGATTTCGATATTTCTGGCTTGTAATTTCCTCATATGCATTATTTTCCTTCGTTTTATTGTGATCTTCCACAGAACCCACAGCCTACAACCATGTGTTTAATTCATATAATTGAATTCAAGTCAGACACTTTGTACATAGAACTTCTTGGAGATATGAGATAGTGAAATCATCTAAGATAAAATAGTTGAACATAACGACTTCCCTTGCATTACAATATATCTCCCTTAAAATTACTTCATAATAACCAGTCCATTAAAAGTCAGGAGGTACATAACGGTTCTCTAAAAATTATGTTTTTCACTGCACTGACAATATTCGAAGTATTAAAAAGCCTGCTTGTAAAAAATACACTAAACCAAATCTGTCACAGTTTAACGGCAATGAACTCTGGTGCAAGACCGACTCGCCGCTCTTTTGAACTTGCATATCCGCCCACGTTCCATGCACAATGCCCGGCTGAAGCATTTGTTCCAGTTTGGCGTACATTGTTTCGTGGAATAAATGATGGTGTGTGTGGGCTAAATAATAAATCTGTGGGAATTGGAAATCAGTGAGTTAAGCTTTCAGTGACTGAAGCATCAAATAAAAATGTGACACTGTTGCGTCTTCCTCTATTTTTGAGAACCATCGACTGAATATTGCATCGTGCTAGCTCAACACTCCGAGGGTTCTCCCTTCATGTCCGATTTTATTCGCACAGGCCTGTATCTGTGAATAGCCTCTGCATTGTACAGTGGAGACCAGTTGACACTACACACAATTTCCAAATAACAACGAATGTATTAACAAGAGTAGTCAGATTCGGTATATCAGACAAATTAATCAATGAACAGAAGAACACGCTGCATCTTGAAAAATATGAAGCAGCGTTACAAATGTTAGCAATCTATATCTATACTAATAATAAATCTGTAGCCGAAATTTTTATGGTAATTTTCGATTTTCCAAAAATAATTGGTCCTAACATATATAATTAACCGCCCTGAAACCGAAAATCGCTTTTTTGACATTATTGTTTGTCTGTTTTCTGTCTGTCTGGATGTTTGTTACCTTTTCACGCGATAATGGCTGAACCGATTTATATGAAAATTGGAATATAAATTAAGTTCGTTGTAACTTAGAATTTAGGCTATATGGCATTCAAAATATTTTATTTAAAAGGGGGGTTATAAGGGGGCTTGAATTAAATAAATGGAAATATCTCCCTTATTATTAATTTTCATGAAAAATATTACATTACAAAATTTTCTTTAAAAATAATTTCCGATAAGTGTTATTCCATGCAAAATTTCGATAGGACTGATATTTAATGAGATAAATGAGTTTCAAAATTACAATAACAACGCCATCTAAGGCAGTGTAATGAAATAAAAAACAAATGACTTCGTCTATAAGGGGCCTTGGACAACAACAATCGAAAGCTATGAAACAGTCTACAGAGAATGTTTCTATGCTTGTATGAAGTAATATCGGAAGCTAAATTAACCGATTTATATAATTAAGTATTAATTCACCATTGGAAAGTGTAGTTTCTCTAGATGGACATAATACTATAATGTTATTACAATAGCTTCTGAGTGAATCGAGGACAGGTAAGATTAAAATAGCTTCTTATGCACAGAAAACTTGATAGGCATTCGTTTCCTGTATTTCCTAAAATAATTGTTATGACCAAATGAGTGATCTCTGGATCAAAATGATCGCATTTTAACTTTTTTAATACAATTTAAATTAAGTAATATAATAAACGATTTATCCTTCTATCAAACACGAATGTTCCCTGGATCAGACGTCCTATTTTAATTATGTAATTACTTTATATTTATTTCTAACGGGTGCAGCGGAGCGCACGGGTACGGCTAGTATAACAAAGAACATATTTTCAGGATTGCAATACGAGAATGTCGATAAAAATTAAGATGCAATACAGTAAGCATAAATGAGGAAAATATTGCAAAATTTATGCACTCAAAACGAGCGCGCCTGCTTTGGACCGTCCCATTTAAATGTAGTAGTTCGGAATTGTAATGGTTTTAAAAACATCAACACTTTGATATCAACCCCAATTGCGTAGTTCGTGCAAATCCATTTAAGGGGCACTTCAATTCTATTTACAAGCTACAAATGAAATAGCCAGAAATAACTAATAAAGGACTACCAATACATAATCAATACACGTTACAAACTATCCTCCCCGCTGATGAACGTCTACTAACAAATTCTAAAGACGTCCTACAGCACGTCATATAATAGCATCACAATTACAATACGAACACTAAACAAAAAGGAATGGATTCAGAGGCATAAATAATATTAAGCCTGGTATTATTATTGATGCAAGGAGATGCACTATCATCTTTACTCCTTAACTTTGCTCTAGAGTATGTCATTAGGAGAGTTCAGGATAACAGAGAGGGTTTGGAATTCAACGCGTTACATCAGCTGCTTGTCTATGCTGATGACGTGAATATGTTAGGAGAAAATCCACAAAAGAACAGGGAAAATACGAGAATTTTACTTGAAGCAAGTAAAGAGATAGGTTTGGAAGTAAATCCCGAAAAGACTAAGTATATGAGTATGTCTCGTGACGGGAATATTGTACGAAATGGAAATATACAAATTGGAAGTTTATCCTTTGAAGAGGTGGAAAAATTAAAATACCTGGGAGCAACAGTAACAAATATAAATGATACTTGGGAGGAAATTAAACACAGAATAAATATGGGAAATGTCTGTTATTATTCGGTTGAGAAGCTATTATCATCCATTCTGTCAAAAAATCTGAAAGTTAAACTTTATATAACAATTATATTACCGGTTGTTCTTTATGGTTGTGAAACTTGGACTCTCACTTTGAGAGAGGAACATCGGTTAAGGGTGTTTGAGAATAAGGTTCTTAGGGAAATATTTGGGGCTAAGAGGGATGAAGTTACAGGAGAATGGAGAAAGTTACACAACACAGAACTGCACACATTGTATTCTTCACCTGACATAATTATGAAAGTTAAATCCAGACGTTTGAGATGGGCAGGGCATGTAGAACGTATGGGTGAATCCAGAAATGCATATGGAGTGCTTGTTGGGAGGCCGGAGAGCGAGACATAGACGGGAAGATAATATTAAAATGGATTTGAGGGAGGTGGGATATGATGATAGAGACTGGATTGATCTTGCTCAGGATAGGGACCAATGGAGGGCTTATGTAAGGGCGGCAATGAACCTCCGGGTTCCTTAAAAGCCAGTAAGTAAATATCATTGATAACAAACCCACAGAACAAATTTAAGTTTAGAGTAATGTTATGTAAGGTGTTAAATTTTACATATGTACAAATTGAGTACCGGGTCTTCCCCGGGGGTAAAAGGCGGTCAGCGTGGTGCCGACCACACCATCTCATTCTAGTGCCGAGGTCATGGAAAGCATCGGGCTCTACCTCTATGCCCCCCAATTGCCTTCATGGCATATTACGGGGATACCTTCACCTTTTTTACAGTAATTTTATTGAAACATACCTGATGAGACGTTTTTGTTTACATTCTCCTCTCGAAAGTCTCATCTCCACTTCTGAGCAGAAACCTCAAGGAGTACTGGTACTCTTTGCAGCGTTGTAACACGTTGCTTTTCGCATTCTCAATTAATCGTCGTATTTATCTCGGGCATTTTAGGTCTTATAAATTGTGTGTTTGTGTGTGGGTGTGTGTGTGAGTGTGTATATTCCCCTTTATGTTATGTAACTGATTTTGATTATGTGTAATTTTCTACTTTATTTTATATATTACATAAGCGATCTTGACTGTTTGTAATTTCATATTATGTAACTGATCTTTTCTATTGTAATTTTCTACTATATTTTATGTAATTTCTAAGGTATTTTCTTTTGTGTTGTTTTGTAATCAAATTTTGTATTTTATGTATATTATTGAAACCTGGTTGAGTGGAAGAGAAGGCCTCATGGCCTTAACTCTGCCAGGCAAAATAAACCTACTATTACTACTTATTTGACAAAAGTTGTTCACATTGATTTGATCTCTGAATTAATGTAATAGGTTCCCTTCCACCCTGTGTAAACAAGTATGAAAGTGAACTCTGCGGTCCTTTCTTTAAATACCGCGCAGTGTGCTAGGTCAAGGAGGAGCGGCGCGGTGTATCCGATGAGTTTGTTCATCAGCCCCACGTGCGCGCCCTCCCCTTCCACTGCATGACACACATCCATTGAGCCCGCCAGTGTTGAACAACGTCCGTCTCCGCGGAGTACAATAGCCTTGTTGCACCTCGCGTGCCAGGCCAGGCTCTCGAAACAAGCATTCAGCATCGCAATTTCATGTTAATAGCTTCGGGCAGGGATAGCCGTCCCTGATGATAGCGCCAGGAGATAGCCCGGCATAATACTACATGCTCGTTGCAGAGTTACACCTCTTCGCCGCAACAAGTTCAATATATCAAAGTCCACGCCATTAGCACTGTTTCCCATCAGCGGAATGACATGGAAGTGTCTGTTTCGTAAGGTACAACCTGAGCAGCTGTTTTCAATCCAGATTTTGACTGACTGATGTCTTGAATCGCGCTAACTCTAGTCAGAAAGCCCCATCAGAATTAGTTTTTTGTTAGGTATAATTTTTATTTATTATTATTATTATTATTATTACTATTATAATTATTATTATTATTTTACACAGTCATTACTTTATTTTTCCATTAACACTTATATCTAGGTAATTGTCATTGTCTCAATGTAACACGTGCTGTGCTGATCATACTAATTGTACTATTCCTTTAGTTGTGAGATTATATTCATATGTATTAATTATTTTTTTTAAGTTAATACTTGTATACTAGAATGTATTTTCCTGTTTGTGATTATGCATTCAGTCTCTTTTTTTATTATTATATATATTTTTTTATTATTATTTTAAAGGAAAAACTGAATGAGGTAGAAACAAATAGTAAAAATAAAAGAATTAGAGATTTATATAATAGCATAAAGCAATTCAAGAATGGATATCAGGCAAGGGTAAACGTGATCAAGGATGAAAATGGTGACATGCTTGCAGACGCTCATTCAATCCTGAACAAATGGAAAAACTATTTTGGACAACTACTAAATATACATAGGCCAAATAGAAATGATCGGGACGAAATTGAAATACAAACTGCTGAGCCATTTATACCCGAACTCACGCTTTCTGAAGTCGAAATTGCGATAGAAAATCTGAAAAATTATAAGTCTCCAGGTATCGATCAAATTCCAGCAGAATTAATACAAGAGGGTGGAAGCGCATTATATAGCGAAATTTATAAACTTGTACTTGCTATTTGGGAAAAGGAAATTGTACCAGATCAATGGAAGGAGTCCATAATCGTACCTATCTTTAAGAAGGGGGACAAGACTAACTATAGTAACTTTCGAGGAATATCACTTTTGTTGACGTACAAAATTTTGTCCAATGTTCTTTTGAAAAGGTTAACTCCATATGTAGATGAAATTATCGGGGATCATCAGTGTGGTTTTAGGCGTAATAGAAAAACTATTAACCACATATTTTGTATTCGACAGATAATGGAGAAAAAATGGGAGTATAAGGATACCGTGCATCAGTTATTCATATATTTCAAAAAGGCATATGACTCGGTTAAGAGAGAAGTTTTATATGATATTCTTATTGAATTTGGTATTCCCAAGAAACTAGTTCGATTAATTAAAATGTGTCTCAGTGAAACGTACAGCAGAGTTCGTATAGGTCAGTTTCTGTGATATGCGTTTCCAATTCACTGTGGGCTGAAGCAAGGAGATGCACTATCAACTTTACTTTTTAACTTTGCTCTAGAGTATGCCATTAGGAAAGTCCAGGATAACAGAGAGGCAGGGGCGGCTTTCGAAAGGGGGCTGCGGAGCTGCAGCACCCCCAGACATTTGTGGCTCTTGTCACGTTTTATGTTGTGAAATACATTTATTATACAGTCTCTATTTAGCGGCTCGAATTTTTTTTTATAAAATTTCGCTCTCATTGAAATGCACGCAAGCGTTAGTGAAGTCACTTCCTCCCCTGGTGCTGCCAGAGCGAAACCAGAGACAAGGACTATAGGATGAAGCCACTTCCTCCCCTGGAGCTGCCAGTCTCGTCTCGGATGCTTTGCGCGTTAGTTTTACCCCTCCCCCTGCTGCCCCTTGCCACGAATCCAGAGTTTCCAGGCGCTGCAAAATTTGCAGCAGTTTGTCAGTAGCGCGCAGTTTTAAATATATTTTCTTTAATGTTGTGAGTATAACAAGTGCAACAATGTTTAATTCTGTACAATATTTACAGTCTATTCAGTTCAGAACATTAACAATTCAGGAGAAATGTGAAATTAAGTGCCCGTCAGTTGAATCTCATAATGGAAAGAGCCGCTAAACAAAATAAAAAGGCCCGCATATTTTTTGCTAATTTATCCAGTATCTCTGTTTTCTTCTCTCGATCTCCTCACAGTCTGTATTAGATTAATGTGTTTCAAAGACAATTCCATCAGCTGGGGCAACAAGATGGAGTTTTAAAATAAGAACAGTAAATGTTGTTCATGAGATGGTGCCATTGCTAGAATGTTTCCAAACCATAATGGAATCTGAAACATCTAACAAAATCACAATAAATGAGGCAAGCACGAAACAGTGCACAGTTGAGCAGCGAGATCTGTGAAAATGAAAACCCTAAAAAGCATCGTGAGGTCGAAGGGATTCAGACAAGGGTTGCGGCAGCCAAGGAAGTGTGTGACCTCATTATCACACAAGCTAACACCTAATTCCAGTTCATAGATCATATGATATTATCTTCTGTTCTGTGTCAAGAAAAATTTGAAAGCTACAAAAGCTCATTTCCTGAAAATGACCTAAATGTATGTGTGAAGCTTTTTCCAATGTTCGATTTTTTTTTATTTCAGTAGGTTATTTTACGACGCTTTATCAACAGCTTAGGTTATTTAGCGTCTGAATGAGATGAAGGTGATAATGCCGGTGAAATGAGTCCGGGGTCCAGCACCGAAAGTTACCCAGCATTTGCTCATATTGGGTTGAGGGAAAACCCCGGAAAAAACCTCAACCAGGTAACTTGCCCCGACCGAGAATCGAACCCGGGCCACCTGGTTTCGCGGCCAGACGCGCTAACCGTTACTCCATAGGTGTGGACGCCCAATGTTCGATAAAGACAAACTAAAAACGGAACTGTGTTGTATCAGAGACGGGAATTCAGAAATATCAGTGACGCAGTCAAGCTCTTGCAGTTTTTTCTATCTGAGGCCTCATTTTCAGAAGTTGTGAAACTACTACGCATAGCTATCACCATACCAATGACAACTTCCGAACCAGAACGTTGCTTTTTGTGTTTGAAGAGAGTAAAATCCTATCTTAGAAATACGATGAGAGAAGTGACCGCATTACGTATGTTTTCCACTGTAAAGATTATGTTAAACGACGTACCGGATTTTAATAAAAAAAAAGATGATTCAAAAGTTTGCAAAATACAAGACAAAGCCGCATGGAACAAATCTTTAAATAAAATAAGTTGCTTGGTTTATTTTTGTATGCAGCCCCCCTTAATTCAATACCCACGAGCCGCCACTGCAGAGAGGGTTTGGAATTGAACGGGTTACATCAGCTTCTTGTCTATGCGGATAACGTGAATATGTTAGGAGAAAATCCACAAACGATTAGGGAAAACACGGAAATTTTACTGGAAGCAAGTAAAGACAGGTTTGGAAGTAAATCCCGAAAAGACAAAGTATATGATTATGTCTCGTGACGAGAATATTGTACGAAATGGAAATATAAAAATTGCAAATTTATCTTTTGAAGAGGTGGAGAAATTCAAATATCTGGGAGCAACAATAACAAATATAAATGATACTCGGGAGGAAATTAAACATAGAATAAATATGGAAAATGCCTGTTATTATTCGTTTGAGAAACTTTTATCATCCAGTCTGCTGTCAAAAAATCTGAAACTTAGAATTTATAAAACAGTTATATTACCGGTTGTTCTTTATGGTTGTGAAACTTGGACTCTCACTTTGAGAGAGGAACATAGGTTAAGGATATTTGAGAATAAGTTGCTTAGGAAAATATTTGGGGCTAAAAGGGATGAAGTTACAGGAGAATGGAGAAAGTTACACAACATAGAGCTGCACGCATTGTATTCCTCACCTGACATAATTAGGAACATTAAATCCAGACGTTTGAGATGGGCAGGGCATGTAGCACGTATGGGTGAATCCAGAAATGCATATAGTGTGTTAGTTGGGAGGCCGGAGGGAAAAAGACCTTTAGGGAGGCCGAGAGGTAGATGGGAAGATAATATTAAAATGGATTTGAGGGAGGTGAGATATGATGACAGAGACTGGATTAATCTTGCTCAGGATAGGGACCAATGGCGGGCTTATGTGAGGGCGGCAATGAACCTCCGGGTTCCTTAAAAGCCAGTAAGTAAGTAAGTATTTTAAAGTTAATACTGATAGTGTAGATGTATTCAATCTCTCTTTTTTTTTACTTAATTATGTTTATTATTATTTTTAAGTTAATATTTGTATACCAGTATGTATTTTTCTGTATGTGAATTAATCCTGGTTGAGTGGAAGAGAAGGCCTGATGGCCTTATCTCTGCCAGGGAAAATAAAACTATTATTATAGTTATTATTATTATTATTAATATTATTATTATTTTATTAAATTCACATAACAATTGAAGAACTCCCTAGAAAAAGGGGTGGCTCCACTGTTTGGTGAAATTAATATTAAAAAAATATGCCCGATCTTTCAGTGCAAGATCGGTGTGATTCCCAGGATTTGGTAGTAAGTTACAGTGGAATTGAAGCTGAGCTCCCAATAGTTTCGTTGCCAAAAGGAAGTAGTTCCTGGAACTGTATATAGAGTGGACCGTACGTAGTGTCATTAATTTCAGAGGGTTATTCTTTGAGATATTTCAAACAAAAATGTTTAAAACAATTTTTCTCGTTTTTCGCTTCCTTTTTGTGCTAAAATTTGTTTTATATGAAATATATCATAGCGTATTTTGGAAAAGCCATTGATTTAATTTCTTATTCTACATAAAAGAATTATTAAAATATGTTTGAGAAGAAAACTTGATCATCCAACTCATCTCATATATAAAGAATTTCATGTTTTAAATATCAAGCAAATTTATATGTACACTATTTTGAATCACTACCATAAATATCAAGCTAAATTCATATCATCCGATCACGGCCACAACACGAGAAGATACAATATTTCGCTCCCCCTCATTGAACCAAAATGTAAGACTGAAGCAGGTCTAAGCCACAGTTCTAATTACGGTCCAAGATTATATAATGATTTTATAAAGAGGAATCCTAAACTAAAATTATAATCATGTAAATTCTTATTCTTTCTTTTTTTTTATCTGTCACTTTAACAACGTTGTATTCTTAACTTAGTATGTTCATGTATAGGCCATGGTACGTTTTTTTTGTTTGTTTTTGTTTTTTTTTCTTATTCTTTTTAAACTTTATGTGTAATTACATTTAACAGTTTTAATCATATTATTATTATTATTATTATTATTATTATTATTATTTTATTATTATTATTTTTCCTTCTATCCAGTTTTCATTATTGGCCACACCCGACCTCAAGCATCTTGCTTTTTCGGGTGTGACCCAGTTACCTTGTATTTACACAATAATTTCTAATATGTAGACTATTTAACTATGAGATTTGTAATCAATTTCGAATTTTGAAGAAATTCATATACGAGTATTACAACAGTATTGTAAAATCTTTGTTATTATATGTAATTCTTTGCTTGCAATAAAAAAATCTAATATGCTCAGTCATTTTAAGAAAGGAGTGTATTATGATAATAAATTATTGAAAGAATTTTAGTTTCGCTCTTTAAATGTAGACTACATAAATTTGATCCGAAGAAATGTAACTTTTCGTTCTGGGAAGGAATTTTATAATGTTCGTATATTTGTTGGAATCAGATTCTTTTACATCTCTCAGTTTGATTTAAAAACAGAGATGTAATATACTGTAGGTCCACCGCTGTGGAGTAACTGTTAGTATGCCTGACCATGAAACGAGCGAGCCCGGGTTCAAATCCTGATTGGGACAAGTTACCTGGTTGAGGTTTTTTCTGGGGTTTACCCCTCAACCCATTAAGAGCAAATGCTGGGTAACTTTCAGCGCAGGAACCTGGAGTCATTTCGCTGGCATTATAACCTTCATATCGTTCAGACGCTAGATAACCAAAGCAGTTGACAAAGCGTCGTAAAATATTTCTATATATGTATATATACTGCTATATCTTATTTATAAAATCAGAAATAACCAATGTCGTAACAACTATTGCTTGTAAATATATGTATTATGTATTAATGTTTAGTTTTGAATGAAATTAGCGGAATAATATACATTTAGGGTGCTATTCATAGACATTTTGCAGCACGCGCTACGAGCGTACTAAGCTAGCCCCGGCTATCCACTGGTTACTAGTACAGAATTCAAATCATATCCTATCGCTAACACTGGTTTATGAATACGAAAAACGCTGATAATCCACCGAAAGCCCGCGATAAAAAGATCTATGAACACGGCCCTAATTGACTAAATTAAATAAAAACTGAAATAATACATGTTTAAAGCAAAAAATAGAAACAGTAAAAGGCTACTGGATTATCCAACAAATTTGATCCATTCCGAATTGATTGTTTTTAGAATTGACCAAATTTATAAATACTCTTTAATGAAATTCTATCATAAAAATAGAATGAAATTTGTAGCTCAGCCCATGATCATAATACAAGACGAAATCAAATTCTTAAATTAGTTGAACCTAAATGTTTCACATCTGCTGCTTTACTACACAGTACAAATTATGGTCCACGTCTATATAATTCGATAATAAAATTTCATCCAGAATTGACTACTTTAAGCAATGAAATTTTCAGATCCAGAATTAAAAAATTTATATGAAAGACTTCCCTGTATTTATATTATGTAGCATGTGTTGTAAAACAAGTTTATTTATATCCTAAGTATATTGTTTCTATCTTATCTTGGTTACTATGTCAACATGACCTGTACTAATTATACTACTAATAATAATTTAATATTAATCTACCAATCTCAACATCGTCTCTTTTTTCACTCAGTTATTACTAGTAGTATTATTATTTACGAATTTTATTATCATCTTTATGTGACCTTTTTTCTTAAGTATTTTGTCTACAAAGTATGTGTATCTATGTAACGGAACTGTCCCCGAACACGAGCTTTGCTCTTTCGGGGTATTTTAATGTAACGTTTTTATGTATATGTTATTAAATAAATCTAAATCTATATCAAAGTTTTCATTACTAACACTAACTTTTTGCGAAGGGCCTGTGTAAAATCCAGAAAAAACGGACCAGTTACACAGACGTACGGTCTACGAGACCGCTAGCAGTATACTGTGTGTAATATGTAAGGGACTGGAATGCTTTACGTGCAGACTTACTAAAGGCTTTTCCAACAACCAAAAATGTATTTAAAAATAGGCTTAAGGACCTTAATAATAGACGGTAATTATACACAGTATTTAAAGGGTGTAAATGATATGTTGTTATTGAAGTGTTGTATCAGTGAAGAATTATGTCGTGTCAGTGAAGTGTGTTGTATCAGTGAAGAAGTATGTCGTGTCAGTGAAGTGTGCTGTGTAAGTGAAACTTGTTCCTGTCAGTGAAGCTTTATAGTTTATAGTGGCAGTGCAAAGTATTTGAACAGTGAAATGTTTTTGAAGTGTTAGTGAAATCAGGATAGAATCAGTGAAATGTGTCGTAGTTCCATTGCAGTGAGTGAGTTGACAGCGAAATGAGTGTAATTTGAAAGGTACTTGTGCAGATATGAACATATACTCGTGGGTTTTAGTTCGATCTTAGTTTTAAGATACAAATTAGATTTATTTCAAATGTTATTTTAAGTGATCGTTTAATTTAATTTAGTATATTCTCTGTTGTTGTTGTTGCTGTTATTATTATTATTATTATTATTAATTATTGTTAGTATTAATTATTAGTATTATTATTAATTGTAAGTTTATTATTGTCATTGTAAAGTTTATTATTGTCATTATTGAGTGTAATTAGTTACCACTGCCACCGGGTATATACCCACTGCAGTGTGAATAAATACATACAAATCTCCAATACTACACGAAATACTTGAATAGTCTACCACTCACTATAAATGATCTGCGCTACAGGCTTCCCTCCAGAAAGTACAAAAGTGTTCACATTCGTAAAATGGCTTAAACGGGTTCATTTCGACATAAAAACTTTGACGCGGTCCCACAGACAGCATTTCTGTGTTTGTGGGTTAAGAATTAAATATCTATATATAATTATAATTTGAACTGGTAATAGAAATTACAGGAAAACGGCTGAACGGATTTTAATGAATGACCCCTCATTTTGAAGCTTGGAAACCAAAGTTTTTCAGAAAAATGGCAGTTTCCAGTGAAGAGTTAGTTTTCCTACATCATTTTCCTATTTTCCAAAATCCATCTGTCGTCAGTTTTGAGAAATACGTAATGGCTTTTCAGACTAAAACAAAACACAAACATACTACAATAAACAATAGGCTATTACACGAAGGCCATGACCTGCAGGATTGCTGACATATTTAGAGCTCAAATTCAATTGGTTATTAAAAACTTCAAGACTTAGTAAAAATAATTTACAGGTCTGATTCTGAGGTATGTAGGCCTAATTTTCTGAGTACAGCTGTATATTGAATATTAAGATATAACTACATATATAACTACAAAACTTACGTAAGATAATAATATTGTTATTAAAATCAAATATTTTTTATAGTTAATAATGAAGTGGGGTTGGGTCTTTTTCATCCTACTTAATGGCGGTGTGATGTAGATATTTATATGCGTCATTCTCTTCAGTATTGGCTCGAGCAAAAACTACAGTTTCTAAGGAAAGACGGTATTACATACTGATAAAATAAGAGGCCTACAAAATTTTGTAGTCTCCAGATAATTTCAGATCTTCTCTTAGCAGGATAAAATGATTTTACCCTCTACATTTCAAGCTCTACATGCAGCAGCTATACCAAGCTGCTATGTCTATTATTCTAAAGCATAGCAAACCTGACTTTTTTAAACTTCTACCTACAATCCCCAATGACCTGAAACAGCTATTGCTTTATTCCCACATGAAAAACCCACTGATCGTCTTGACATTGTTACTTGCGTTTTTGCGTTGAAACTCAAAAACTGAAGGTGGATAGGTTCAAGAAAAAGTATTTGGCATAAAAAAACGTTCAGAAGGAGTATGTTTTATTATTACGGAAGCAAATAGATTTCAAAATGTTTGGTATTCTTCATTGAAAATAAATCTGAAAAATTTTTATTTGAACGTCTAATGAACTTAGTTTGCAGCATTTGCTACACAGCGGGTACATTATGAAGAAACACGAAAGTATGTTGTAAGACCCAGTTTAAAAGACTCGTCAACAATTAGCTACTAAATTCAGGTCACGACACGGAATATTAAAGAGTTATTTAATCAAAATTTATTTCGAAGTTAAAACAGGAGGAATTCACGCAAAAACCCTATCATAAGCATTAATGTTTCCAAGTGCAATGCAAATGAATATAAATCATATCGCTGATGTCAATCTTTTAATATATTCCATCCACTCAGCTTAATACACATGCAGGATTATGTATAACAGTTATTCCGGCTATCAATCAACTGTTCAGTATTTTGTGTGTGGTCCACTATTTAGTTCTGGAGTTAATTTATTAACATGCAGACGGAAACTGCCTTTTCGGCATAAATAATGCATAAAGACTTTCAGACCTGTCAGTTCTAACCGCTATATTCCTTGCAGAGCACCACATAATACGCACACATCCAACTCAAACAGAAACTAATTGTTATAATATGGAAGTAATGATTTATGACTTGTGCCCATACAGAAAGACAATGGTACATATTATTATATTGTAAACCTACTTTCATTTGTTCATGATATTTAAATACGCTATAACCAAGCAACTTCTGATGGCCTTCGAAATATTACATAAGCCCAGTACAGAAATGTTAGCAAAGACATGTGCATTCATTCGCGAAAAATGAAATTATATTATTAATCTAATGCTCCAGACTATTGGAACTCTGCCATCAGTCTTCTAGGGTGCTATTCATAGACATTTCGCAGCACGCGCTACGAGCGTACTAAACTAGCCCCGGCTATCTACTGGTTACTAGTACAGAATTCAAATCATATCCTATCGCTAACACTGGTTTATGAATACGAAAAACGCTGATCATCCACCGAAAGCCCGCGCTAAAAATGTCTATGAATACGACCCCTAGACTCCCAAAATATTTGTCCATTCGTCCCGTTCCCGAACTTTGAGCTGTATTATAACCATTTTGTAGGATGAAAGAATAATGGAACGGAGAAAAATTCTGTCCGGCGCCGGGATTTGAACCCGGGTTTTCAGCTCTACGTGCTGATGCTTTATCCACTAAGCCACACCGGATACCACCCCGGCGTCGGACAGAATTGTCTCTGATTGAGTTCCAACTCTTGGGTTCCCTCTACTGGCCGCCCTCTGCACTACGTCATAGATGTCTATGAACATAGGACCGAAGTCCACACATGTGCTGAGGTGCACTCGTTATGAGTGACTAGTTGGCTGGGATCCGACGGAATAAGCGCCGTCTTAAATCACGAAGTGATTTACGCATATCATATATTATTTCACTGTACCGAAGTACATTCCGTCGGATCCCGGCTAACTAGTCACTCATAACGAGTGCACCTCAGCACATATGTGGACTTCGGTCCTATGTTCATAGACATCTATGACGTAGTGCAGAGGGCGGCCAGTAGAGGGAACCCAAGAGTTGGAACTCAATCAGAGACAATTCTGTCCGACGCCGGGGTGGTATCCGGTGTGGCTTAGTGGATAAAGCATCAGCACGTAGAGCTGAAAACCCGGGTTCAAATCCCGGCGCCGGAGAGGATTTTTCTCCGTTCCATTACTCTTTCATCGTATGATGACGCAGAATATCTGCATGGAAATATCATATGTACTTCGGTACATTGAAATAATACATTTTGTAGGAGCACCAATTTTTATACTTTGGTGGTTCGAAAAATGAAATAGTTCTTATAAATTTCGTACATTTTACAGGTCGTAAAGTTTTTCCTGTGTATTTCGATAGCAAAATATTAGCCATAGTCATTCAATATTGAACATTTTTATAAACAGATATTATAAAGGGAAATTTTTAATAATGAAGCGAATTTCTATTAGGCCTACATAGAGTGAATCTAAGTAATTTAATTAATTTCAGGGTTTATTCTTTGAGATATTTGAAACAAATACACGTTTCCACGTTTTTGTTTCCTTTGCGAGATAAAAACTGTCTTGAATGAAACATTTTTCATAGCGTGTTTTGGGAAAACCATCGATTTAATTGCCAATATGCACAGTAAATTTAAGAGAGCAGTGTAATCGAAATGATAGCTCTCCAAATCTTGGATTTTAAATATCGGCATCCTAATCAATTCAAATGAACAAAAAAGAAAATGTAAATTAATGTGTAAAATATCCATAATGAAATTTAAAAAAAAAATAATATTCTGCGACAAGATGTGGTAGCTATGAAAACGATAAAAATTTATTGAAAAAAAAATATATATACATTGAATATCATAAAGATGAATAGAGATGGCGATTGATGATGTTCAATGAAGATTTTAAAATGGTTGATACAATTGTCTGCAGAATCTTTTCAGGAACCTTTAATTTTTTGAGGATCTCCGATGTAAATTCGGGAATTGTTCCTCGCGCACCAAACATAAGTCCAGTGACATTCCAATCTTGAATATTATATTTATGACTGAGATCATCACAGCATGGAAGGTAAATAGCGCGTTTCTCTTCATGTACCTGCTTTGGTTGATCTTCATTAATTTCGAACCTTACAGTTGAGTCAAGAATGAGACCAATAAAATATAAAATAAATTATTTAAAAATTTAGTTTTGTTCTTTAAATGCGAAGAATTTTGGTTCGAACAAATGTAACTTTGTAAAATTGTCTTTCGGAACGAAATATATGCATATACGTATATTCACTAGTTTTAGTGCATATAAATCCACCCTCTAGTTTTTACATCATGACAGACATATTTCATTGCGACATTATGGCAAAAATTTGATATTTTACTGAACACCAAAATAAAAGAAAACGAAAATTTAAAAATGAAATGTGAAATTTTTAGGAAATGATCTCACTGAGACCTGTTAAAAAATATTGTACCTGGGACTTCGACAAGAAATCTCTTTCAGATAATGCCGCGTAGCTGATTATTAATTAATTATTTATTTATTTATGTATGTATTAATTAATTAACTTATTTATTTATTTATTTAATTACTTATTTATTTATTTACTTATTTATTTATTTACTTATTTATTTATGTATTTACTTATTTACTTAATTATTTATTTACTTATTTATTTATTTACTTATTTAGTTATTTATTTATTTACTTATCTATTTATTTATTTACTTATCTATTTATTTACTTATTTATTGTTTATTTACTTATTTACTCAATTATTTATTTATTTACTTATTTACTTTTTTATCTGTTTATTTATTTACTTACTAGCCGTACCCGTGCGCTCCGCTGCACCCGTTAGAAATAAATATAAAGTAATTATATAATTAAAATAGGACATTTGATCCAGAGAACATTCGTGTTTGATATAAAGATAAATCGTTTATTATGTTACTTAATTTAAATTGTATTTGCATAATTAAAATGCGATCATTTTGATCCAGAGACCACTCATTTGGTCATAAAAATTATTTTAGGAAATACAGGAAACGAATATACAGAATAGCCTATCAAGTTTTCTGTGCATAAGAAGCTATTTTAATCTTACCTGTCCTCGATTCACTCAGAAGTTACTGTAATAACATTATAGTATTATGTCCATCTAGAGAAACTACACTTTCCAATGGTGAATTAATAATTAATTATACAAATCGGTTAATTTAGCTTCTGATATTACTTCATACAAACACAGAAACATTCTCTGTAGGCTATCTTTCATAGCTTTCGATTGTTGCTGTCCAAGGCCCCTTATAGACGAAGTCATTTGTTTTTTAATTCATTACACAGCCTTAAATAGCAGTTATTTTAATTTTGAAACTCATTTATCTCATTAAATATCAGTCCTATCAAACTTTTTCAAGGAATAAAACTTATCGGAAATTATTTTTAAAGAAACTTTTGTTATGTAACATTTTTCATAAAAATCAATAATAAGCGAGATATTTCGATTTATTTAATTCAGGCCCCCTTATAACCCCCCTTTTAAATAATGTATTTTGAGTGCCATATAGCCTAAAATCTAAGTTACAACGAACTTAATTTATATTCCAATTTCCATCGAAATCCGTTCAGCCATTATCGCGTGAAAAGGTAACAAACATACAGACAGACAGACAGACAGACAGACATACAAACAAAAATTTCAAAAAAGCGATTTTCGGTTTCAGGGTGGTTAATTATATATGTTAGGACGAATTATTTTTGGAAAATAAAAAATTACCAGAAAAATTTCGGCTACAGATTTATTATTAGTATAGATTTAGCTGTTTATTTATGTACTTATTTAGCTGTTTATTTATGTATTTATTTATGTATTTATTTATTTATTTATTTATGTCTATAACAGGGCAAAGCCCCAATTACAATAGACGGTACAGTTATTCGTTTAAAAAACATAGAATATCAGGATAACATCTCGAATCTGGCTCTCTTGACCACAAATTCCACAAATTCCATCCACGCTGCATGTCTCTGGGTCACAAACCGGCAGGTGGAGGTGCTGTTGTAACATTAATAAACGTACCGGTATGGATTACGGCCCAGCTATTCAGCCAGTGGCCAGTGTGTCTTCACTAAATTTATAGAAGCTTATACATGTATTGCTTGTTATGCCAACTGTGTAAACTGCAAAAGCCTTTTTGTTAATTGATAGGAGCGCCGTAAATAGCATCGTACATTCCGGATAAGCCGCACAAAGGCATCATGCGAAGCTCATCAATCGCCCATGTAGAAAAGTATGCAATAAGCTGCTTATAGAGGTTTGCAGCCTGCATTCCCGGAATGAAACACGCGGTGTAAAAACTGTTCTGTGACAACAGCTTGCCAAATCAGGGCACAAAATTACTCTTACGTCTGTGTAAATCAAAGTACTTGTTACAATAGCCGTACGTTTACAAGCTACAAGTGTTATCCACTTTCGAAATTAACTTTGTAGAGAGCCATGTTGAAAATATTAAAACACCATTACAATTTAAAGAGATCAATAACTAATAGAATTTAGGGAACGCAGTTCTTATAAAGGATTATTTACATACGTATTTATAAATATTTATTTTATTAACGCTAAAAAACTTAAGTGAAAGCTCGGTGAAAGCGGTGCGCTACAAGACCAAAGTTGTGCCCTCGATTGCCGATAATTTCATGCATATTTGCATTGATGTATTTCTTCCAGCTACACTGTCGACTCAACTTCTAACAGCGATTAATAGGAGGGTATTTATTGGCGGAAAAGGAGACCAGAAAGTAGGATACATGCCTACTGCTACTCAGTGCTGGTCATCTCATGACGTGAGAATCTTATAACCATATATATTTTCAGACATAGCTTTTCACAAGCCTTACGAAACAAGTTTTAAAAATATATAGAAAATATTAAATTTCTTAATTAATTTCATAATTGACTAATTAATTACATTAATCATTTCATTAATTTATTTCTTAGGACATGTAACTATTTGTTAAAGCTAAGATGTCCTATGATACCGTAGGGGTTCTCGAACTTTTTTCAGCCGCGGACCTCTTGTCAGTGATAGTAATGCTCCCTTCAAGTGTTTACTTAACATGAATTGTTATTTCATGAAAGATGAGTGGAACGGAGAAAAATTCTCTCCGGTACCGGTATTTGAACCCGGATTTTTAGTTCTACGTGCTGACGCTCTATCCACTATGCCACTCTGGATTCCCACCCCGGTGTGGGATCGAATCCTCTCATGTGCATTCGTTATGAGTGACTAATGGGCCGGGATCCGACGGAATAAGCGCCGTCTTAAATCACAAAGTGATTAGTTTTAGTGATTATTACGATGTATCGAAGTACAGATGATATACATGCAGAAATTCTGCGTCATCATATGATGAAAATGAGTGGAAAAGAGAAAAATTCCCTTCGGCATCGGGAGTTGAACCCGGATTTTCAGCTCTACGTGCTGACGCTCTATCCACTAAGCCGGTGCCCGAGAGAATTTTTCTCCGTTCCACTCATCTTTCATCATATGATGACGCAGAATTTCTGCATGGAAATAGTACTTTGGTAGGCTATGTCGTAATAATATATGAATTGTTACTGCCAAGTACCATTGACAAAACCAACACCTTGACCAAAAACAATGAAATGTGGAATGATGATGATGATGATGATGATGGTGATGATAATAATAATAATACTTACTTACTGGCTTTTAAGGAACACAGAGGTTCATTGCCGCCTTCACATAAGCCCGCCATTGGTCCCTATCCTGAGCAAGATTAATCCATTCTCTATCATCATATCCCACCTCCCTCAAATCCATTTTAATATTATCTTCCCATCTACGTCTCGGCCTCCCCAAAGGTCTTTTTCCCTCCGGCCTCCCAACTAACACTCTATATGCATTTCTGGATTCGCCCATACGTGCTACATGTCCTGTCCATCTCAAACGTATGGATTTTATGTTCCTAATTATGTCAGGTGAAGTATGCAATGCGTGCAGCTCTGCGTTGTGTAACTTTCTCCATTCTCCTGTAACTTCATCCCGCTTAGCCCCAAATATTTTCCTAAGCACCTTATTCTCAAACACCTTTAACCTATGTTCCTCTCTCAAAGTGAGAGTCCAAGTTTCACAACCAAAAAGAACAACCGGTAATATAACTGTTTTATAAATTCTAACTTTCAGATTTCTTGACAGCAGACTGGATGATAAAATCTTCTCAACCAAATAATAACAGACATTTCCCATATTTATTCTGTGTTTGATTTCCTCTCGAGTATCATTTATGTTTGTTACTGTTGCTCCCAGATATTTGAATTTTTCCACCTCTTCGAAGGATAAGTCTCCAATTTTTATATTTCCATTTCGTACAATATTCTCGTCACGAGACATAATCATATACTTTGTCTTTTCGGGATTTACTTCCAAACGTATCTCTTTACTTGCTTCAAGTAAAATTCCCGTGTTTTCCCTAATCGTTTGTGGATTTTCTTCTAACATATTCACGTCATCCGCATATAATAATAATAATAATAATAATAATAATAATAATAATAATAATAATAATAATAATAATAATAATAATAATAACTTAATTACACTTTTTTCATATCATCAATTTTAATATTCTTCTTATACGGTGAGTAGTACTGTTTTTCTACACCTTATTGCTTCGCGTAGCACACTTAGAGAAACCCTGTCCTATGACATCGATTGTATGTGGTCGCATCACTAGATAGCAGTGTGGTGTATGGATATCGCACAGAGAGCAATGGGAATTCACTTGTAAGTCAACGAAAGCGCTGTGTATTCATAGTACGAGTATGTCATCCCATCACTAAATAACACTGTGATATGGTTATGCAAACAGAGCGATATTACGCGTAATGACTAATGCAGTTGTGGGTCGACCGCCTTGCAGAATGGATGTGACCCGATGAGGTATTTAGGAATTTTTAGGGTGAGTATGTATGCTGTAAAACTATTCCAACTATAGTAGAGTTGTTTGTGGATGCTTGATCTCTACCCTACCCTACTAGTACACATACCATATCCTTTCATTTGCTTATTTCAAAATTTCGAACTGCGAACGCATTCTCTCAGAAAAATAAAGCAGTTGCATGACTTATGTCCAACCCTCCTAATCACTGCAGTGCTTCTGTATGCAGATGACACTACTTTCCTATGTTCTTCCTCTGCTCTAAATCAATTACATGCTCTCAACAACGACACTCTATCACAGATGGCTTTATGGTTTGAATCTAATGGTTTCTTGCTTAATCAAGAAAAAACTATCAACATAACTTTCAGCCTAAATTATCTAATAAATAAGGACAACAGACTCAACTACACAAAATTTCTAGGACTTTTTATAGACTCCAGTTTAACATGGGATAAGCACATCGAATATATATGCACAAAGCTACCAAGAGTTTTATATTTGTTAAAGAAATTAACGACTTCCGTCTCTCAAAATTATTTAAGATGTGCTTACTTTTCTTTCTTTCAGTCGATAATCCGATATGCCCTAATTTTCTGGGGAAATGGAACCAAAATTGGAAGCGTGTTGATTTTACAAAAGAAAGCCATTACAATTTTATGTAAATCAAACTATCTGGAACATTGTCGGTCACTTTTCAGACAATCACGGATTTTAACAATCATAAATTTATTGTTTAAAAAGGTATTTACCTTCGACAGACGGCCCGTTTCGACGCTATTTGTCGTCGTCTTCAGTGTCTCTCTCTAGCGTCGAAACGGGCCGTCTGTCGAAGGTAAATACCTTTTTAAACAATTTTAACACTTTTAACGTGTGACAGAGTAAATTTTATGTTTTTAACAAAGTGTTAACGTGAACTTTAATCAATGCATAAATTTATATACATGATCTAGTACTTTACATTCGACAAAATATCGACAATTACTCATTAGTGGCCAATATACATGATCATTAAATTAGAAATAGTGAACAAATTAATATTCCATATTGTAGATTACACAAGAGCAACACAAACTTTTTAATTATGGGGATGAAATTATATAATAAGCTCCCCAGTCAATATTATAAATTACCAATCAATAGCTTCAAAACTAGATTTTACAATTGGTTATTAAATAATCCTTTTTATTCTGTTGCTGAGTTTTTCAACACAAACTTGTATGAAATTGTATTTTAATAAATAAGTTTAATTGTACTTTAGTTAGTTTTCTTTAATCTAAAAGTCTCAAATTACTTCAGGTTTTCATTGTATTATTTAAATTTTACTGTTTCTTTTATTAGTGTTTTTTAAAATGTATTTATATGTTTTTCAATGTATTCTGACGAAGCCTAAAACTGTATGTCTAATGGCCAAATAAACTGAATTGAATTGTTACATCCATCAGAGATGTTCTGTCAGATATGAAGAATGTGGAGGATCAGTACTTCAGGTTCCAGTGCTTAGAAGCAATCCCTGTGGTGAGTGATTACTTACTGGTACCCTCATCTGAGACATCCTGTCGCGAATAATTGGTATTGCTAATGAAAGAGCTGCAATGTGGGATGCGATACCACTTGCTCGCAGTACACGAAGAAGCAAGTACAACCACAGCACGGGTTCTACGAGGCTCTCACAAGTCTAAATCCGCTGTAGTATTGATTCTGAGGGCCATAATGATTGCTCGAAAGCCAACACGCAGCAAGCGGCCGCTCTGAAGTGCAGTTAGTGCCGGAGTTGCGAGTGCTCTTGTATTGCAGAAAACGTCCGTTTAAACCATAAATGACCACTTGCTCGTCCGTAGTCTGGAGAAGTGTCGCGTGAGGGGTAAGTGCGGAACCTCCCTTTCCCTGTTTCCGGCAGAAACAAATCATGACCCTGGGAAGCGTCTGTTTTAAATAACTGATGACTCTCTGATGAGGATCTTGAAAATGCACAAAAAGTACTGTAGACTATATATTTATGGGTTTGGATGTTTATATGCGACATTTGTGTCCTAGTTCAAGTCGATTATACAGGGTGATTCATTATTACGTGTAAATACTTTGTGTGTAAGTATTGTAGAGGTGAAACTAAGATTAAGACGTTCTATACAACTTTTTCTCAAAACATTTAATTCCAGAGTTCCAGTAGATGGCACCTACATCGTAGTAACTGCATAGGCATTACTGTTCTCCAATATATTTGGTGTGGTATCGTGGGGAATCAGTTACACGGACCTTGAGTTTTACCTCTGCGATTGACTGGGGAAATCTACCACTCATACTTGGAACGCGAATTCATGGTCTGCTTCATGATATCCCTCTTGCAACGCGAGTCAACTTATGGTTTATGCACGATGGTGCTCCTGAGCATTACGTAAGGGCGTATCTCAATGCTGCGTATCCAGGTCAATGGATAGGCCGCGCAGGGCCAACTCCTTGGCCAGCCAGATCACCGGACATGAACCCTCTGGACTTCTGAAGTCGTTAGTGTATGCCGCTGCTGTACCTAACGTAGAAGTACTACAACAGCGAATTGAACATGCTTGTGGAATTGTTCCTAATGAATTGAACTGGCTGTGTAACGTTCAGAGATCACTGAGGCGGCGAGCACAGGTATGTCTTCAAGTTGAGGGACAGCACTTTGAACATGCATTACACTAAGAATCGTGCAAATGTGTAAAGTCTAGAAGAAATTTCTTTACATTCTTTATTGTGTTTGGTTTTAGTTCAAAAAACGAGCATAAGTGGACTGCCGAGGATATGGGTTTAGTGACTTTGGTTGTTTTTGTATTGAAGTCCAAGTGCACCGTACGAAAGTGATGATTAGTTTACATTTGGTATGTTATCGTTTCTTTGTTTGGGAGCGCAAGTTCCACGCAAAATGGCGTTAACTCTGGAATTAAAGGTTTTGAGAAAATGTTGTATAGAACGTTTTAGTCTTAGTTTCACCTCTACATTACAAACACACAAAGTATTTACAAGTAATAATGAATCACCCTGTAGACGCTTTCGTGATTTTCAGGTAACTCTCTATTCCAAACGATCCCCTAGTTAACACATAATGAAGGAGGAACATATTACAAGAAAGGAATGTAGCTTTAATCACGTCTATTTAAAAAAAAAAAAAAAAAGGAAAATTGTAGAGGGATTAGCCTTCTGACCTCGGGCTGTAAAATATGTGCGAAAATTATCTCACAAGGAGTAAACAAAATTGCAGAAACATTACTGACAGATGATCAAAATGGGTTCAGAAGAAATGACATGCAACATAATAATAATAATAATAATAATAATAATAATAATAATAATAATAATAATTACTCACAGGCTTTTAAGGAACCCGGAGGTTCATTGTCGCCCTCACATAAGCCCGCCATCGGTCCCAATCCTGAGCAAGATTAATCCAGTCTCTATCATCATATCCCACCTCCCTCAAATTCATTTTAATATTAACTTCCCATCTACGTCTCGGTCTCCCTAAAGGTCTTTTTCCCTCCGGCCTCCCAACTAACACTCTATATGCATTTCTGGATTCGCCCATACGTGCTACATGCCCTGCCCATCTCAAAGGTCTGCATTTTATGTTCCTAATTATGTCAGGTGAATAATAAAATCCGTGCAGTTCTGCGTTGTGTAACTTTCTCCATTCTCCTGTAACTTCAACCCTCTTAGCCCCAAATATTTTCCTTAGCACCTTATTCTCAAACACCCTTAACCTATGTTCCTCTCTCAAAGTGAAAGTCCAAGATTCACAACCATATAGAACAACCGGTAATATAACTGTTTTATAAATTCTAACTTTCAGATTTTTTGACAACAGACTAGATGATAAAAGCTTCTCACTCGAATAATAACAGGCACTTCCCATATTTATTCTGTGTTTAATTTCCTCCCGAGTATCATTTATATTTGTTACTGTTGCTCCCAGGTATTTGAATTTTTCCACCTCTTCAAAGGATAAATTTCCAATTTTTATATTTCCATTTCGTACAATATTCTCATCACGAGACATAATCATATACTTTGTGTTTTCGAGATTTACTTCCAAACCTATTTCGTTACTTGCTTCAAGTAAAATTGCCGTATTTTCCCTAATCATTTGTGGATTTTCTCCTAACATATTCACGTCATCCGCATAGACAAGCAGCTGATGTAACCCGTTTAATTCCAAACCCTCTCTGTTAATAATAATAATAATAATAATAATAATAATAATAATAATAATAATAATAATAATAATAATAATAATAATAATAATAATTTCACGGATTAGGAAACATTTCGACTTTAGCTTCAGCTTTCCACCCCTGTCTCGGACGACCAATATCCCTTCTTTCTTTTGGTCAGTATAAGAATGAAGTTTCGGAATTTTTTTGTATTTTTCATTCTTCACAGATGTTCCGTTCAACCAGTTCTGTATCTTTTTATATGTAAAATATATCTACTTCTGTTCTTATATAGTCATTTCTTAACTTACCCAGTTTTGTGCATCCCTTTACACTCCTAACAAATTTTATTTCTGATTATTGTATTTGAGATGCATAGACTATCTTGGTTTTATCATTCACAAACAGCAAAAATAAATAAATAATTTTGTTAACTGCCTCCCATTGGAGGTAGCCCAGAAGGACTCGGTATACTCTCCTACATGAATTTTACAATATTAAATGTTTACATAAATTTGTTGACAGAAAACTAAAATAAACATATACGAATTATAAAGTGAAGAAAGAGAAATTAAACAGAGTGAATATGATGACTCAGAATTTGACAAGAGCATTACAAAACTGAAGTTATGATGTCAGCAGTAAGTGTCAGTGGTAGTTCAAAAGTCTTCCTGAAGCGTTCAAAGAACTTGGGAATCACACCACGAGCTCCAATAAGAAGACCAATCACCTCAATGCCTTCAAGCTGGTATTTTGCTTTGAAGTAATCAACTGTTGGCAGATAAATGTTGATCTTTTCTTGATTGACATCCTCCGGCTGGCTACTCCCCGGCTACAATAAAACTGGACTGCTAGTGGTTTATGAAATTCCAATCGTCTCTTGTCTCGCTTCCTCTTTTCATTTCCTGCTTATCATATCACAAATATTTTGCAATGAATGTAATTTGGTGGTAATATAATCATTCCAATCTTTGTTAATCGCATCCAAGGTAGTTAATTGGTTTTCTCTATGGATGTATTTACCACAGCAGTCTATAGAAAAAAGCATGCAGTTGAAAATTCCAACATATGGCCTTTATTGATTATGAAAAGAATTCGATGAAGTCAGTAGAAATAAGCTGTGGAATTTATTAAAACGAAAAGAATTCAACATTCAATAACGGTGATGTACAGTATGTATATCAACATAAAAATAATAGTGATTAGAAACGACAAGACAACCAATAATATTAGATACATTAATTAAAGGGCCGTTATCTTGCTCAGGATAGGGACCAATGGCGGACTTATGTGAGGGCGGCAATGAACCTCCGGGTTCCTTAAAAGTCAGTAAGTAAGTAAGTAAGTAAGTATTTAAAGGGCCAGACAAAGGTGTCGTCAGCTCTTCTTTGTAACATATCGATGGCCCAGAACCAGACTGTTCCAAGTCCATTTTAATATTTTATGCTCGACCATGCCGAAATGTAGTAATTATACACCTGGTAGTAGCCCTTTAATGCATCTCGTTAAAGTACACCTATTCATTATAGTTCAGTTGTTCAGCCAATGATAAATCACATTGTACCATTATAAAACCGCAAGTATCGATTATTCTCGGATATGCAATCGAAAGACAATTCGCGAAACGTCACGGAGGCTGGAAATCCAATACTGTCGCAGAAGGTTATGTTCTGTTACTAAAATAATTAGCGTTAATTGTAAATAATAATCAAATAAATTCAATTTGTCATCTCGTTTTTCAATTCTAAACCAATTTCCAGGTTATATCAATATTAATGTTCATGTTATTCTCTAGATTATATCAAGGTCAATGACATTCGTCCCTCGCAAAAAAAAACAATACTTTCGCGTCTGCGCACATCTCACAATTTTGAAGGTCAGTTCCGCTCTTCACTTAGATAACCATAACATGAATACTTATGAATAATTTCAAGTTAGAAATATGGTCGAGCATAAAAAGTCGTATGAAACTTGCCTATAATGATAATTAAGACGCTCGTATGAAAATTATGAAACTCGCTTGCGCTCGTTTCATAAACAAACATACTCGCGTCTTAATTACTACCATAATAGACTCGTTGCATAATGTACTATTTTTTTCAGAAGAGGTATTTTAAGCTCCTGACATTCAAAGCTTCATGAAACAATTTGGAATAGCTTCATAACAACCTTATGGAGAGGAATATTTACAATTTTGTTCGATTCATATATGCAGACAGAACTGGAACACAATGAAACACAGATTTCTTTCTTATAAAAAGTTGGACTTAGAACAGTCTGGTTCTCAGCCATCGATAAATTTGAATGAAGTCACAAAAGAGTGGCGAAGCATGGTCAAAACACACTTTTTTATTAACGACATCCCTTTAGATTACTCAGTATTCACTGATTAACTTATATTGTAGAAATATCTTTCTCCATTACGAATTCAATTTTATGTACACAGTCATGCAGTCTTGCTCCATATCACGTGTCTCCTCTAATGAAAATTTCTACTGAGGGACCTCCAGCGAATGGTGCCAAAAAATCTATATCTCCAGAACAGCTCTGAAATATCTATTTCTGAAAATAAGTTAGATAAAAATACATAATATTTATAAGCAACAAAACTGATATTTTGCTGCTACTACTACTGTTAAATTAAATTAAATCCTTGGCGCGATAACCCATGAAGGTCTAAGACTGAACAGCCTCAAGTCCACATGCCTCTTCAGAGGTGAATCAGAAAGGAGGCATCATGTGTCAGTAAGACGATCTCCCAGCCGTTATAACTGGTTTCCGTAACCGGATTTCACTTCCTATCGTAGCTCCCCAAATGCATCACGATGCTGTGTGGACAATGACCCCATAGACTTGCCAAAATTTCATGAGAAAATTCCTTCCCCTTGAGGACTCGAACCAGAGCGCATTCCGTAGCATGAGTCCAGGCATGCTGCCTTAAACCACTAGTTTGCGGCACCTGACAATATTCTTCTTCTATTATTATTATTATTATTATTATTATTATTATTATTATTATTGCGTTGATGCGAAAGTTGGTAGCGTTTTTTTAGCGGAATCCGGCCTTTTCGCCACACTTTTTTCGTCATACATATCTTTCGTCAAACTTTACAGTTTCGTCACACTAGGTTTTGTCATAGTATACAAATTCGTAACAGCCATTTTCTGTTAGATTTCGACAAAAACACAGGTTGTTCATTGAATTTTATTGTTGGCTTAGTTCCAGAGATACTATCATCGATATTCCAGAGGGATATAAGAAAACAATTGACGGTGACAAAACATGACATAATTACAAAACCTACAGTGACGAAACTACTGTGACGAAACATACCGGTGGCGAATTTGATCTTACAAAAACGCCTAAACTTTTTTAGCTGCCACAAAATTTTCCAAATGAATAGAAGAGAGAAATTAATCAGTAATTTATGACTCTCTGTCAACGCAGGGTTAGTTTTTCGATTCCCGTCTGGAGATACCTGATGATTTGGAGTTAAAGAGTCGTCAAGTTTGTAAAGCATATTCCCTATCATGTAGTGGTTAGTAACGGGACGTGTGGAAGAATATTGTGTTTCAAGACGGAGGGTACCGCAACATGACAGGAAGGAAGTGTTAGGTGTTATGACTAGGAGCGGATTCCTATGTGATTAAAAATATTCTTTTTGCGTGTGATAAAACACAATTAACAAAGTTAAAAATTCCGAACATGAAGTTTCAAGTTTAAAACCCGAATTTTATTTCACATAAAAACACATATTTTCACAAAAAAATCATGTAAATACATATTTTCAGGAAATCTATTATAAACACATAAATCTTGGAGTTTTTATTACTTAAATAATTTTTTTACAAGAACTTTTAAATATTTTAAAACTAAATCAAATATCACTCTGAAGTACATTATCTTTTTTAAGAATTCTTGGTTGCTTCGTGTTTCTAAGCGCTGTGTGGTGTATCCGTGATCCATTTTTGTAATAGTATCGCCTCAAGTTCTGAGAACTACTAGGCAGCATATCAATGTCATTATTAGAGAATAAATTAACATGGACAAGGAGGAGAGATCTTGTAACACATAATAAGAAATGATTATTGTTGCCGAAGATGATTTAATTCCACGCTTTGTTTGTGAAACACAACAGATAAGAGCTCGGGTATGAACATTATTTAATTTAAACAAATCTCTCGCCTCTCGCTCATGTCTATCAAGTAAGGCAATATATCTTGTTGTGATTCCCTGTTATCAGGCTTCGTCAATTGATATTCTTTAATATATACTGAAAGATGGTTATTTAAAAAACGATTTGGCTTTCCTATTTAGCAAATCTAAGCTTTTTGTGTGACACCATAAAAATCTCGAAACATCCAAAAATCTGTTGTCCGAAACATGGAGGTGCGTGCCGTGGAAATTAAACTAGACTCTCTACCAGTTCAGAAGCACAATGACCAAGGGACAATTTCCAGAATGTGTTTGGGAAAAAACAGTGGATATAAAAAAATGTGTAAAGTTGCTCAAGTATTGGAGGGTGTGCCTGTAGGTGTTTGTGTCTGTGACATTCCTTTCTTTAAATATGCACGTCTGACGTCCTGTGATGTGGAAAGATCGTTTTCACAGTATAAGTCGTTGTTCAGAGATAATCGACATGCATTTGTGATGGAGAATTTGGAGATGACCTTTGTTGTTCACTGCAATTCTCGGCCAACTACTAGCACTCAAGTGTTTTTGGTGAGTACCTAGTAACATTTTTTTTTTCAAGCTAATTAAAGTATTTTTGTCCTATTAAAAAAAATACATTTTTTTTTTATTTTTAGCAAGTATTTTCGTACTTTTTAGCACATAAAAAATAAATATATTTAAATTTTTAGCACATAAAAATCCGCTCCCTAGTTATGACTATGCGGCCTGACCTATGTGACCCAGCCCGCCAGCAATGATGAGTAACTCGCTCTTAGTCTATTTTTAGTAGGATATTTTACGACACTTTATCACCATCTTAGGTTATTTAGCGTCTGAAAGAGATGAAGGTGATAATGGCGGTGAAATGAGTCTGGGATCCAACACCGAAAGTTACCCAGCATTTGCTCATATTGGGTTGAGGGAAAATCCCGGGATAAACCTCAACCAGGTAACTTTCCCCGACCGGGAATAGAACCCGGGCCACTTGGTTTCGCGGCTAGACGCGCTAACCGTTATTCCACAGGTGTGGACCTCAGTCTATCTACTTACTTTTTGCAGGGGCCAAAATCCCTGAATCATGCTGTACTTTGCATTACTTTATGATATAAGTCACACTTTAGGAGCTGAGAACTAGAGATTACTCTTTGTGTCAGTACAGGAATATGAAACCGAGATCTGTTGAGCTTTCACGGTTGTTTAAGACGCAGAAGATGGAAGCCTTGCGAGTAAGAAAGATGTCTGCTGCCTTCTGCTTGATCAGTGTTTATACAATGAAGAGTTTGCATGACGTTAATCATATTAGCAATGCTAATCACTCCGCACGAAACTTTGAACTTGCTCACGCTATGCGGATCAGACTGCTAGGATTCAAACACCTTCATCACCTGCAGGAATAGCGGCATTTTTATGCGGCATAATTTGCAGAAATTAAGTTTAGACTTGGATACGCGGATAATACGGCACTTACAGTTCAGGAAGGGGGTGAATTTAATGTAGAAGCAAACATATACCCTTATAATATGCAGAGATATAATTGCATCTTACACTAAAAATAAAATGCTTGGTTATATATAAAAATAATTCCGGAGGATATCTGCTGAAAGCTTTTAAACTTAGAACCAAAGTCTGGGGCTGCATACTACACGAAAATCAAGAGTATTGCATATTAAAATTTATTTTGTTTCTTTATCGTTAGTTAGTTTCAGTTTCTACAGATGGGTCATTATTTCATGTAAATTTTCACATAACCTGACACATCCTGCCTAAGGTTTTTCCGTGGTTTTCCTAAGGCGCTAAGACAAATGTCGGGATGAGACCTAAAAGAAATGGGCCACGGACCTGCACTCATATCCCCATGAATCTCCCTAATTAACTCTAAATTAATTAACAATTACATCTCTCCCCCCTCTTCGCAATTGAGCCATCGTATAGCCAAATGGCTGGTCTCGGAATTGAGACAAATCAACAAGGCTCATGACAACAATCACCTCCTACATGATAGCCAAATTGGCTAGTCTCTTATATACATGAGAGAACTCATCCTGCCTAAGGTATTCCGTGGTTTTCCTCAGGCGTAAGACAAATGTCGGGATGAGCCCTATAAGAAATGGGCCACGGACCTATATGCCCTTCCCCATATATATTCCACCTTTATTATAAACGAAGTATGCCCTAGTTCAGAACTTATATAAATTGTCTATTAAATATAGGAGGTCACTCAATTATTCGCAATTGAAAGGACAGGGACCTCTCAAATTGCAGATTTAGATTTCACGGCGCTTCTTCCGACGGCCTTCACATGCTTTGTCATCGAACAACAGATGACAGCGTCTTGCCATCCTAACGGCAAACACCAGCCAACTCCTCCTCTTCCCGTTCCGTGATCACTTGATCAAATCTCAGTCCCCCTCGCGTATGTGGTACCTAAGAGGTTACGTCCAATTTCGGCTTCCCCTTCAAAATTTTCTAGAGCCCCCTCAGGGGAGCAGCGTAACCCGGAGTGAGACTAGTGGCCAACAGGCTTGGAGCTCACATATTGAAATTTGTACAGCCCCCAATCCCTTGCAAGGAAGCGTTTTGCGTACCTTTTAAATTTGTCCTCCCAAATCTCTTTCGATTTTTTTATTTTTGATTTTTTGATAACCTGGCATGCCGAACGCCTTCAAATAAATTATTGGATAGAAAATCAATTTCGTTAATAATATATTACGATCCGGTTGGTCCACACCTGTGGAGTAACGGTCAGCGCGTATGGCCGCGAAACCAGGTGGCCCGGGTTCGAATCTCGGTCGGGGCAAGTTACTTGGTTGAGGTTTTTTCCGGGGTTTTTCCTCAACCCAATACGAGCAAATGCTGGGTAACTTTCGGTGCTGGACCCCGGATTCATTTCATCGGCATTATCACCTTCATATCATTCAGACGCTAAATAACCAGATGTTGATACAGCGTCGTAAAATAACCCAATAAAAAAAAAGATCCGGTTGTTCTGTATGGTTGTGAAACTTGGACTCTCACTTTGAGGGAGGAACATAGGTTAACATATCTCGGACAGCAATTTAAATTACTGCACACCCCTTTACCATTTACTTAGGAAAAAATGTTGTTATAAACAATTCACAGAGTTTATACACAACATCCACGCAAGATTGTAGCTATTAATTGTATATAAATTAATGATATAATATCCTAATGCACTATCTAAAACAAGGTGTCTCTCTTTGGGACATAATAATAGTAATAACAACAATAACTATGTTTGTATTATAGATTTTACTATTGTTCAGTATTTGATGACAGGTATATAGTTTGTAACCGTAAGTAATTTTGTTTTTATTTCTTTACTATTTCAAACCACCTATATAATAGGTGTTTAATTTGTAACTAAGCCAATTTTGAGCATTATCTCTTTACTATTGGTTAAAATTATGCATAAAATCGCAAATTTATGTAATATTCTTGCAATTTCTCTACACCTTCGATTATAATTTCTAATTTTATTTAATTTTGTTTTAACTGAATGTAATTACTGCATAACGTATTTAGTATTGTTTACTGTCTATTAATTAGTGTATTTATATTGTAACTATGACTCATGCCTACTACTACTTCTTTAAAATTGTGTATTATCTCTACATAATGTATTTCACATGTAACAAACTACAACCCTAATATACCAAAGGTAAAATAGGGTTTCAATATTTGGATAACAATAATAATAATAATAATAATAATAATAATAATAATAATAATAATAACATAGGTTAAGGGTATTTGAGAATAAGGTGCTTAGGAAAATATTTGGGGCTAAGAGGGATGAAGTTACAGGAGAATGGAGAAAGTTACACAACACAGAACTGCACGCATTGTATTCTTCACCTGACATAATTAGGAACATTAAATCCAGAACTTTGAGATGGGCAGGACATGTAGCACGTATGGGCGAATCCAGAAATGCATATAGAATGTTAGTTGGGAGGCCGGAGGGAAAAAGACCTTTGGGGAGGCCGAGACGTAGATGGGAAGATAATATTAAAATGGATTTGAGATAAGTGGGATATGATGATAGAGACAGGATTAATCTTGCTCAGGGTAGGAACCAATGGCGGGCTTATGTGAGGGCGGCAATGAACCTGCGGGTTCCTTAAAAGCCAGTAAGTAAGTAAGTATATATTACGATACAAGATTTTGTAATGCATTTCACAATCGTGTATAGCACAACATTTTTTTCACGATCATATTTTTAAAATTGCAAATACAATGTATTTTGCATTGAAAATTTAGAGCAATATTATTCCAAAACTCTCGCAAAACTGCATTGTAATGGTAACTAAGTAACAATAAGTGCACTATAATGGGTCTGTTTCAGTATACTTTTATGTTACGAAGAATGGTTTCCATAGCAACAAGTTTCTGTGTGGAAATTTCAACTTTTAAGGGCTAACAGCAATAGCTGTAAATACAGCAAAAAACACGATTGTGCAAATAAATATTTCCATGGCAACAGTATACGAATTTAATGTTTGTATTATATGCAATAAAATTTCCTATATAAGATATATTGTAAAATAAGATGTTGAAGTGTTCGTCATTGTCCACAACAGTTGTAAGTGGTCAGCATGCTGGCTTCCAGATCAGGAGGTCCCGGGTTCGATTCCCGGGCTCGGCGCTCGGTGAATTTTTCTTAAAGAAGAAGAATTCCCTGGGTGTCTAGAGTCTGGAAATTTGTATGATTGTGAGTGTGCCGGGTTAATATTAATTAACCAATCATCACAAATATAAAAAAAAATACATCAGGACTGTCGCTGGACAGTAACCTGAACAACGTTTCAGCGTCACATTGTTGACAAGTAACTCCATCTGTTAGCACAATCATAAAGCATCTAGTAGATGCTATAGAGTTACCAACAACGAAAAAAAAAAAAAAACAGTTGTAAGATTCATAATAGATATCGATGTTAGCTCCATATAATTTAACAGGCAATAAAAGGACTGAACTTGTAATTCACAATTTTTAGCGAATGCTTTGCTCAGATTTGTACTTTTACTTGGCCAAATTGATGATGTAATTATAATTTATAAATCTTCTCACATTCGTGAGCTGCCACAAGGGAAAAAGAGTACTTAAGCACAGAAATGTTTACAAGTTCAGTGAACCATTGATGTTGTTTTAACAATGAAATTCCTACAAGTACATAGCTGCAAATAATTTTTTGAGATTAGTGGAAATATACCTAGTTTTAGAGAGGTAAGTGTTACAAAAAAGTAAAGAATGCTAATGAACTTTGTTTCATTTCGAATATAGGTGATTCTTCAGGAGAGCAATTGATCCTTTCAATGCAGCTAAGGTTACAATCGGAATAATAGATGTAGGTATTCCAAGCCTCTTAAACACATCTTTCATGAAGAGAGTAGCGGTACCTCTTGCTCCAACCAGAAGTCCGATTACTTCAAGCTCTTTTATCTGGTATTTTTGGAGGTAATAGGGAATGGTAGGATTTTAGATATTCTTTTTTTAATTATCCACTTCTGCTGGCTGTTCCTCATCCGTTTCGAAACGCACAGTGGGAACAATTATGTATCCAGATCTTGTAGTTTCTTTGAAAGCTATTATATCTATGCGCCGTGTACTGCCAGTGACGAAGAGACCATGTACTCCTTCAAAGGTGTTGTAATCGGCATAGTAGAACATTCCGTTATGTTAATTTTCTTTATAGTTATACCAATTCTAATTACCATTACCATACAATCACCGGTACTTAGTCATGTAATCTAAATCTATTTCCTCAGCTAAAATCATTTTATAATTAATACTATTAAGGGAAGACTCCACTGAAAATCATGAAAATTTTTACAAATTTTTTTTAGCTATTTCACTTATTCAGAATTTATATTTTCATACCCCAAATGGATTCAGCTCAATTCTGATTACAAATACTCGTATGATTACACTTTTTAAATTAAGGCTGGAAGGGGGCGTGGAATTTAAAGAGCTGTCAAAATTGTTTTTCATCGAAGAATTCTTTTTTAAAATTTCTGATTAAAAATCTAGTAACTTTTTGTTGGCTCCCTGAAGTTACTAGATGAATGTAGCGGAGGAGAATATTAATTTACATAAATATTCATTTTATTTTCAAATCTATTTTTCTGTGTTCATTTTTGTTGATTCAACACCAACTTTCTTATGTCAAATATTAATCAATCTGGATGAAATTTTTACTGCAAGTATTTATGCGGTAGCTGCATGTTTCTATGCATTTATTTTGTGAGAAATGCTGCTAGTTTATTTTATTAATATTTTTCTTAATGCTGCTAGTTTATTTTATTAATATTTTTCTTAATGCTGCTAGTTTATTTTATTAATATTTTTCTTAAGAAAGATATTAATAAAATAAACTAGCAGCATTTCTCACAAAATAAATGCATAGAAGCATGCAGCTACCTCATAAATACTTGCAGTAAAAATTTCATCCAGATTTATTAATATATGGTATAAGAAAGTTAATGTTGAATCAACAAAAATGAACACAGAAAAATAGATTTGAAAATAAAATGAATATTTATGTAAATTAATATTCTCCTCCGCTACATTCATCTAGTAACTTCAGGGAGCCAACAAAAAGTTACTAGATTTTTAATCAGAAATTTTAAAAAAGAATTCTTCGATGAAAAACAATTTTGACAGCTCTTTGAATTCCACGCCCCCTTCCAGCCTTAATTTAAAAAGTGTAAACATACGAGTATTTGTAATAAGAGTTGAGCTGAACCCATTTGGGGTATGAAAATATAAATTCTGAATAAGTGAAATAGCTAAAAAAAATTTGGAAATAATTTGTCATGGTTTTCAGTGGAGTCTTCCCTTAAATAAGTATGCGTGTATCACAGCAATGCGAATATAATACATCCAAAACTCAATAAAGTAACTACTAAATGTTTCCGAATAAAAAAGAAGCAATTTCAACAAACAAATATAATGCACTAAATCCTCAAAATATTTTCAATGTCAATGATGACCATTGTGTTACAATACAGGGAAATAATATGTTTTTTAGTTACTTACAGGAAGAGCTGAATACCAATTGCGCAGCGCTTCCACACCGAACCAGTCCTGAAAGAAAATTTATATTAAAAATATAATGTTTCAATAAAATATACATAATAGTTAATCGCTAAATTCTCACGAAATTCCCTGCATATAATGTGTTTATCAAAATATTGAATATTCAGTGCCTAGTGGAATTCTGCTAATAAAATTCACAAGAAAAATTTACAAGCTGTGAAATTTACGAAAATGATGAGGGTTAATTCATTTTATGCGAATTAATATATTTTCCCTAATATATTAATAGGTTTAAAATATGTATAATTATTTCGAAGGTCGTCAAAATTGTATTCGCTAAAACTTATTTAAATATGGGAAAAATAATTGTACAATGCACTAAAGCAATCATTTTTGGACAGCTGAAAGGCCTTCCTGAATCAACTTCCTTTATTAAATTTAATTAATTGAAGGTAAGGTTTTTATCGTTTTTCGGTAGTTTAATATGACGTGTAAAATGATAATATGACTTTAATTCTTCTAATTATCAGTTTTAGCCCTATCTCCAGCAAAAATATTGTAGCAATTCTTAATGCAAAAAATTTCATTAATGAAAATATTTTTCTTGTCAACCGCTTAGTGGAATTTTAAATTTATTTAGCCGGTTGGATACATAAAAGTATGTTATTATGCCCTATTTTTTTCTACATTTGTATCTTTTACCACTTCTGAGAAAAGTGCACCAAAAATTGAGGAATTTAACATTGCAAGATATGGAAATTTTTACACCATTTTATGCACTTTCTTATTTTTTTGTGACATTGGTATACTTTTCTCTGAAAATATTGTATCCAGAAGGCTGAAATTGATATAAAAAATATCAATGTGATTGTATTTTATACAGTAGGTTAAAAAAATTAGGTTTATTTCTATCTTCAGGAAAAATACAAAATAATTTGCAGTCATTCTTAATACAAAAATGTTAGCTATGAATTTTTTTTGCCCACCGCTCAGTGGAATTTTAAATTTATTTAACCTGTTGTATACATATGCCGTATTTTTTCTACATGTCTATCTTTTATAACTTCTGAAAAAAGTGTACCCAAAATTGAGGAATTTAACATTGTAAGATATGGAAGGACAGAGTCCGCTTAACGAAGATCGGTCATTCAACTCTGGAAATTTTATGCCTAATGTTTGGGATAATGTGCAGCGTACATACGGGTAGCATCCCGAAAAACAAGACTCGTGTCAGTACGTGGCCAATTACAATCCTCGCCGCCTCCCACTGTAAGGAAATCTGTCACCAAGCAGTTTAAACAAGTATAACAAGATGTAGGCCTACAAGTTCAATGTACACAATAACGGGGCATTCTGTATATCGATTCACTAACCTAATTGAAATATAATTCATACACCTATTCACTCATCCTTCTACAGGATGTCTGACAGAGGTCTGCATCGGACGTTTTCGCTCGAGCGCCAAGTAGTTCATAGCATAATCCGATAGGTAGCGCACATGCATGATGGGTAAAATTGTCACGAGCGATAAATCCTCGAACGATATAAGCCGAGCGTTAGACATTCGTTCTTGTTACAGTGATGAACTGTGTAGTAACATCATCGATGTTTATCATTTCAAAACTTTGCAGTGTTTAACTAACCTCTCCATAGCAAAACTTGCTTTAAAATGTAATACGGTATAAATATTGTAGGTGAATGTTTCCCCCCCCCCCCATACAGGAGTGATTTTGTTTTTGCCACATCTGATAGATGTTATTGGATGTAAATGTAATTATTATAAACGGACAACACAATCGCGATAATGCAAGAACTGTACCAAATTTTCTAGTAATAATAATAATAATAATAATAATAATAATAATAATAATAATAATCTCTAATAATTAGTGTATCAATCTTTGCATCTGTAACAGTTGTGCAGCATGATTATTAGTTTTATTATATTTTCTGTGACGTCATCTCTGTACTAATACTGTTATTAATCTACTTCTATATAATAATATTTTGTAAAACGTTTCTACACTGTCTCAGTATATAGGTGGAACACTATGTATGGAACTATCATATTATATATGTGGTAAATCAAATATTGAATAATTATTAATTAGTAATAATAACTGTATATCGAAGTTTTTCATACTATTTTATTTATAACTTCATGTTACTGTTTTGGTACGTTCCATTAAACATTTGTCATAAACGCAGAAAATAAATCCTTATTTTTACCGTGTGAGCAAAACATATGTGTATCTTATCTGTCGCCTTCCATACAAGATAAGACATGTCGGTGAGATGACCTTGCACTGTGCTTCTATTTATTACGAGCGTATCACGACCGATCGTATCTCACTCGAGGGTGCGACACTCGACCGAGTTCAAGCGAGCGATTTAACTCCAATGCATCACTCTGGTGTCTGCCATCTTTCGGGTCAAATAATACATAACACACAGAAGAATGAACTGAATATTTTGCGAGACGATAGAAAATTCCTATTTCAGTCGCCACAAGATCTTGTACGAGAAATACGTCTTAGGAAAGTTTTTGTAAGCTGCTTTTGTTTTCTTAACAAAAAACTGAAACTTTGAACTCCCTACATCTAAGACACAGTGCGAAACTAAATAGGGTAATAAAAACAAAAGCTGAGATATTATTCTGACATAATACTAGTATAAAAACTACAATAAAGATGTAACCAAAGACAATTCCAGAAAAGAATTCGTTGTACTGCCATTTCACACTTCTGCGACAGCCCTGATACCGAAGCTCGTAGGATTCCGCGATCCCCTAGTTGAGAAACAATGCGACAGAGCGCGGCGCGTGACTAGCGCTGTTGCCTTATCATTGCCGCTAAACACCGCTTGAATTATCTGACGATAGTCATTAGCGTAATTAAGTTACACGAGTCCACGTGTCCCGATAAATATCTTGCATTCGATAAAACTGTTCGAAGAATTACGAGAGGGACTAATTCAAGGAGCGTTTTTCATGCTCGAAGAAGTGATAAAATCGTGCTCGCTTGAATGCGCATGAAATCAATTTGAAATAAAGTTCTGTATAAAAGTGAATATGTACACTAATTAACTTATTCGTGTTCCTCAGTTATATTGTATTCGTATTTAATTTTAATGAATTGGTAATTACTACTTTCCTATTTGACGATCATTTTCAACTGCAAAAGTTATTCAATTGCGAAATAATCATACAGCAGTAATTTTGTAAAAATGAGTAGAGTGGGAGAATCAAACTTACGCAAAATTACTCTGTGTGTCTCAGTCTTCTGGATGTACGAGTTTCGAAACCAAGTAAATGAAGTTGCTTCATCTTTCATTGACAATAATCGAGAGAAAGAAGCTTGCCATGGGACTGAAGCCGGCTGGTCTATGGCGAGTCCTCGGCATCAACCCCTTTGATTTGATTACCTAGTTGGGTTTTTCCGAGGTTTTCCCCAACCAAAAGGAAAATGCCGGGTAATATTTTGGCGAATCCTCGGACCTCACCTCATCTCACTACATCTCGCCGAAATATTGTAAAAAATTGCACAAAATTATAAAAATTGTAGAAAATTACTAAATTATAAAACTGTAAAAATTTGTAAAAACTGTAATTGTAATATTGTAAAATTTTGACTTGTTCCACATCTTAAAGCTTCATTGCTCATGTAAGATCTATGGAATAGAATGAATGAATGAATGAGTATTCAATAAAATTAAAATTTAATAACAATTAATTCAACATACTTACGAAACAAATTTTCGACCTACATAAAGCTTTCCCAATGTAGCAGTATAAGTAGTACTTACTTACTTACTGGCTTTTAAGGAACCCGCAGGTTCAGTGCCGCCCTCACATAAGCCCGCTATTGGTTCCTATCCTGAGCAAGATCAATCCAGTCTCTATCTCATATCCCACTTATCTCAAATCCATTTTAATATTATCTTCCCATCTACGTCTCGGCCTCCCCAAAGGTCTTTTGCCCTCCGGCCTCCCAACTAACACTCTATATGATTTTCTGGATTCGCCCATACGTGCTACATGTCCTGCCCATCTCAAACGTCTGGATTTTATGGTCCTAATTATGTCAGGTGAAGTATACAATGCGTGCAGTTCTGTGTTGTGTAACTTTCTCCATTCTCCTGTAACTTCATCCCTCTTAGCCCCAAATATTTTCCTAAGAACCTTATTCTCAAACATCCTTAATCTATGTTCCTCTCTCAAAGTGAGAGTCCAAGTTTCACAACCATACAGAAGAACCGGTAATATAACTATTTTATTAATTCTAACTTTCAGATTTTTTGACAGAAGACTAGATGACAAAAGCTTCTAGTAGAAGTAGTAGTATTATTTTTTACTAAATTATTTCGGAATATATAGTTTATTGCTTTCGCGCGTTAAATAGCAGGTTACGGTACCTTGTTGACTAGTTTCAGCCTGTTGTGGGCTATATTCAGAACTGAGTAGTCCAGCTCTTCGCGCCTTCTGATTGCGTTTCCTGTCGAGGTGTGTTTGTGTAGTGTAATGTGGAGTCAAAGAGTATGTGTTGTGAAATTGAGTTGTTTGTTGAGAATTTCATGCGGGTGTGTTTTTGTGCATGTATATTTCGTATTCTTCTAGTGTGTTTAGTTTCTGGTTTTTCGGTTGAATATGTAGAATTTCCATGTATGCGTTTGTGTTGCTGTAGGTGTGGCTGGCATTTGTGATGTGTCCTCTTAACGTTGAGTAGGCCTAATACCAGTATTAAACTTTGTAGGTTTCTTCTATTCTACTTTTTTGAGAGTTTAGTGCCGCATCTGATAGCAAACTTAATGTAGCAAACTATTACAAAAATAGTGACAGTGTTACATAAAATCAAGGCACCTAGTAAAAAGGAAACCTTCTGCAACATTCACATTTTATACGAACTGCATTAAACATCGAACGAGTTTGAGCTGAATGGACAAGCAAGGGATTAATTAATTAATTAATTTATTTGATTATTTAGTTATTTACTTATTTATTTATTTACTAGCCGTATCCGTGCGCTCCGCTGCACCCGTTAGAAATAAGTATAAAGTAATTACATAATTAAAATAGGTGGTTTGATCCAGGGAACATTCGTGTTTGATAGAAGGATAAATCGTTTAATATGTTACTTAATTTAAATATTATTAGAAAAATTAAAATGCGATCATTTTGATCCAGAGACCACTCATTTGGTCATAAAAATTATTTTAGGAAATATAGGAAACGAATGTACAGAATAGCCTATCAAGTTTTCTGTGCATAAGAAGCTATTTTAATCTTACCTGTCCTCGATTCACTCAGAAGTTACTGTAATAACATTATAGCATTATGTCCATCTAGAGAAACTACACTTTCCAATGGTGAATTAATAATTAATTATACAAATCGGTTAATTTAGCTTCTGATATTACTTCATACAAACACAGAAACATTCTCTGTAGGCTATGCTTCATAGCTTTCGATTGTTGTTGTCCAAGGCCCCTTATAGACGAAGTCATCTGTTTTTTATTTCATTACACCACCTTAGATGGCGTTGTTATTGTAATTTTCAAACTCATTTATCTCATTAAATATCAGTTCTATCAAAATTTTGTATGGAATAAAACTTATCGGAAATTATTTTTAAAGAAACTTTTTTATGTAATATTTTTCATAAAAATTAATAATAAGGGAGATATCTCGATTTATTTAATTCGAGCCCCATTATAACCCCCCTTTTAAATAAGATATTTTGAATGCCGTATAGCCTAAATTCTAAGTTACAACGAACTTAATATATATTCCAATTTTCATATAAATCGGTTCAGCCATTATCGCGTGAAAAGATAACGAACATCCAGACAGACAGACAGATATACTAGGAAACAAAAATTTCAAAAAAGCGATTTTCGGTTTCAGGACAGTTAATTATATATGTTAGGACCAATTACTTTTGTAAAATCGAAAATTACCATAAAAATTTCGGCTACAGATTTATTATTAGTATAGATTTAATCTGGTGGAGTTAAGACCTTGATGTCTTTTGTTTCTATTATATAAGACTATTATGTCATCTACATATAACCAAGCTATAAATTTAGAACCGGCGTCGAAACGGGCCGTCTGTCTAAGGTACATAACTTTTTTTTAAATTTTAACACTTTTAACGTGTCGTTAAACAATTTTAAGTTTTTTAAACAAAGTGTTAACGTGAAGCAGAATAAATGAAGTAATTAATTCAGTACATTTTTAATTATTTGGAATTTTGTCACATACTGGCCCACGTATTCGAAAAATCAGTAGTAGAGCAATAAATCTCTGCCAGTTTAACCTCAATTTCTCAAGTGGTTATGTATAATCCTCTTTAAGAAGTAAAACTTTATGTGTCAATTTAAGTTTTAAGAATTTCAGAAGCGCTATGAATGTTCTTCAAGCGGAGTTTTACTTTTTAAATCCGCCGACGGTTGGGAAGCATGAAATGGGTGGACAGATAGACAAGACAGCTGTCAGAGAATCTTTACGCCAAAACATGGGACACACAGAAGTAAAGTTTTTGAAAAGAAAATAGAATATAAGCTGGAAACCTCACTCCACTCTGCTCTGTTATTCGTTAATTCTGGTAGCTAGCTGTTACAGCCATCAACCAGCCAGCGGTGCTGACGATCCGAGTTATTGCGCAACTTGGAGCTGAACAAATCCGAGGAGAAGCAAGCAAACCTACGCCACACACCAAGTTTGAGAGCTTGTTGAAGTTTTGTATGAAAGTTCAAGACGCCTATTGGCTGGGGATGAACTCGGAGCACAATCCCTCCTCCTGTCTTATGATACCCTCTCCGATTGAACTTGTGGTTTTAGTGTCAAAATTAACTTCTTGGCTAAAGTTTTACATTCGTCTCTTTCAGTTCATTGAATTTATTCAACACCTTTCTGCTACTTATTAGTACAACAAAGCACCCATTAAAGTCTCTCAAAAAGTTCAAGTCTCTCGAAGAAAGAAGAAAACTGTAATTTCAGTAAACAGGACAAATTGAAATATCGCTGCGTACCGCATTCGATGATTTGCCAGGAATTCAACTCCGGAGGTAGAATTGAAGAATTTTTTCTTTCGTACAGAGAGAGAGCGGGGGAAGGGGAGGGAAGTAGGAGGGAGAGGGGAGGGGAGAGAGAGATATGAACATGCAAACGAGAACAAAAGATTTGCAGACCCATTGATAAGAAGGGCAATAGACAGAAAGACGAATGACGTATAGACGAATAAACTAATGGGAGGAAAGATGGGTAGAAGGTTGGATGGGAGTTTGGGGGACTGAGATACGATAGAAAAGTACACGTAAACAAGGGCAAATGAGAGCAAATTGAGAGAGAAATGAAAGAGCAGATTGTTAGGCGGATCAACAGTTTTTTTGTACTTATTTGGAGCAACAGTAACAAATATAAATGACACTCGGGAGGAAATTAAATGCAGAATAAATATGGGAAATGTCTGTTATTATTCGGTTGAGAAGCTTTTATCATCCAGTCTGCTGTCAAAAAATGTGAAAGTTAGAATTTATAAAACAGTTATATTTCCGGTTGTTCTTTACGGTTGTAAAACTTGAACTGTCACTTTGAGAGAGGAACAAAGGTTAAGGGTGTTTGAAAATAAGGTTCTTAGGAAAATATTTGGGACTAAGAGGGATGAAGTTACAGGAGAATGGAGAAAGTTACACAACGCAGAGCTGCACGCATTGTATACTTCACCTGACATAATTAGGAACATAAAATCCAGACGTTTGAGATGGGCAGGACATTAGCACGTATGGGCGAATCCAGAAATGCATATAGAGTGTTAGTTGGGAGGCCGGAGGGAAAAAGACCTTTGGGAAGGCCGAGACGTAGATGGGAACATAATATTAAAATGGATTTGAGGGAGGTGGGATATGATGGTAGAGACTGGATTAATCTTGCTCAGGATAGGGACCAATGGCGGGCTTATGTGAAGGCGGCAATGTACCTCCGGGTTCCTTAAAAGCCAGTAAGTAAGTAAGTATTTCTTTACCCGCATATTGATATATTTATTTAGTTACTTATTTATGTATTTATTTTTATCTACTTACTTGTTCGTTTACTCATTCGTTTGTTTAGTCATTGATTGATTGAATCATTCATTCATTTTTATGCATTCATTTATTTATTCACTGATTCATTAATTGATTCATCCATTCATTGATCATTTATTTTTTCATTTCTTTATTCATTTATTCATTCATTTAACATGAGCTGCTGCCAGGAACTCAGAAGGAGGATCCATCAAAGCACATAAATACTGTATAAATGATACATTACTATAAATTGTTATAATGGTTGGTTTACATGAGCGGCAGTACATAATACACGATAAAAATAAAATAAAATGAAGAATAAGGGAAGAAGTGGCTTATAATGAATCAGTTTTGGCAAAAAAATATGACATTTGATAAATCTAAAACTATTTCTAAGGGATCTTTGTTTCTAGCGGGGTCAAAACAAAGATAAAAATAATTTATTGTAGGAAAAAAATTAAGCTGAATGTGCTATAACAAGAAGTAAATACGTAGTTTTTATACATTTGGTTTTTAAATATTTTTATGTACCGAAAAACAGACCAATATTTCCTCACTTAATTAATTGAATTAGGTAAGTTCATATGAAATACGTTTCTGTATCTTGGGATATTAAGTAACAAATTTCTTACAGCTGTAAGTGGAGGAACATAAGATGGATTCAGTTTGAGTATTTCGCGGAATCAATATTACTATTATTATTATTATTATTATTATTATTATTATTATTATTATTATTATTATTATTATTATTAATATTATTATTATTATTATTATTATTATTTTAGAAATATTATCGAGTAAATAATTCCTCTGTCATTAAGCAGCGTATGCAAACCAAAAACTGATCTCAATAATCTAGTTGGGAACTAGAATGTACCTACAAGGTATTTTGAATGTTCTGTAATAAAAGAATCTTACTTACTGGCTTTTAAGGAACCCGGAGGTTCATTGCCGCTCTCACATAAGCCCGCCATTGGTCCCTATCCTGAGCAAGATTAATCCATTCTCTATCATCATATCCCACCTCCCTCAAATCCATTTTAATATTATCTTTCCATCTACGTCTCGCCTTCCCTAAATGTCTTTTTCCCTCCGGCCTCCCAACTAACACTCTATAAGCATTTCTGGATTCGCCCATATGTGCTACATGCCCTGCCCATCTCAAACGTCTGGATTTAATGTTCCTAATTATGTCAGGTGAAGAATACAATGCGTGCAGTTCTGTGTTGTGTAACTTTCTCCATTCTCCTGTAACTTCATCCCTCTTTAATGTAAGGAAGCTAAGGAATTTATTTTGTTTCAACTCTAATGAACGTTCTTTGCAGCGAGGGTACCAAATTAATGCAGCATATTCCAACTTGCTTCTAAGTGATGAATTGATGATACAGTGACATGAAAACAATAAATTGCATTAATCATTTCGAATTACATTTTTCACTGTTTTGTAAGCAGAATTAAAAATAAATTATTGTAATGTAGACTTGGAAAGTTAAATTATTGTTGTCAGAAGAAAATAATTATAAGAACAGATGGAGTGATGAGCTGATTGTCGGATGGACAGAAATAGCTGCTGGAAAATTGATTGATGGAAGGTAGGACAACAATTTAAACAATGTTTATTGGGGACTAGAATGCTTGGCACATGCACTTATCATGAACGATACTTCAGAATAGATTTTTGAATAATTATCTTGAAACCGAAGAGCACCAACATCTATCTTAAACTCCCTATATGTAAATTATTTAAAAATAGCGTGTAAGAGGGTCTTAGACTGGAAATGTTTAATAAATGAAGTTCTGTTTATACGTACGCATAAGGGTGTAATTATTTGTCTTATTTGAACTGTTGTATCAGTGAAGCGTGGTGAGTCAGTGAAGTTATGGTTTTACAGTGCAGTGAATAGTTCCGATCAGTGATAATTATAGCGTCAATGAAATTTGTTCTATAGTGTCAGTGAAATGTGTTACAGAGTGTCAGTGAAATGTGTCCTAAAGTGTCAGTGAAATGCGTCATAGTGCCACTACAGTGAGTGAGATGAGAGTAAAGTGAAAGACTATTGAAACTTACGTAGGGCCTATACATATGTAGGTTGTATTGTAAAATTAGGTTCACTTATTAATTACGTTCTTTTATGCATTATTATTAATTTTAATTATTGTGTTAAATTGTATTGTATATATAATTTTATTGTGTATATAATTGTATTGTGTATTGTATAATTGTATTTGTATTGTACAATTGTAAATGTTATAAATGTTATGTTTTATTTAACGACGCTCGCAACTGCAGAGGTTATATCAGCGTCGCCGGATGTGCCGGAATTTTGTCCCACAGGAGTTCTTTTATATGCCAGTAAATCTACTGACATAAGCCTGTCGCATTTAAGCACACTTAAATGCCATCGACCTGGCCCGGGATCGAACCCGCAACCTTGGGCATAGAAGGCCAGCGCTATACCAACTCGCTAACCAGGTCGACGTATAATTGTATTGTGTATTGTAATGTTATTGTATATTGTTTATATTGTGTATACCACTGCCACCGGATGCTTGCCCACTTGCAGTGTAAATACATACATACATACATACATACATACATACATACATACATAGGCCTACATATGATTAAGACTATGATCTTATCGAACATCTATTTGATGAATCCGCTGTTCCTTGTGCCAGTCGAGGACGCTCTGTTGGAGAGTCTCCCTGATAACGAGACTTATCATGCGGATGAGTACAGGGTTGATTTGCAACTTCTGTTGCCAGGTATTAGCATCAGTCATGTTTGTAGCTACAAACTCAGAAGTTATATTGTGATCGTAAAAGGTAGGAAATGATTCTGCACCATCACAGAGTTTGTAGCAATTGGAAAGTGGAGATTGCACTGTTTGAAACGAATTTCTCATATATCAGCACTGATTCCGTATTTATGGAGAGACCGATGAGTTCACTGTACACTGCCGCCTGTTGTCTGAATTCAATACCCACACATTTCCATTGTCTCGCAGGTTGTTCGACATACTACTTCTGTTTACTGTTCGCTATTGATATTGATCGCGTACTTTATGTCGTATTGATTTTATATTACTCTTTGTTTGACAACAAATAAAAGGGCTTTGTTTGCGAATAACTTCAGAGGAAAACCTCTACGCAGTACAATACTTCACGACATACCGTTAAAACAAAAACAAAAAAAAAAAAAGTAACTGTGTTCGAAGATGTCTATAGTGTAGAGACAAATGGAAGGAATTACCGAATTGATATGCTGGTATATAAAGAAGGTATAGCCTTGATCCCAACATTAGATTCGAGCAAAACAGTGGTCGGCCGGAAAAGGTGGACAATAAAAAACGGAAAATATATAACCCTAAAGTTCAGTACTATCTACAAAAAAATACCACCTCAAAAGGATTCATAACTACAGCATGTTACCGAAACATATAATCAAGATGGGAGCCTTTTCCAACTAGACTTCCAGGGACTGTTAGCCATAAAGACGGCGCTTAAAATTTATTGGAACCATTGTTGTAAAATTTTAAATTATTATTTTATTACTTTAGTACCGTCCTCATAACTTTGCCCGAATATTGAATATTTGAGTTATTTGTGATTTTCAGTTTCACATTTTAAGATAAATTGATTTACAGGAACCATTGTTGTAAAATTTAAAATTATTATTTTATTACTTTAGTACCGTTCTCAGAACTTTGCCCGAATATTGAATATTTATGTTATTTGTGATTTTCAGTTTCACATTTTAAGATAAATTGATTTACAGGAACCATTGTTGTAAAATTTAAAATTATTATTTTATTACTTTAGTACCGTTCTCAGAACTTTGCCCGAATATTGAATATTTATGTTATTTGTGATTTTCAGTTTCAGATTTTAAGATAAATTGATTTATAGGAACCTTTGTTGTAAAATTTAAAATTATCATTTTATTACTTTAGTACCGTTCTCATAACTTTGCCCGAATATCGAATATTTATGTTATTTGTGACTTTCAGTTTCAGATTTTAAGATAAATTGATTTATAGGAACAATTGTTGTAAAATTTAAAATTATTATTTTATTACTTTAGTACCGTTCTCAGAACTTTGTCCGAATATCGAATATTTGAGTTATTTATTTGCGTTTTTCAGTTTCATATTTTAAGATAAATTGATTTATAGGAACCATTGTTGTAAAATTTAAAATTATTATTTTATTACTTTAGTACCGTTCTCAGAACTTTGCCCGAATATCGAATATTTGAGTTATTTATTTGTGATTTTCAGTTTCATATTTTAAGATAAATTGATTTATAGGAACCATTGTTGTAAAATTTAAAATTATTATTTTATTACTTTAGTACCGTTCTCAGAACTTTGCCCGAATATCGAATATTTGAGCTATATATTTGTGATTTTCAGTTTCAGATTTTAAGATAAATTGATTTATAGGAACCATTGTTGTAAAATTTAAAATTATTATTTTATTACTTCAGTACCGTTCTCATAACTTTGCCCGAATATCGAATATTTGAGTTATTTATTTGTGATTTTCAGTTTCAGATTTTAAGATAAATTGATTTACAGGAACCATTGTTGTAAAATTTAAAATTATTATTTTATTACTTCAGTACCGTTCTCAGAACTTTGCCCGAATATCGAATATTTGAGTTATTTATTTGTGATTTTCAGCTTCAGATTTTAAGATAAATTGATTTACAGGAACCATTGTTGTAAAATTTAAAATTATTATTTTATTACTTCAGTACCGTTCTCAGAACTTTGCCCGAATATCGAATATTCCTGATCACGTGTGAAACGTGCTGCCTCCAATTCAACGCAATAGAACAAATACTGCAGCCGCAGTGCCTGCAGTCAGCATATTGTATCTCACAAGTCAAAACAGAATATACCGAAAGTAAAGCAATCAGCGATCCATGAAACCCGACCGAGACCCAACGAATGACTATGGCTCTTTAGTACAACGCTGAATAAGAGATAGGCCTATGTCTGGGAATTTCATTTCTCCTAATATTTAAATGTGCATTGGCGTGATTTCGAAGACATTATTATTATTATTATTATTATTATTATTATTATTATTATTATTATTATGGCTGGATAGTAGAAGAAGAAATCTCCTGTCTAGCTGAAAATGGGTCAACGAGACGAGTAGATATTTTAGCGTACAATGCTGACACTAAACAGGGCATCATTGTGGACCCCACGATACGTTTTGAAGTAGAATGTCATCAGTCAGCCGAGGTCCACCTTGAGAAGAAGTCGATCTATGAGGCTACAGTCAACTATTTCAATCTGAAATATGCCTTAATTCACGTTGAGGTATTCGGCTTGCTCATAGGTGGTCGAGGGACTTTACCAGCTTTTTTCGAAGAATTTCGACGGCAGTTTGCTCTGCCAACAACTCTGAGGGATGACATTGTGATAATTGTGTTTAAAAAATCCTGCCAAATCCTAATTAATCACATGGTTCCACATTAATAGCAATTGTAATTTTTCACACCCTTTTCTTTGTTTCTTTTTTTTTAATTTTATATATATATATATATATATATATATATATATATTTACATATGTATATTATTTTTTTGAGGATATACTGAGTCCGTTAAGGGCTACCCTCAATGGGGGGAAGTTCAATATTATTATTATTATTATTATTATTATTATTATTATTATTATTATTATTATTATTATTATTAAAATCTTTATAACTTTTTTAATTTAATGTCATATTTTCAGAAATTAGAGGTCATTTTTCTGTAATCTTCAAGTTCTCAACTTTCGAACCCTAGGGTGCTATTCATAGACATTTTGCTAGTCCACTCTACGAGCGTACTAAATTAGCGCCGGTTATCGACTGATTTCTTGTACAGGATTCATATCATATCATATATCGCTAACACTGGTTTATGAATACGAAAAACGTTAGTTCGCTGATCATCCACCGGAAGCCAGCGCTAAGAATGTCTATGAATACGACCCTTAGTGATTAGTGAACAATGTTACTATTAAGGGATGTATGCAACGAAGAATGTAAAGACCTGGTAACAATACCTCATTGTCCCCTGGTTTAGTAGCCTCACGAATGATGACTTATTGATATCACTTATAAGATTTCAACCAATATTCGGACTGTTGACTGAACATGACATAACAGTCATGCCTTCATAATTGCGAATTTAACAATTCGAAAACTTCACAAACTAATTATGTATCGTTGCTTTCCAATAATCCTCACAATCATGAACTCGCTGTCCCAATTATACTTAATTGAACTGAAGTGGCTGTATATGCTAAGTACCAACTATTAATAAATACAGAGGAAGAAACTCGCATTTAATTAACAATTAGTGCAATATAAGAGTTGTTACACGTCGATTTAATTGTGTAATACACACGTTAGTTATTACGGGACGTTGGAATACATGCAGCGAGAAATTTCCTTGCGGTTGAATTTATGACGAAGGCAAGCACTTGACTTATTTAAGAGGTCGAAAGCCATGTTCGTGCCTCGTTACCCGACACCCGAAACTACTGTAGTTTCCCGTCTTGTGTTATGATTTCATACACACAGCTGCAGCGGGAACCAGGAACCCATAACTCAACTCTGAAATTACAACTCGAGAAAATAATCCCTCTCTTACTCTTCGCCCATCTCGTGCGCTTTCTAAACCCCGGCAAGAAACGAACAAAGATAATAGGTGTGGAACTGAAAACACATGCACAGAGTTCCTTTTATTAATGACTGCTAATTAGAGAGGTAACAAACTGCAACATCTTCCATATCTGTAGAATACGGCTTCAGATTACTGATGACAGTGCCACACAGTTAAAGTGATGAATATTCTATTTACTAACAGTGCTAAGATTTTTGTCACCTATGGTTTATCAAAAAATGATCTAAATTAAGACATATGTAGCCTAAAAATCTATACTAATAATAAATCTGTAGCGGAAATTTTTCTGGAAATTTTCGATTTTCCAAAAATAATTGGTCCTAACATATATAATTAACCACCCTGAAACCGAAAATCGCAATTTTGAAATTTATGTTTGTATGTTTGTATGTCTGTCTGTCTATCTGTATGTTTGTTACCTTTTCACGCGATAATGGCTGAACGGATTTCGATGAAAATTGGAATATAAATTAAGTTCGTTGTAACTTAGATTTTAGGCTATATGGCATACAAAATACATTATTTAAAAGGGGGGGTTACAAGGAGGCCTGAATTAAATAAATCGAAACATCTCGCTTATTATTGATTTTTGTCAAAAATGTTACATAACAAAGGTTTCTTTAAAATTAATTTGCGATAAGTTTTATTACTTGAAAAATTTTGATAGGACTGATATTTAATGAGATAAATGAGTTTTAAAATTAAAATAACTGCCATCTAAGATCGTGTAATGAATTAAAAAACAAATGACTTCGTCTATAAGGGGCCTTGGACAGCAACAATCGAAAGCTATGAAAGATAGCCTACAGAGAATGTTTCTGTGTTTAATATGAAGTAATATCGGAAGCTAAATTAACAGATTTGTATAATTATTTATTATTTCACCATTGGTAAGTGTAGTTTCTCTAGATGGACATAATACTATAATGTTATTACAGTAACTTCTGATATAATATAATATAATATAATATAATATAATATAATATAATATAATATAATATAATATAATATAATATAATATGTAATATTATATAATATAATTTAAGTTATTTGAAGGGTTCAGAACCATAGTGGGCCAAGCGCCATTTACTGAATACGTAGAAAACAAGGGTTAAAATTGAGTTATTACCATATTTCAATGGAAACCTATAACAAGTAAAATAAAATATACACATTAAATCTAAATGATGTCAATCTTCATTAAACTATGGTTACATGCAATAAAAATTAAGAAACATGTTAAAGGAATTGTCATTGCACCAAATGAGTGTCTCTAGACCAAAATGATCGCATTTTAATTATTTGGACGCAATTTAAATTAAGTAACATATTAAACGATTTATCCTTCTATCAAACACGAATGTTCTCTGGATCAAATGTCCTATTTTAATTATGTAATTACTTTATATTTATTTCTAACGGGTGCAGCGGAGCGCACGGGTACGGCTAGTCCTTAATAAAGCCATGGGTACTAAACAATCGTCTAAAATTAGATTTTATGCAATCCTAGCATTAAAACTAGCTTGTTATGATGCTAATAATAATAATAATAATAATAATAATAATAATAATAATAATAATAATAATTGTAAACTGCCCCCCCATTGAGGTAGCCCTTACGGACTCAGTATATCCTCAAAAAAATTATTATACATATGTAAACATAGATATTACATTTTAAAGAAGGGAAACAAAGAAAAGGCGTGAAAATTTATAATTGCTATTAATGTGGAACCATGTGATTAATTAGGATTTGGCAGGATTCTTTAACACAATTATCACAAAGTCATCCCTCAGAGATGTTGGCAGAGCAAACTGCCGTCGAAATTCTTCTAAAAAAGCTGGTATAGTCCCTCGAGCACCTATGAGCAAGTCGAATACCTCAACGTGAATTAAGGCATATTTCAGCTTGAAATAGTTGACTGTAGGCTCATAGATCGACTTCTTCTCAAGGTGGACTTCGGTTGACTGATGACATTCTACTTCAAAACGTATCGTGGGGTCCACAATGATACCCTGTTTAGTGTCAGCATTGTACGCTAAAATATCTACTCGTCTCGTTGACCCATTTTCAGCTAGACAGGAGATTTCTTCTTCTACTATCCAGCCCTTATTTCTTAATGCGGCAGCAATTTTGGATCTTACAAGATGATGTCTAGAGTTCCTCAAGAGCAATCCCTGTTCACAGAATCCCAAGACGTGTGCTAAAGTTTCAATCTCCGGGCAGCCATGTCTGCACCGGGTACCGTCGAGAGATCTGCCGGGAACGGAACGAACAGCTGCTAAATTTGCTGTCATTTTCAGGCTAGATATCCATTCACTAGTCGAAAGCCCTTTCTTGTTTGCAATCCAACTGTTTGCGGCTGTTACTTCGCTATACATCTCAACACCTTTTCCCATCCTGAAAGGGTCTTCCATGATTCATGATAGTGCACAATTAGCCTAATTCTGCCACTGGTGCCAGAAAAGGTTATCTAGCAACTAGTATTCCATGATGTTATCACCGGCTTCACAACACAATTTTATACAACGTACCTGTAAGAAAAGCTTGAAGACAACAACAAAATAACGTTGTCTTAGAAACGGTTAGCAACCATGCAATATATTACGCCATATCCAGTACTCGTGTACCGGTATCATTATTTTTTAAATTGTCGAAATAATCATGTTCCAGTAAATTCTTTATAATTCGGACTTCCTACAGGTTCCATAAGAAGTTCAAGGATACTCCTCCTAAAGAGATGTTCCACTCCTGTCCCAATATGTATGTGAGATTCCCTCATGTTTATAAAGGGATCAAATAGGCTACCTGTGAAAAATGATTTTTTTACTGTAAACCCTATCTCTTTATCTTTTAAATCATGGATTATATAACAATTTTTCTGTTATGGAAACTTACTGAAAAATTACATTTTATAGGAAGAAAATTAATTATTCCAGAATGGATAGAGTTAGAATATCTGAAAGACTTCTTATGTAAATAATTTGGGTTTGCAGTAAAAAACTCCATTTTTCAGAGGAAATTGGTCCCTTTATATATATTTTAATGTTTTTTTTTTACGAATCTGTATCAACAACTCAGCTTATTTAGCGTCTGAATGAAATGAAGGTGATTATGTCGGTGAAATGAGTTCGAGGTCCGACACCGAGTTACCCAGCATTTGTTCACCTTAGGTTGAGGGAAAACGTCGGAAAAACCTCAACCAGGTAACTTTCCCCGACCAGCATTCAAAGCCGAGCCACCTGGTCCCGCGGTCATACGCGCTAACCGTTACTCCACAGGTGTGGATGGTCCCTTTATAAATATGAAAGGATTTCACATAAATATACGGACAGGAGTGCAATATCTCTTTCGGAAGGGATGTTCCTAAACTCCTGGTAGAACTTGTGTATTTCAGACTGGATTTTTACCCAATTAGTCCGAATTAGTGAAGTTCCATTGTAGGCCTATATTTCCAAAGCGTCCCAAATGTGTGATAAGAAATACTTCACCAATTCTATGACATTAATTTCCAATTTTTACTTTCGATTAATATTTTCTTAGAAAGATATAAGCCTACTATTGTATTGGAGTTCGAATTTTTTTTTTGAACTATGTACCATCCCTTTTTTTAAGTGAAAAGTGTGATAATCTGAGTGAAAATTATTTTCATAGCTAGCATGGTAACCGTTAGACCGGATAGGCTTAACAAGTGAAACTAGACTAGAGCCCTTTCCTTCAGGGATATGTTTATCACTTCACCGTTCCAAATGAAACGTGCTACGAATGTCTATCGCCCTTAACCCTTTCATGCACGCATTTGGGATGGAAAGAAAAAATTGTGTTTGCAATGAAATTAAACTTTTATTTGTCTAGGTGAATTGCCTCAAATTTAAAATAATTTGAAAAACTTTCCTTTTTGACATAGAAAATGGGTGGTTTCATGGTAAAACCACTATGCAATATTACAGAACACAATGCCTTCAAACTTATTGTGAGTGATACAAAAGGAAACAGTTTATGGTCTCATTAAGGCAAAGTGCCATTTCACATGTGTTGCAGGCCCATTTACTCCCTTATGGTTGAACTTTAGTGCTACAATAAGCACAGCGTCTTGAAGATCCACGTACAGGCATATGTGCCACCTTATCGAATCTTTTCTCATATGGGACAGTTGGCTTGAAGTGGTGCACACATTTTAGTACTGTCTTTCTCCCTCTAGGTTTTGGAATATTAGCTGCGACCAAACCATCAACAACAGCCAACCTGAAATTATTCAGAGTTAGTTCTCCACCTTCACCTCTCAACGAATATATCAAGAAGGCATTAGTTACAGTGACATCAACAAAATGCCAAAAAATGCGGTGTCACTATTTTCTGCATTTTCAATCAATTTCGTAGAAGGACTTCAACATATCAGCTTTGTCAACATAACCCATATTTTTGTTGTAGTCTTTCACGAGTTATGGGCAAGCAATTTCAGTGGTTGTTCTATTCTTATCTTTCCTTGAAACAGTCGCGACAATAGATGGATCGTGGTAATTAGAATGGAAAAGAATGGACCTTCTATCCTTCCACTTGAGCCAGGACACTCCAGCATATGACGTACGGCTATCACTCTCACCACGTTTCAGGTCGCGGTCTCTTCTTTCGTCGTGTGGTAAACCAATACGCCCATGTCTAACTGTACCACATGCATAGATATTTTGCTGCCTTAGAGATCATAAGATTCAAACTTGTGATAAAGTTGTCAAAAACACTTTGTGATTGTCACCAACCATCTCTTCCTTGCAGCCATGATGAATAAGCTGACACAAAAATGGAACACTTTGTTGGATATGGTAAGCATAACTATTCTGTTTGCATGGTGGTTACGTTTTGAAACCACCACATTATTTCTATATTGACGCCACATGTGTCGAAGAAATTACAATCTTGTTACTGAAATATGTTCTGAAAGACAAATAATACTACTTACGTAACCGTGATATTTTAGCATACAACTGAAATAAAAGCAAGTAGCAAGTTTTCCACACCCCAACTATACACAACAACATCGGCCATCTTAGTGAACAGGCTCAGCAACACAAATATAGGGAAAATAACATTCTTCTACAGTTACTAGGGATCAGTGAGCGCAGCGCAGTAGTTTTGAAATAAAAACCACCCTGTAAGTAGACGGGAAACTCAAATTTAAAAGGTGGTTACGTACAGTTTGGAGTTTGGAATTTTGTTTACCCATGACCATAACGAAAAACATGCCTTTACTAAATACTTTTGCGTTTGTAAAGTAGGCTTTTATTCAACATTACTTTATTCCACTAGTGAGATAAAGACTTTACCTCACAGTTTGAACTTTATCTCACAGTTCATTAGTATTTTCCTAGTACCCGGGTACACACGTATACTTTTCCATTTAACTATTACTCAAGAAGTTAATATATTAGTTACTAGAACCTCTACTTTTTATTATCATTTCTACATACACTCAATCTCCTTCTCTTTTCTCTATCTACTACGTCGTAATTTGTGCATTGCATCCATATATATAGTATGTATTTTTTTTTTTAATTTTGTAATAATTTACCTTTTGGGATGCTTTTAGGATGCGAGGAGACTTGAACCTGCGAAGTTGGGTTTATAGGATTTTAAAACAACACGCGTTAGCCAACTGAGCTAAACAGACACGATGATTAATTAAGTTTTAATATTCCTCTTAAGTTTACAGAAGTAAAATGTGAAATTATTTTAATGACATTAGTCCCGTGAATACTTCTAAATAATCCCTGAAGCTTCAAAAAGACGAAAATACACGTTTAAAATGAAAATATATATATATATATATATATATATATATATATATATATATATATATATATGTAGGCTATATTAAAATTATATAATTAATTATAATTTGTTATTTATCCAACGCCTTAGATACCACTCTTCACTAATCATGGCCTCCTACATCATAACCTACCTAATACACGTATCGATTCTAAAATCCATGCCATGATATGTGATTATATAAGGACTTATTTTCAACATAGCTATTTTCTTTTATAAAACAGAATTTTTCGTTATGGTCATGGATATAATTGCGTATGGTACTTGTGAGCGTGATCTTTATTGCGCTCGTGTAATTTAAGTACTCGGCTGACGCCTCGTGCTTAAATCTTTCCACTCGTGCAATAAAGATGCACTTACCTCACAAGTATCATAAACAACTATTTTTTTTAATTATGTACCATCCCTTTTCTTAAAGCGAAAAGTGTGATAATTTGAGTGAAAATTATTTTCATAGCTAGCATGGTAGCCGTTAAACCGCATAGACTTAACAAGAAAAACTAGACTAGAGCCCTTTCCTTCAGGGATATGTCTATCACTTCACAGTTCCAAATGAAACACGCCACAAATGTCTATCGTCCTTAAGACTCGATCGGGTTTGAACCCGCCAACTCCGGCCCTGCAGCCACAGAGCACCGCGGATGACACGCATGAAACATTTATAAAAATATTTTAATCTAAATTAGTTTACATGGCGGACGAACGTGTCCTATCCAATGCATAAGTGGCTCGTAAGGTTCTTATCTAGGCCTCATTCATAATAATAGGGGTTGGTGGAGTAGGATACTGCCCCGATAAGGGCAGGAAATGTTGCCACCCTCGCCCCGCAGAGCAAGAGCCGTATTGAGACGCGCAATCTACGGCCCTCGGGTCGGATGAAGCACGGCTGCCATGATGAAGTTTTAATGGCGTGTTAATTCCGTCTGCTTTGAGCACGTCTGATACTGCTTGCGAAGTGCTGAGTCCTCCACTAGTTTCAATTTGAATAGTTTAAAGTATTCTTTTGTGAAAATGTTATATCACAAATTACTTCTACCAACTTTCAAGCCCTTAGTGCAACAACGGTTTCAACAGGAAAATACTTTAATATTTTCAGCCAAGTTTTAGTTCTCTATTTTCTGTCCCAACGCTGTACACTGAACTGAATAAATTAGGACCATAATGAATAAAATGGAGAAATAAAGATCAGAATTAATAAAGGAACGACGATTAGTATCAAGCAAAACCAAGAAGTAAAACAGGGGTGTCCTTTTGACATTTTTTTCTGGCACGGCAAAAGATAAAATAAAAACTTTTCTTGAGAATATTAATATTTAAGTCCTCCACTGTGGCTCTGAGGTAGGACACGCGATGTCCATCCAAGTGATAGATACGCGGTTCGATTTCCGGAGTGGGCAAAGGAAGAAATTTATCTTAGATCCAAGGAAATATATTTTTCATTAATAAACTTTCTGTTATGTAATCGTGAAAACTTTCTAACTAATTCAACAGTTCATACCATACGTACTCATCAAAAAAATGACTTACTCTTACTGTAAGTGACACATTCGTGTGCCAAAGACGGTGTTGTAGGCTCAACGTGCACTGCACGATATGTTTTTCATCAATATCGCACAAAATTGTTTGTGATACTTAGTTCATTTAGAAAGTTAGGCTCTTAATTACAAAATATAAAAATATTACGTTATTGTAGCCTTAAGTAACTAATTTCGGACAACTGAATAAAAAGTTACCTTTGAGAATTTTATTATATATAGCTATTAGACTAAAAACTAAAAATAAATTTGAAATAAATAAAGTGCTAATTCACAGGACTTCAACAGCGTGGTTCTCACCATCCTTCTGAAAGTAAAATATGACGTGTTTCTTATATGCAATGGTAAAGAATTACAAAGTTTATAAGATATGGAAATAAAACTATTGCTTGTAGTACTATATTTGTACTTGGTGAAATATATGTCAAGTCTGGAACGGGTAGAATAATTACGAATGGATGAACAAGTAGGAAGATTATGCATTACGCTTAACATACAGAAGGCAATCGAGAATAAACCTTGACGCAACGTAAGTATTCCTAGTTGTACAAAAAGTGGTTTACAATGAGTTCTAGAAGAGACACCACAAATAATTCTCACTGCTCTCTTTTGAAGGATAAACAACTTAGAAATCGAAGTATGGTTGCCCTACAAAAGCGTCCCGTAACTTAAGTAACTGTAAATATGGGCATAATAAACTGTAAGTAAAGAATTGTAACATAATGTTTGTCTGAGGATTCGTAACATGAAAATTCCTTTATTATTTTTTTAACAAGATATTCTATGTGTGTACTCCAACCCAGACTGGCTTCGAGGTGAATGCCTAGGAATTTAACTGAGGAAGAGAGGTCAGTAATATTTCTGTTAAAAGAAAATTTAATATCTACAGACCTACATTACCTACGTACGTGCTACAATGTTTGGGTAGCGGACTGAGTTGAGGTACAGTACACTGTGAGTGCATACGTCCTACAGGAACTCATTTTTATCCGATTTATCCATGGACACTATGGCACCCTCATCCTAAGAAACAAAGGTGTATCATCATGTGATTTACTACCTCAAATATTTTAAATTATCATCCAACATAATTTGTCGGTTGACTTTGGATACATCCTGTATAATTAACATGAAGGTATGAGACAATTACTCTGCCAATTCACTCCACTCCATTCCTATTTTGTTTGTTTGTTGCAATCGCTGGTCTGTTAAATGGATTCAGCTCTTTGTAACGACCCTTTATTTATAATAGACTTTGTTTTAAAAGTGGCAGAAGAGTAAGTGCAGAAAGAAGAGGACATGAGACTAACCTAATTTTTATGCATAGCTACATCATGGTGCATCTAACGACAAATTGAAGAAAGCACTCTTGTGAGTTTGGATGTATTTCATATTCATGAACCGGACGAGTCATACATTATTCTGTAATCCCATGGTGCATGTCTTTCAAAGTTGATCTTTACTTTAGTTTTACTTAGCCTCTTAGTGATTTCTTAAAGAGTTGCACTAATAATTTTAAGTACACCCATGTTGTGTTCTTTCTTCCAGTCTATCTTCTGCAACACACGAGATATACGTCAGAAGCTTTTTAGCTACAGCCAAAAACAATTTTCTTTAGTGTCTTATGTATTAACTCCCAATGTAATGAAACAGGAAAATGCAGATAAACGACTGTATCATCACAAACTTTGACGATTGTTAAACTTGGGAAATATGTCTCGAATCGATAATGTGAAAAGTAACTGATGTTACTAGTGACATGTTGCATTTTGAATATAGGGTAAACATTGGTAATTTCGTGGCAGAGGTTATTTCGTGATACTTTTTCTTTGCTCTTTTGTGAACTAACCAATAGTGTTACGAGATCCAAATTTCCGCCAAGGGATTGCATATGTTTTCCAGTTTCCAGAAACATACAGCTAAGCTTTGTGTGACCATTGTAGCTGCTTCAGTGAGCTTTTATGTTTAGAGAGAGCAAGTTTGCGTCGTCTTCTCAGGCATACAAATTTTGTGGATGTTTGTAATTACATTACAGGCTTATTACTAAAGGTAAGCATATGATATTTGGTACAAATATTTATTGTATCTTCATGAAATTTTAGGAAATGTTTTTGAAATTTTAGATCCATCTGCAGTCGCCATATAGGCTTAGCTTTACTGATAGAAATCTTAGCTGTTTGAGGCGAAATTGTGTTGAGCATTAAGTGTTACAATTTTTAAAATAGTATAAAATGTATTACAATAGGAATTTTAGAAATCTGAAGACAAAATGTGATAACAAAAAAGAAAACGGAGACGCAATGGGTTCAGTGTAGCTTCTATTTGATTTGTTATCATGCTAAGTGTCAATGATAAGTGCTAGATGACTTGCAAGAATTGTGACAGAGGATGAAACATGGCTCCACCATTTTGGACCGGAGACAGATGCAGACAATGGAGTGGCATCATGCAAATTCACCAAGGAAATAGAAATTCAAAAGTACACCTTCGGCAGGAAACGTTATGGCTACTGTGTTTTTCGAATCAGAAGAACTCTTGCTTGTGGACATCATGCCACACGGAACCACCATTAATTCTGACGGGTATGTTGCAACTCTCAAGAAACTTCAAGTTCGACTGAGTCATGTTCGACGACATCGGGAGAAGCAGGATGTTCTGCTATTACACGACAACGCACAGTCATATGTCAGTCACAAGACCACAGACCAGATCAGAAAATTCGGATAGACAACACTGATACATCCGCCTTACAGTCCTGAACTGGTACCGTGCGATTACCATCTCTTTGGTAAACTGAAGGATTCCTTCGCGAAACGAGGTTAGAAGATGACTCCCTTGTGCACGCTGCTAAAGAGTGGCTCAGACGTGTTGGTCCAGACTTTTACCGGGCTGGTCTACAGGCCCTCGTTCCTAGGTTACGTAAGGCAGTTGAAAGGGACAGGGATTATGTGGAAAAGTGACATTTTGTTCCTTAAGGATGCATCTACATTCTGTGAAAATAGCAAAGCTGTAGGATAAAAACATAATTTTTAAACAACTGTTATGCATTACTTTTGGAGTTACCCTAGTAATATAGGCTATAGTAAAGTCCGTAATAAAAGTGTTCACCCTTTCAGGGCAAAGAAGACCTCTCTTTTCAGTTTCAATTTTTACTTTGATTTCATTCTTATTATATGTTGATATGTATTTCTATGTTTTCTTGCTATGAATATTAGACGGAATGACTATGTTTGAAGTCTTGTAACAATAAATGAGAATTTCATTTCACTTTAATGAATTTTTCCACAATTCTACCTCTCACGAAATTATCAATGCAATATCACGAAATTACCAAGGTTATCACGAAATAACCAACCTTTCAGCTTAAGTTGTAAAAGTGGTTTTTGGCACATATTCAAAAACGTATCCAATCTTTTATGTCTCCATATTTGTACAGCAAGTTATGGTCTTTTAGATGAAAAAATCGGAATAAGGATATATTTACACATTTGCATTTTAAATTAGTTTTCATGAAATTATCACGAAATTACCAATGTTTACCCTAATTGTTTACTTAAGTAGTTTAATATAATAAAATATTGATTTATTTAAATAATTAATTTATATATATAATATCTTATACTAATAAAAAAAATCGAATTACCAGCAAATAATAGGAAAATTCATTATAAAATATAAATATAGAACCTGTCATTACATGCGATTATTGACAAATTCCTTGCTTCTGGAAAGCGATAACTGTTCACAGATCACTAGTAAATAAATTCTTTAACTTTACTCAAATTTTATAAATTAAAATATGATTTCATACATTGCTGTGGAGCAACGATTAGAATGTCTGATTGAAACCAGCGGAGCCAGGTTCAAATCCTGATTGGAGCAAGTTACCAGGGCTTTATCAACTAATATGGTTACCTAGCGTTTGAGAAATATGAAGGTGATAATGCTAGTGAAATGAATCAGAGTCCAACGTCGAAAGTTACCCAGCATTTGCTCTTAATGGGCTGAAGGAAAACTTCGGAAAAAAAACCTCAACCAGGACCAGGGCATAATGGCAAATAAATTTTATGCTCGACCATGCCGAAATGTAGTAATTATACACCTGGTAGTAGCCCTTTAAAGCACCTCATTAAAGTACACCTATTCATTATAGTTCAGTTGTTCAGCCAATGAGAAATCACCATTGTACCATTATAAAACCGCAAGTATCGATTATTCTCGGATATGCAATCGAAAGACAATTAGCGAAAAGTCACGGAGGCTGGAAATCCAATACTGTCGCAGAAGGTTATGTTCTGTTACTATAATAATTAGCGTTAATTGTAAATAATATTCAAATAAATTCAATTTGTCATCTCGTTTTTCAATGTCTGAATCAATTTCCAGGCTGTATCAAGATTAATGTTCATTTTACTCTCTAGATTATATCAAGGTCAATGACATTTGTTCCTCGGAAAAAATCAATACTTTCGCGTCTGTGCACATCTCACAATTTACTATTGCACAAGGTCACTTCCGCTCCCCAGTCACATAAGAATAATATGAATACTTCTGAATAATTTCAAGTTAGAAATATGGTCGAGCATAAAAAGTCGTATGAAAGTTGCCTATAATGGTAATTAAGACGCTCATATGAAAATTATGAAAATCGCTCGCGCTCGCTTCATAAACATACTCGCGTCTTAATTACTACCATTATAGGCTCGTTGCATAATATACTATTCTCTGAGGTTGCTTTTCCCGCGTACGTAAGAAGCAGTGCTGCCAATCTACTACAGTTTAAAATTGTAGGGATAAATGATTCAAGACCGTATGAATGGGATATTTTGTAAATGCTATTATCGTCCTGGCTGGACAATGGCTGTTTTCACAAAAAAGTCTTTGGACTATGGTTGTTTTATGAAAAGCACTGAAAATTTCCAATTCTATAACATAAGACTGTTTTTCCCTCTAATAACTAATTCAATAGACGGCTGCTACAATACGCTCACCACAAGCTTAATATCTCAAATTTGCATTTTTTGGACTATGGTTCTTAAAAAAATCCTTCAATTGATCTATACTGAAAAAACGACATATATCCTAGAAAATCATGTGTTCAATGCTCATTCTTAACACTGCAGCACAAGTTTCAGGTAGACAATGTTTAAATCCCGTCTCTTAAGAGACCCATCCGTTATCTCTCCATTTGATATGAACACCCTTGTGAGCGGGCTACTTACATATCCATTGAGAGTAGATGCCTGTTAATAGAGGGAGGTCAGCGCCGTGTTCCATGCTAATAGGGTTAAGGGTATTAGTGATGAGGCTTTTGGGAAGGGGTTGACAAAACATGTCTGAAAGATGTGGAGGGCAGGGAATGACGTAGGTGCTGTTTTACTGCCGTTCTGGGAGCCTCAACCCTCCGAAGAGACTCCCACCTCCTCTTACGACGCTGACAGCCAAACCGTGTATTTAGACAACAGCAGGTTTGCTATATGGAGCAGCATTTCGTCCAGACTTGAGTATTCATGTCAAGTCCATTACTGCCAAACTCTGGCACAGTTAAGCTATAGACAAAGTACGTTTATAAATACAGGGGTGGGGAAATTGTAGCCATAAAGTTATCTACACTGAACACAAGAACAGACGATGAATTTCAATTATTCAAATGACGAAATTACTAGTGTTGCATCTATGGAATAGTAATATACGTTACAAGAGCGGTATGTTGACGTTTTCATGGTCGAGGAAAAGATTGAAAAAGCGAAACGTAGTTGAGCTTTTTTAATTTCCAAGAACATGAAAACAAACATACCGCTCGTGTATCGTGCATTATTTTGTGCGAAGATCGTTTATTACATACCTGAAAGACGAATTTCTAATTAATTGCAATGAAATCTCCATCTTGGTTTCTGTTTAATGACGGCAACTTCGGAAAACCAAAATATCTATCTTCAACATTGTTGCTGTAAAATGTTTTCTGTGTTTACTATACTCCAGCAGGCCGTGATATAAGTCTGTCTTTTTTTCCCCCCAGTCTATAAATGCGAACTTAAAACAAACGGTAAGGTTATGTAATGATTTATTTTTCATTTTAATATTTTAACAATATTATTTATATAACATATTGCAGTAATAACATCGGCATCTGGAATCTTGTTGATTTTTTCACGGCTTCCTTAATGTTACTTGTATCAGGAATACAATAAGTTTCGTGGAGCAGTAGACTTTACTTAATTTTTTCAAATATTTAAAAACAATAATTAACAATGCAATTTAGGTGAAATTGCAGTGGTAAGTTTCCAATTTATAATTATTACTATGTTAAACGTCTCTAAAAATAATATGTTAAAAGCCTAAAGCAGTAAAATAAATGTCGCGCTTAAGCGGTAAGAAGAGGGAAATTGTTGTGTGTGTTACGTTGGGAATACTGAATGTGGTATTTCACACTTACCGCGTATTGGTTCTGTGCGGAAAACAAGCAAATACACACGATCTCGCACAAAATTATATTAGAAGGCAGCCAACATTATTTTACCTCGAGGTTGGGGCGCAGCTTCAAAACTGTACGATAGTCACGATTACGGGTGTGAATTCCTTCTAGAATATGGAACTTTGTTATTTAGCTCTTTTCAGGCCACAATTCAATATGCCATTATTTCTTCAGATCCTCAAAATTATTTACAGAGACGGATAATCAAATTCTGTTCAAAAATCTATTGATCATTCTTCTAAAATATCTTTTTCTGAATTTGAAATATATAAAATTCAACAATTATACAATAATAAAATTAATATAGCTACATTATTGAAATATCACAAAAAATCGCAAAGAATATATGTCAATTAGTTACGTTTACAATACTAGACGAAACGTTGATTTTCATAAAAGAGTAAACATTTTCACAACGGCAGGTTAAAACACAATATTAATCCACATACAAGATTATTTGACATGTTGTATCTATTTATTCACACTGCAATGGGTATATACCCTGTGGCAGTGGTAACTAATTACACTCAATAATGACAATAATAAACTTATTAATTAAAAATACAAATAATAATAATAATAATAATAATAATAATAATAATAATAATAATAATAATAATAATAATTAATACTAACAATAATTTACTATAATAATAATAATAATAATAATAATAATTAATACTAACAATAATTTACTATAATAATAATAATAATAATAATAATAATAATAATAATAATAACAGGGAAAATCCTAAATTAAATGAAGCACGATCACTTAAAATAACATTTAAAATAAATCTAATTTGTATCTTAAATCTAAGTTCGAACTAAAACCCACGAGTATGATATGTTCATATCTGCCGAAGTACCTTTCAACATTACACTCATTTCGCTGTCAACTCACTCACTGCACTGGAACTACGACACATTTCACTGATTCTATCCTGATTTCACTAACACTTCAAAAACATTTCACTGTTCAAATACTTTGCACTGCAACTATAAACTATAAGTTAAAGCTTCACTGACAGGAACACGTTTCACTTACACAACACACTTCACTGACACAACATAATTCTTCACTGATACAACACTTCAATAACAAAATGTCATTTACATCCTTTAAATACTGTGTATAATTACCGTCTATTGGTGAAGTCCTTAAGCCTATTTTTAAATACATTTTTGATTATTGGTAAAGCCTTTAGTAAGTCTGCAGGTAAAGCATTCCAGTCCCTGATATTACGATTGATAAAAGACTCTATAATCAAAACGTACCTCGAAATCTCAACATTTTCCGTCTTTTAATTTTTATAAAAGAAATTAAACATCTGCATAAAAATGATATATAAAGTGATTCTGTATATAAAATCTTTTGTGTTTTAATTTTTACTTTCACACAAGGTTTTATCTCAGAACTTCCCAGTCTAAATAACTATTATCGCTAAAGTGAAAAATTAAGTACAACAGCTTTGAGACGTGCCATTACGACGATAACCAATTGAAACTAAGTACACGATGTCGCCAACATATCGGCACGATATTTACCTGCGGCGCCCTTACCAGGAGAAATTTGTTTTTTTCTCTCTCCCTCCATCGTTCTTACATTTAGCGACATGGTTAGGTACAGCTTCATAAAGAGATGTATTAGTGTAAATTAGACGTATTATTAGTCATAAGATTACATGCGGTTTGATGAGTAGATACATTAGTGTCAATCAGATGCATTGCTACTGATAAGGATAGTTATGGTTTGATGAGGAGATGGATTAATGTCAATTAGACACATTGTTAGTGATAACTGGTAGGAAGTGTTTAATGGGGAGATAGATTAGTGTCAATTAGATACATTGTTAGTGATAACTGATAAGATTAGGTAGTGTTTGTTGAGGGAGATAGATTAGTGTCAATTAGACACATTGTTAGTGATAACTGGTAGGAAGTGTTTAATGAGGAGATAGATTAGTGTAAATTAGACACATTGTTAGTGATAACTGGTAGGAAGTGTTTAATGAGGAGATAGATTAGTGTAAATTAGACACATTGTTAGTGATAACTGGTAGGAAGTGTTTAATGAGGAGATAGATTAGTGTAAATTAGACACATTGTTAGTGATAACTGATAAGATTAGGTAGTGTTTGTTGAGGGAGATAGATTAATGTAAATTAGACACATTGTTAGTGATAACTGGTAGGAAATGTTTAATGAGGAGATAGATTAGTGTAAATTAGACACATTGTTAGTGATAACTGGTAGGAAATGTTTAATGAGGAGATAGATTAGTGTAAATTAGACACATTGTTAGTGATAACTGGTAGGAAGGGTTTAATGAGGAGATAGATTAGTGTAAATTAGACACATTGTTAGTGACAACTGATAAGATTAGGTAGTGTTTGTTGAGGGAGATAGATTAGTGTAAATTAGACACATTGTTAGTGATAACTGGTAGGAAGTGTTTAATGAGGAGATAGATTAGTGTAAATTAGACACATTGTTAGTGATAACTGGTAGGAAGTGTTTAATGAGGAGATAGATTAGTGTAAATTAGACACATTGTTAGTGATAACTGATAAGATTAGGTAGTGTTTGTTGAGGGAGATAGATTAGTGTAAATTAGACACATTGTTAGTGATAACTGATAAGATTAGGTAGTGTCTGTTGAGGGAGATAGATTAGTGTCAATTAGACACATTGTTAGTGATAACTGATAAGATTAGGTAGTGTCTGTTGAGGGAGATAGATTAGTGTCAATTAGACACATTGTTAGTGATAACTGATAAGATTAGGTAGTGTCTGTTGAGGGAGATAAATTAGTGTCAATTAGACACATTGTTAGTGATAACTGATAAGATTAGGTAGTGTCTGTTGAGGGAGATAGATTAGTGTCAATTAGACACATTGTTAGTGATAACTGATAAGATTAGGCAGTGTTTGATGATATAGGTTAGTGTCAAATAGACACATTGTTAGTGACGAGGTTAGGTACTGTTTAATGAAGTGATAGATTAGACGTATTGTTAGTTATAAGCTTAGGTAGTGTTTGTTGAGGGAGACAGATTAGTGTAAATTAGACATATTGTTAGTGATGAAGTTAGGTAGGGTATGATGAGATATAGTAGTGACAAGTAGTCCCACTATCAGTGACAAGTTTAGGTAGGGTGTGATGAGGGGACATATTAGTGATGTGTTTTTGCGCAAAAATGACACAAGTAAAAGCTAGGTTCATTATTAATTTGATACAATATTTTTTTCTCAAATTAATCGATTTAAACTAAGATATTTCCTGGACCACATCATATTTCTCCTTCATTTTGTAGTGAAAACATGTTATGATGAGCATATCTTTGAAGAAATGCATTATAATATTATAAATTCAGTCGTTATACTCCGTGAATCTTGTAATTTACTATTTCAGTGAATTTTAAAGAATATAGTCACGAACTTTACGAGCAACATTCCGATTCTCTTTTGTTTGACAGGCTCAGAATGGCTCGGTCACTAGTGGCGAGCGCAATCGTCGCTGCTGTACTGTCGGAATTATTCACTTGTTCCTATTTTATGAATTACACAATAAATCACACAGTGTAGCGTAATTGATCACTTTCTTTAAATAGTGCAGCACAATTCTCTAAGCTTGCTAAGAGTCGATAAATTCTCTTTGGAAAGTCGGAATGTGATTTAGTTTAACAAGATCTAGTAAGTCCATTTTTCCTTTCTCTCTCTCTCTCTCTCTGATGCCTATTATTATTATTATTATTATTATTATTATTATTATTATTATTATTATTATTATTATTATTATTACTCCGTGGCAGTTTTTGAGTTCTGCTATTTTTTCTCGAAAATTCTAATTTTGAGTTATGTGGCTTTTATCGTAAATAAATGCTTTTATATCATAAAAATGAAAAAAGGACATTCTGTTAAATATTATATGGAAATTCAGATATTAAAAAAAAAATATTTAGGAAAGAGTGTGACATTATGAGAATAATTAATAATAAATTATTAAGCGAATTTCTTCAAGAGTCCTTATCCAAAGCCACTGGAAGGTTTCGTGATTTAACTAATTGTAAGTCAACGTAAAATGTGATGCACGACCTGCAGGTAATTAAAAGTACGTCAGGCTGAAGAAAGTCCATTGGCTACTTTGTGAGAACAGTGTATCTCGGGTTGCCTTATTATGGAGGAACTGGAAGATAAAGGGATGAAATTCAACTCTCTTTAAGGTTTCTAGACCTCTTTCTTCTATGAAATATCAGACAGTTCAAAGCCAAATGGGACGTATCCTCGTTAAAATAATAGCTTCTTTTAAACAAAGTGGCTCTTGCAACGTGTTTGTAAAAAATCACAAAAAAGTAATAAAAGTGTGTTCATAACGTAATGCTTCCCTATATTCTATTACACATTCTATTTTGTTTAACTGTAAGTATTGTCCTGTACCACTTTCACTACAGGGGCTTATTCCACAAAGGTATGGTGTTGTACATTACAAGTTACTGATGAAAGTTGTTGTAAATTACTTAATTTTATCTTTGGTCCACGAAAGGATTAAAGTGTCTTGTAGTACATTACAAGTGAATCACTACAAGTGACATCATATCAATAAGTATACTACGTCATAACATGAATCAGCTGTTCTTCTTCGTATTTCATTCGTCGAATTAGCTGATGTGTGTTTCCTTATTCATAATGTGGTAGTTTAAGGAAGGTAATAATCAGCAGGCCTCATGATGAATATGACCAAGACACAAGTAATGTCAAACGGGCCGGAGTCACCCATAATAATTGATGGTGCAGAACTACAATACGTGTCTGAATACGTATACCTAGGACAGCTACTCTCCTATCATCAGAAGACAGAGAAGGAAATGTAACGAAGGATTTCTCTCGCGTGGAAGGCATTCTGGACTCTCAAGTTCATCGTACTGGAGAGAACACTCAGCAAGAAACTCAGAATAGAGATATTGGAGACCTGCGTAACTCCTGTACTGTTATATGGGTGTCAGACATGGTCTCTCACAGCCAAACTTCGTAACAGTCTCCAAATATGCCAAAGAAATATGCTGAGAAGGATACTAGGCTTATCACTGAGGGACAGAGTTCCAAACGAAGTGCTGCAAAAGATGTCAGCAATTAAAGATCCAGCACTGCAAGCCACCAACACCAAATGGAAGTGGGGAGGCCATGTTGCACGACTTAGAGACGAAAGATGGACGCAGACAGTCACACTATGGGATCCCCGCATTGGCAAGAGATCACCCGGAAGACCAAGAAGAAGATGGGCCGACTTCTTCAGTGAACGTGCAGGAAGCCATTGGTCAAGCAGAGCAAGAAATAGGGAAGACTGGAAAAACCTAAGAAGACAAGTGAACAACGACTAAAACCAGTGCGACAGAAACAAGCGAACAATACCAAACAGTGCAGAATGTGAAGCAAGTGAACAATTCCAAGGTTGTAAACATCTCTTACGCGGAGTAGCTCACCGCGTGAGATAAATAGAGCTCTTCCTCTATAGGAGGAGGCCTTTACCCTTAACGGGACATTTTTAGGCTAATCATTTCATTTCATTTCAATACAGCAAAAATTTCTAGTACTGTAATATTTATGTGAATTTCGTAAGCCTGCAACGTTTTCTTTTTATTTTACTTCTTCTACAATGAAAAATTACTTCCTTATTACCACCACCACCACCAATAATTGATTAGGCAAACACAGAAATACGGTCAAAAAATCAACGAATCAGTTACTTACTCATAATAAACAACAAACAAGGCAGTCTGCCAGTTGCTAAGCAACAAGTCTCTGAAGAAAATACGTAATCCCATCTGCCAACTAATACCTTCAATTGTACTTCACGAAAAGTTGCAGGGGTTAACGAACGCAATTGTGCACCAAAGTGATATGGGTTTCAAATTGATTTCGTTGAACTTTTATTAAGCCCATGGCTAATCGTCAGACCGTTTCGCCAAATTCCACTCGCTCTTGGAATTTTACCAACTGCGGATACCAGTGCGACTCTCAGAGAGCGTTATTAAATAACCATTAAAACTACAGAGAAATGAACATGTTTTGTCCATCAACAGAATCTGCACTTTGGATCCAGTTTCATCCGTAGCTATTAGATATAACTGGAAAACATCTAGGCTGCACAACTTCTGCATAATATGAAGCTACAACTTTCTCGGCATTCGCAAAATGTAAACACTGCAAACCGTAACTAGCTTCAATAGTTTGCTATTAACCCGAGAAGTGAAGATCACTTTCTCGGATTTCTACGAATTCTGAACTGCGATATTGAATGTGGTAAGTGGATTTTCAACTATGTGAGAGCCATGAAGTGCTGGTGAGAGAGTCGACTGCATGTGCTGAATGCTTTGGAGCTCGAGTCTGAAAATTCCCTCAGGAGAGTTATAACTTACTTACATCGAGTGGGATAAAGTAAACATTAATTATGCAGCGAAGAGTAAACTATCTAAGGAGTTTGATATAAATCTGAAGACATTATGAAGACAGACGACAAAATATCATTTCCCTAATGAGTAAGGATGATTACTTTAGGAAATGTGTGTGCAAAGAATGCATGTGCTTAAAATGGATGCAGGGGAGACTTGACTAATTTCGTGAAACTAAAGTTTTAAAGGTTTGGGTGCAAAAATAAGGTTCAAATTAAAAAAATGTTTTAATGTACGTACATTTTTAGATTTCTGGGAGTTATATGTCAGCATTTTTACCTCAAATAAATTTACACAACATTACAAACAAGCAATACAAATAAATAAAAAAATAGTACTCTACATTGGTTGGTATAATTTCGTGATACTGCAAGTCAGTGGCGGCTACTGCGTATTTCTTAAGAGGAGGAAAGAAGGTAACAGGACGAAATGACACCTTGAATGAAACATGCTTCAAATTAGCCAACATGCATACATGTAAGACCAGGTAGTGTTGGGGTTGGCCTTCCCTTCTGTATAGCAATAATCTGTTCTTGTAAACTGAGATTCCTAAATTTTCCAAAATATATAATGTTTTCACTTCCATCCATTGTTGAATAATTGCATAAATTAACAATTACAAGGAAATTCACCTCGCAGAATTTTTCGAGCACACTACAGCATCACACGTGTTGGAAGAGACTATAGCTATTAACACGTAATCAAAACCGCGGAAATGGGAATGGGAAATAATCTGAGGAAAGCGAGAACACTGCACCCACCCACGTGGTCTGTGTTGCCACATGTACATTTCACAAGTTCAGTATCACATGCTTTTGAAGAATATCAATTCTTGTAAAGTCATACTACCATTATTGTTCAAAGTTGCCGGTGGCCAATTTTTTATGTTAAAATTGATGTAGTTTGGAACACCTACTTTCAATTTCAAATGTATTCATACAAAACTGACAACTTGGCTGTTGCCCTGTCTAGTACACAATGAATAGAAGTGAATTTCAGGGGCCAAAAAGATCTGCGATACTAACGTAGCACTACTTCCTCTTTGTTTTATATAAACCCGACTTTAACTTTCAAATATCGTTGAAAGTTTCAAACCATGAATAGTAGCCTATATAAAGTGCAATGAATATTTTTCTATTTATAATTTAAAAAAGGTTTATATGGTGTCTTTCGTAGCGTTGCGTTAAACCTGTTTTTATTGTGCCTCATCCTAGATGTGTTATAGTCCGGTTGAATGCAAGACCGTTAGATGGCAGCGGTAGCGAGCTTCCTGCACGACCAGTCTGTTTCTATTTCCCGCCCATGCGCTGATTCAGAGGAGGATCTCCTCCCTCTCCGTTCATTTACTCGCTTTAAAACTCTGCTTCTTTCTCTGGCCGCTAGTGCGCTGTTGTCTGTGTGTGTTAACTGCAGTAAAGGAGGAATGGATTGGCTTTCCTCCACACAAACAATCTCGCATCTTTCTCACAGTTTTCTAGCAGCACATGAGCGCACATCGTTTAAAACTTGATCAACCGAGGTTTTCTTATAGCTGTGAACTTAAAAATTATCGAATCTTCCTTGACTTTAAAGGCACATATTTTATTTGGTATTTACTTTCAAAAGAAGAAAAATTGGAGGAGGACGTTCCTCCCTTCCCTCCCCCGAGGAACCGCCACTGCTGCAAGTCTATTTTTCGTAATAATCCTTAAATTCACAATATTTAAGCATATTCAGTCAAATTTTAAATTCTTCAGTAAGAGTCATGTCTACAAGCCAAACAATTAAAGTTCTTTCGGTATTCTGAAAGGCCTCGACACGTTTCATGAGACCACTGATCACAACTGACGCATCTTTCACCATGCTTGTCGTCCTCGAACTTTCCAGAGCAAAACCCCCACAAATCATTAGCTTATCATTAGGCTTTTCTTTAAGCACATATCTTCTTTGTTTGGCTCCTGAAGATGCTGCAGTTTCTTTGTCTACCTCTTTTAAGTCACTTGAGAGGCCAGAAATGTCATTCTCATTGACTGCTGCTTTGGTCTCTTCTGGTTCTCATCGAACTTGCCAAGAAAAAGACGAGCTTTCTGTGCGCAGTTTTCATTTGTTTAAGACACAACCGAATGTCTCTTTCATATCATTTATATTTTATTTCTTTACACATTTGATTATCTGCCATCTCCAACATTCTCGATATGCATAATATATCAGAGATGCTATGAATACACACACAAATATTTTACGTTTCATGCATTTGATATTTATTTCAATAGAGTGTGTTGTTTTATTATAGAAAAAATTTAAAGAGAAAAAAATTGCCTAATGGAATGTGAAAAACGCTAAGAAAATAACCTCCCAAGATAAGACTCTGTTATACAATCAATGCATTGATAGGCATATATTTTTCCCAAGAAGTATACAATGTCAGTACTTATCATTGAAAACAATTTGGACCACAAAAAACTGCAAAAAACTCTTCTTTCAACAAAGATATAGATCTCACAACTCTTCACGTAATTTCCAAAAAATCCGCTCACGTCACTCCAAGAGCGCAGTGAACAAAATCTATGTTATAGTACATCTTCTGCCATTTATATTATACCAACAAAGTTACATTTGTCGCTGGTATAATTATGTGAAAAAATTTAAAAAGAAACGAACACACCCTCACAGGAAAGAAAACAAGTGGTGCCAAGACCAACGACGACCAGTTCTGAGGATGGCCCATAAATAGGTCGAAACATGTAAACAAGGTACGTTGGAATTTAACACAAGAAAGTCTTATCATACATATTCCGAAGTGATACAGTGTTAAAAGTTGGGTAATTCCATAATTATGTCAACCAAATTGCCATTTTCTCAAAGTGGTTCTAGACAATTCTTGAATGCTATACCAGAGACTTTAATGTCTATATTTTATGAAATCAAAGATAATTGGCCGTATTTTTGCATAAATCATATGCTGGCAGTACTGTGAACTGAAGATGTTTGGAAGTGAAGACATATGACAAGGATGATACACTTCATGTAAAATTCCTTCGGCATGAGAGGAAGTCCAAGAAATTCTTTTCGCCTGCTATTGGTGATGAGGCTGATATTGACAAAAATTCTACCAGAGCCACAATTTGATAATAGGCTTAAACTAAATTTTCAACATATCTAGTTTGATAATCATGTTCTTTAATTTGCAAATGCATTTAATTTTGTAAATCATATTTGGAATATGTAGTGTCTGTCACAGTTTGTATGTTGTGTCTGTCACGAGAATAGGGCTTAATATATACTTCATAAATATTTCAAATGAAAAACTACCTGTAGCATATTAAGGAAGAATATTCTACCTTTCTATGATTATAGTACTAACAAAAGAAGTTGCTAATATTGGAAGATTAGTACATTGTTGGACTTCCCTTTAATTTGTGTTCCTTTTTCTGTCGTGTCTGTCACAACATTACTTGTACTTAGATATCTGTAATAAATAGAGATTGATACTTTCTTCTTGCATGAAAGTGTAGCTGTGTACATGCACTTTGTATCCGATATAGTTTAAAAGTCTGCTAATGTTATGTTGAAGTAGAAATAAATCTTTATATTTTTGTAGAGAGTCATTTGTCGTGTCTGTCACAAATGGAATTACCCAGTTGTGTAATCGAGATGTATAAAAAGAAATATCACGAAATTAGCTAAGTTTGCTCTACTTGGAAGTTACCCGTTGCTGGCGGTGGATACGACAATGTAACAACGTTATGGAGGATGAAGCAAACTTACAGCTTTTCTGATAATCCGCCATTGCTTTCTAATTTATAACGACTCTCACTTCGTTACGTTTTACATAACTTATGAGAAATATTTTGTTGCTCCATTTCCGTAACGGATAGTGTTACTTTAATTTCAGAAAGAAAATAGTGTAGCTATTAAAAGATGTAAATGAATATGATTCTAACGTCCCTCAAACTCTTAGACAAAACAACAATCTTTTCAGCCTACCATAATCTAGACATGCTATCAAAGCACTCCTCACTATTAACAATACACTATCATCGAACATTCTCACATTTATACTCATCTTCTTCCACTGTAAATGTTTCTCGACATTGGAATTTCCTACCGAGTAATGTCAGAGGTCCAAACCTGTGGAGTTACGGTCAGCGCGTCTGGCCGCGAAACCAGGTGGTCCGGGTTCGAATCCCGGTCGGGGCAAGTTATCTGGTTGCGGTTTTTTCCGGGGTTTTCCCTCAACCCAATACGAGCAAATGCTGGGTAACTTTCGGTGTTGGATCCCGGACTCATTTCACCGGCATTATCACCTTCATATCATTCAGACGCTAAATAACCTAGATGATGATACAGCGTCGTAAAATAACCCAATAAAAAGGTCAGAGACTGTCAGACAACAAACGAATTTAAGAATGAATTATTAAGAAGGCATTAGCCTATCAATTAATTATGATTATAGGTATTAATATTAGTTATATCAATTTTTTAACTTTTTTTTTTGGTTATGCATATTATTATTATTATTATTATTATTATTATTATTATTATTATTATTATTATTACTGTTAATATTAGACTAGATATAATTATGTACAATAGCGACCTCTCTGACCATTATGGTTAGCATACCGCAGAGTCACCGCCCAAAGGGTACTGGAAGCACGAGATAACCCACAGCTACCCAGTCTGATGGAGAAATAATAAAACTGTCAACGCAGGGAATCGAACCACGGAGCGCTGAGATGAAAAGCGTGTCGACACTTTCGCAACAACAAACTTTATTATTTATATTATTATTATTATTATTAGAGGGATGAAGTTACAGGAGAATGGAGAAAGTTACACAACACAGAACTGCACGCATTGTATTCTTCACCTGACATAATTAGGAACATTAAATCCAGACGTTTGAGATGGGCAGGGCATGTAGCACGTACGGGCGAATCCAGAAATGCATATAGAGTGTTAGTTGGGAGGCCGGAGGGAAATAGACCTTTGGGGAGGCCGAGACGTAGATGGGAAGATAATATTAAAATGGATTTGAGGGAGGTGGGATATGATGATAGAGAATGGATTAATCTTGCTCAGGATAGGGACCAATTGCGGGCTTATGTGAGGGCGGCAACGAACTTCCGGGTTCCTTAAAGGCCAGTAAGTTAGTATTATTATTATTATTATTATTATTATTATTATTATTATTATTATTATTATTATTTTTATTATTATTATACAAGTAACTAAAACTAGGCCTACAACATCCATAACAAGCACAAACACAACAAGCATTACCATTACTACTGCGGTGTTAATGATGGTGATCAGAGTCAGCGATAGTGAAGATGACTCGCCTTGGTACTGTCACTGCATGCAGCATGATGCTAGTAATGATGGTCAGTGATGGTGGTGGTTGTGACATGACGATGATGACAACGACGACGATAAAATTTATATCTGTACTAATAATAAATCTGTAGCCGAAATGTTTCTCGTAATTTTCGATTTTCCAAAAATAATTGGTCCTAACATATATAATTAACCACTCTGAAACCGAAAATCGCTTTTTTTTATTTTTGTTTGTATGTCTGTCTGTCTGTGTGTCTGTCTGGATGTTTGTTACCTTTTCACGCGATAATGGCTGAACCGATTTATATGAAATTTGGAATATAAATTAAGTTCGCCGGAACGTATAATTTAGGCTATGTGGCATTCAAAATATTTTATTTAAAAGGGGGGTTATAAGGGGGCTTGAATTAAATCGAAATATCTCCCTTATTAGTAATTTTCATGAAAAATGTTACATAACAAAAGCTTCTTTAAACATAATATCCGATAAGTTTTATTCTATTCAAAATTTTGATAGGACTGATATTTAATGAGATAAATGAGTTTTAAAATTACAATAACAACGCCATCTAAGGCGGTGTAATGAAATAAAAAACAAATGACTTCGTCTATAAGGAGCCTTGGACAACAACAATGGAAAGCTATGAAACATAGCCTACAGAGAATGTTTCTGTGTTTGTATGAAGTAATATCGGAAGCTAAATTAACCGATTTGTATAATTAATTATTATTTCACCATTGGAAAGTGTAGTTTCTCTAGATGGACATAATGCTATAATGTTATTACAGTAACTTCGGAGTGAATTGAGGACAGGTAAGATTAAAATAGCTTCCTATGCACAGAAAACTTGATAGACTATTTTGTACATTCGTTTCCTGTATTTCCTAAAATAATGTTTATGTCTCTGGTTCAAAGTGATCGCATTTTAATTTTTTTAATACAATATAAATTAAGTAACATAATAAACGATTTAAATTTAAGGTGCATCTCCTACAGGAAGAGAGTATAAGGAACTTATACCAACAAAGACTCATACGTGAACTGCAAATGGTTGAAACTAAAGACAATATTGAAGAAGAATGGAGTAGGTTAAAATCAGCAATATTGAAAATAGCTAATGAGGTACTTGGAAAAAGTAAAACATCAAATCGGAAAAGGGGTCTGAAAATATGGAACACAGAAATAGCTAATAGTATTAAAGAAAAGCAGGATGCTTATAAATCGTACTTACAAACACGAACGGATGAAGCTTGGGAAATATATAAACAAAAAAGAAATAAAACAAAAAATTTGATAAAAAGATCTCATAGTGAATCTTGGGAAAGATTTATTGCTAGCATTGAACATGACATCCACGGAAGACAGAACGTAGCCTTTAAGCTTATGAAACATATGAATAAAGCAGAGAAAGATACTGCAAGTATTAACATTATTACAGAACACCAATGGATACAACACTACAGAAACTTATGGTATGATGAAAACTGTGAAGAGAATTATTATGTAGAAAGTGACAGTAGTTCTATAGATCAAATAGACATAAAAGAATTAGAAGCGGCTTTAAAAGTAACAACAAATAGAAAAGCTACTGGATTGGACGGAATTAATGCTGAACTAATTAAATATGGTGGAATGATATTAAAATTCTGTTTCCTTCATTTTCTGAACATGTGTTGGAAAAATTGTTCAGTGCCCATGGAATGGAATACAGCCAAAGTTATTTCCCTATTCAAGAAAGGTAATAGAAATGACACAGGAAACTATAGAGGAATAACCTTATTAGATGCAGGATATAAAATCTATGGAAAAATTCTTAATCAAAGATTACAAGCTATTGCTGATGTAGTAATATCAGAGGAACAATCAGGCTTTAGAAAAGGACGCTCATCTAGTGATAATATATTTATAATGAGGCAGATTATTGAAAAACGTCGAGAGTTTGGTTTGGAAACCCACTTAGCATTCATTGACTATGAAAAAGCTTTCGATAAAGTGAAAAGACCCCTTTTATGGAAAATACTGGAAATAAGAGGCTTTCCTAAGCACCTTATTAGTGCCGTTAAGAGTTTATATGTAAATACCAAAATAGTTATTAGCTCAGGTTTTAAAGTGTCAGAAGCAATTTTAACAAATTTAGGTGTTCGACAAGGGTGCAGTTTATCACCCACTCTGTTTAATTTATATATTGACGATCTAGTTTTGAAGTGGAAAGATGAAATACAGACTGCGATTAAAATAGAATCTAACACACCTTTAAATACTTTACTATACGCTGATGATCAAATAATTATCCAGGAAACAGAAGATAACCTACAAAGAGCAGTGTATAGATTAAGCCAAAACGCAATATTTTACAATCTAACTATATCTGCAAACAAAACAAAGATAATGGCTTTTAAAGGGAAAAATCCTGTTAGATCTAAGATAATAGTAAATGGAAACATTTTAGAACAAGTATCCTACTTCAATTATCTAGGATGTGATATTAGTTTTAATTATGAGAAAGATATTGAGAAGAAAGTTAATAGATTTCAGATGATATGTGGAACAATTGGAAGAACTTTAGGAAGAAAAGCGAGAAAAGAAACTCAAATGAAATTTTATAAAGTTATGGCTGTACCTACTCTTATATATGGCTCTGAATCATGGACAATAACAAAAAAAGAAGAATCACGTATACAATCAGCAGAGATGAAATTTATGAGATACGTAAGAAGATGCACTAAAGCCGATAAAATAAAAAATGAAACAATAAGATCAGATTTAAATATTTTCTCAGTACACGACATGGTAGAAGAAAATAAAACAAAATGGAAAGATCATGTTGACAGAATGGCAGAGAATAGGCTACCAAAGAAGATAATGAATTATCGCCCGATCGGGAAAAGGGATCTGGGTAGACCTCGCAAGAGGTGGCTGGACGATAGAGACCGGAACAGGTGATATCACCTAAACCTTGAAGGGAGAAGAAGAAGAAGAAGAATAAACGATTTATCCTTCTATCAAACACGAATGTTCCCTGGATCAAACGTCCTATTTTAATTATGTAATTACTTTATATTTATTTCTAACGGGTGCAGCGGAGCGCACGGGTACGGCTAGTCTTTACCATAATAACAGCGGTAATAATCGTGGTGCACTCCTTCATACTGTATATACCAACATGGAAGAAGTTGCATATTGCGATGCTCACCTCCGCAGCAGAAGCGAAGGAGCGGAATCTTGCTTGCGGGGGGATTGAAGGGGCTCGTGCAAACAGGTGAACAATATTTTGCCATTAGTAAGTCGCGGGGGCCATAAACCAAAGCGCCACCTGAAATCTTTTTCCTTGACGTCTGCAGTCAGGTCAATCCTATGGGGAGACTCGGGGGGGATTTTTTTGGAAGTAATAGAAATTGCCTTCGTTTTCTGTGACAAATCCCTTCCATATCTTTACTACAACTCCAGAGAATCTTGAAATACGGTGTAGACATGGCACATCTAAAGATAAAACATTGTGCCCCGCCTAGTACATGGACTGAGTGTGATGAAATGGACAAATATTCTCTGATACAACTTGAAGGTTTGTCAGAGCGAATCAGACGCAATAATCGTAACTGGAAAACAATGTTCATGCAGACAAGTTTAAGTGTACGTTACGAGTTTAGACTATTTATATCGTTGGATGTTATTGAGTGACTGGGGCATTTAAATCTGTTTGCCAATTGCGATAACATTGTTATAGTTCGTCTTTCTCCCAAACATTTTTTTTTTATTTTACTGGGTTATTTTACGACGCTGTATCAACATTTAGGTTATTTAGCGTCTGAATGATATGAAGGTGATAATGCCGGTGAAATGAGTCCGGGGACCGGCACCGAAAGTTACCCAGCATTTGCTCGTGTTGGGTTGAGGGAAAACCCCGGAAAAAACCTCAACCAGGTAACTCGCCCCGACCGGGATTCGAACCCGGGCCACCTGGTTTCGCGGCCAGACGTGCTGACCGTTACTCCACAGGTGTGGACTTCTCCCTATCTGAAGACGCGTAGAACTTCTAGACATCTCTGCACATTCGATGTTGCTCTCCGTGTAACGTAAAGGTAAAATTACAGTACGCCGATGATGATGAAGATGATAATGATGATGATGATTATTATTATTTACAAATGGCAGTTCTACGTTGTGTAGATTTCTCCATTCTGCTGTGACGTCTTCACTGTTAGACCCAAATATTTTCCCAAGCATCTTATTGCATATAAATCACTAGTTCGTCCAGTAATGTAATATGGTGCTGCATGTTGGGATCCTTACAGATTAGAACATATTAAGACACTGGAAAAGACAAAAAAAAAAAAACGGGCTCTGAAGTGTTGTCGTAATAATTCACCATTAAAATGGGACACACTCACGGACCGGACAACGCGAATTCGATTATGCGCAATGTTCAAAACATACAGAAGTGAGCCTGCCTGGGGAGAAATAAAAAATTGGTTGCAGCCGCCAAATTACTCTTCAAGGAACGACCACTCATACGCCTATAAATGGAGGGAAAGAAGACAGAGGACGGACACTGGAAAGTTTTCTTTTCTCAATCGTACTATCAGGGACTGGAATGCTTTACCTGCAGACTTACTAAAGGCTTTACCAATAACCAAAAATGTATTTAAAAATAGGCTTAAGGACCTTACTAATAGACGGTAATTATACACAATATTTAGAGGGCGTAATTGATATCTTGTTATTGAAGTGTTCTATCAGTGAGGAAGTGTGTTGTATCAGTGAGGAAGTGTGTTGTGTCAGTGAAGTGTGTAGTGTCAGTGAAGTCTATTGTGTAAGTGAAGTGTGTTAGTGTCAGTGAAGTGGCTGTGCAAAGTATTTGAACAGTGAAATGTTAGAAGTGTTAGTGAAATCAGGTAGAATCAGTGCAGTGAGTGAGTTGACAGCGAAATAAGTGTAGTGCCGAAAGATACTTGTGCAGGTATGAACCTGTCACACTCGTGGGTCTTAGTTCGAACTTAGGGTTAAGATACAAATTAGATTTACTTTAAGTGTTGTTTTAAGTGACCATGCTTCATTTAATTTAGGATGCTCCTTGTTATTATTATTATTATTATTATTATTATTATTATTATTTTATTATTATTATTATTATTATTAATTATTGTTTTTATTAGTTGTGTTTATTATTAATTGTCATTATTGAGTGTAATTAGTTACCACTGCCACCGGGTATATACCCATTTTCAGTGTGCGAACAACCTTTATCTCTGTTCCTCTCTCTCTCTCTCTCAGTAATAATAATAATAATAATAATAATAATAATAATAATAATAATAATAATAAAGAAATATTTGAGTGTGAAAGCGGGGGAAATTCTAGTACACCAATAAAATCCGGATAACTTTCGGCGCTCGACTCTGCACTCAATTCGCTGGCATTATCATCTTCCCAATTCACTCAGATGCTAGATAACTATCGCACTTGATAAAGCGTCGTAAATTAACAAATTAAACAAACACGTGAACAGGATTCATTCATTCACAGTGTTCTACCCAAGGGCAGATCTTTCACTGCAAACCTAGCATTCCCTAATCTTTCCTATTTTCTGCCTTCCTTTTTGTCTCTGCATATGATCCATATTTCTTTATGTCGTCTATCATCTGATATCTTGTTCTGTCCCGAACTCTTCTCCCGTTCACCATTCCTTCCAGTGCATCCTTCAGTAGGCAGTTTCTTCTCAGCCAGTGACCCAACCAAGTCATTATTCTCTTCCAGATCAGATTCAGCATCATTCTTTCTTCACCGACTCTTTCCAACACAGCTTCGTTTCTTCGTGATGACATGGTTAATAGATCTTAATATACTGCCATCTTATCATTAAATTAATAGGATATAAATTTCGTAATACTTACTTACTGGCTTTTAAGGAACCCGGAGGTTCATTGCCCCCCTCACTTAAGCCCGCCAATGGTCCCTATCCTGAGCAAGACTAATCCAGTCTCTATCATCATATCCCACCTCCCTTAAATCAATTTTAATATTATCTTCCCATCTACGTCTCGGCCTCCCTAAAGGTCCTTTTCCCTCCAGCCTTCCAACTAACACTCTATATGCATTTCTGGATTCGCCCATACTTGCTACATGCCATGCAGTAGTAGTAGTAGTAGTAGTAGTAGTAGTATTTATTCCATATTTATAAACTCTATTTTACATATAGTATATTAGGGTTATATTTTAAACTAATCATAACAAATTGAAACTTACAGACTACCATACAATAAATATACACTTGTAAGAGTATAACATATATAAATTAATTAGATTAATGCCTTGAAATTACAATCGAAAAACATAGAGAATTTAACATGAATAGTCATGTTGCACTTATAGATAATATTATGACACTTTGCTAATATACATACATACATACATACATACATACATACATACATACATACATACATACATACATACATACTTACGTATGTAGAGACATAACATAGAGATACATACGGTGAATAAACATTAATTTGATTGAAGGCTTGAAATTATAATCGAAATACCTAGAGAATTTAACATGAATAGACATGTTGAACTTGTAGATCATATTAAGACATTTCACTAAAATATGTGCATGCCATGCCCATCTCAAATGTCTGGATTTAATGTTCCTAATTATGTCAGGTGAAGAATACAATGCGTGCAGTTCTGCGTTGTGTAACTTTCTCCATTCTCCTGTAACTTCATCCCTCTTAGCCCCAAATATTTTCCTAAGCACCTTATTCTCAAACACCCTTAACCTATGTTCCTCTCTCAAAGATAAATATCGTAATAGCAGTAACAATTGGTTTGTGGAATACTCAAATGTTAAAATATCCTAATGTGAAATTCAAAATAGTTTCTTTGGCTTTTGCAGAAACAAAGTTGAGAACTGTACAGAAGATATGATTAAAGACGCATTATGTATTATGAGTATTGTAGATGAAGTGTGTGCTTAAAAAAGAGGGGAACCGCCATGCGGTTGAATTGATTTGTAAACTCAATGCATACAGAGTCTCACTAATGATAGAATTGCATGTTGGATGTTAACACGGATAAAGTAATTAGAATATTCATGGATTTGAATACTAATTCAGGGACGTGTTGGCTACATAACCGGCGGGAAATTATCTCTGGAGTATTGTCTGAACACGTTTTCCAAACTTTTTCCTTTCTTTAACTCGGCTCCGTATGCACCCCGAATGCACAACAACATTTCAATTATTACCACATGATTCAGAATATTGAATTAATATCAGCGCTCCCTGCGGCGATAGTTTGCAATGCATGAAATGTGGAACAGCGCTGTGGAATTACTTTATGATATTATAATCATTTATTAGTTCAGGTGTTAGCTTCCCCTCTAATGTTTGATCGGAACATCACGGAAACTGAGTTAACAACTTCCTTTATTTAAATGATGGGACATTAACAGCTGCAATACCGTATTTCGCCGACATTTTAATGGTTCTCTGAAATGGCCCTTCTTTGAAAAAACGGAAAAGTATGCAATTTCACTCCATTAAGTATTTTATTCCATTCCTTACCAATTTGCGCAGTCAGTTCGATTTCAAAGAACACAATATTCTGGCACTCATTTTCTGTTTATATTTACTGTTACAGAGAGTATAATATTAAAATTGCTTCTAACGGATTATTTTTCAAAGAAAAAAATATTTTTTTCTTTTTTTTTTTTTAAGATTTATTTTAGGTCGCGTAACTGCTGGGTCTTTTTGCGACCACAACATTCATACACAGAGCAATACAAGACAAGCAGTGATGATTACAAACAAGGTAAACAATATATTACAATCTATCTAGAGGTAAAAAAATAATTAAATAACAAAAAATTAATAAACTGAGTATATGAACAGTATACATTTTACAATCAATCATATTATACAAGGAAATTTCTTTAAAGAATTGAATTACTTGTAGAAGAACATCTGTATTGTTGAGTGCTGTAGATATATCATTTGGTATGTTGTACTTTTTCCTTGAGGTGTGGTATCTTCGGCATTCTATGGTGACGTGTTTAACGGTGAGTAAGCAATGATAGGTTTAACAGGTTCTTGATATGAGGTAGGAATGGGTTAATTTTGTATGTCCAATTCTTAATCTTGATAATAAAACCTGGTCTTTTCTATTAAGCTTGTGGATCGGTATATTAATAGAGCATGTTGACTTGACTTCGAAAAGTTTTCTGGAGGGATTGAGAGCCAAAGTGTAATCCATGATTCTTTATATTGTGACAGCGACGTGAGATTCGAACTCACGACCAGCGTCCCGCAAGAGAGCAGACCGCGCGTGAGCCGACACAGGCTCCACGAAGCACTGAGGGACGGCGCGCGGCAGAGAGAAGAGAGGGGAAAGGGCCTAAGCGACGAGGGAGAGTGCGCGCGCAACTGCTGCGTACGGAGCGAAGGGGGGACGGACCCTCCCGACTCTTCCAGAAGTCCGTCGAAGTGGAAATATCCAGATAATTCTCTGCACACCTGTAGAAATTTCTCGCAACTATGATTTCGCTATAAAAGAAGAAACGCCAGCGAACTCGAACAGTTTCAGTTATTCAGTCAGTGAGTAAGCCAGAGCAAGCAAGCCACTCTTGTGTACCGGAGTTCGGCTCGAGTGTGCGTCCGCAACTGTGACAGTATCCGAAGGCCTGAGTTCGAGTGCAGTGGACCGCAGTTGGAGGGACCTGAGTTCGATTGCAGTGGACCGCAGTTGGAGGGACCTGAGTTCGAGTACAGTGAACTGTCTCTGAAGGTCTGTGGTTCGAGATACTGTGAACTCGAGTGACTGAGCTAGAAGAACTGTGAACTGAGAACTGATAGTTCTGATTTGTAAATAATGCTTTGTAAATATTAGTTAAGATTAACAGTTCATTGTTGTTCGTAATAGTCCAAGTAAATTGTCATTGCCGTCAGTGGAGTGCTATAACGAATACTGTGTTGAGTGAAAATCCTATTGTAGACGAGAGCGTTTAAGGTGAATTGTAGAAAGGAATTATTGTTGGAAGAATAAAACCCTATTGTTGAGTTGAAATAAAACTTACAATATTTATTGTCTATGAGGGAAATGAAATCTCGACGTGGTAAGAAGGTATAGTCGGGGTTGGTGGAATCTTTGGTGCTTTGTTTGGCTTCTCTATCGGCTGCATCGTTGCTGCAATGCCACAATGAGAGGGTATCCAGATGAAAATAACTTCTTTTCCTTTTGCTATAAGTTTATGGTATAAGATCTGAATATCTTGTGTTAATTTATCAGTTGTCCATACATTACTCAGCGCCTTTAATGAGCTTAAAGAATCTGAAAATATTATGGAATTGTTATGGTCTTCATTTAGAATATACTGTAGTGTTTCTCTAATTGCATATAATTCACATGAAAAAATTGAAAAGGATTCCGGTAACTTAACAGATATTATTTCATTTTCAGACATCCAAAAAACATTATCAACATCTGAAGGGTGGAAAAAATTAAGTGAGCTAAGTTTTTAGTAAATTTGAGAAGAATCAATATTACGTTTTGTATATTGCTCTTTAAGGAAACAAAAAAAAAATAAATAAACAATAAAAATAGCTTAATAAACGCAAGTGTCTGGTTGTATTTCAGAACCATTTTTAACAACTTTAGACGACTACAAAACAACCAATGGGGAGTGCAGTTAAAGACCAGTGGAAGCTAGTATTGCTGATTAGATTCTTGTCGAGGAAAATTTATTTTTCCACTATGAATATTATGTTCTGTGATGTGTCAAGACCAGATCTGTAGTGAAACAGAAACGAAGACGATATGTGGTAACTTTTTCATGCAATGGAAGATAAAGACAAATAAAAACGAAGGGATAGAAAGAAAGAATAATAACAGGAATAAAAAGTGAGAAGAGAAAAATAACCACGCAAGAAAAGAAAAACAATGAAATGAAAGGGAACTAATTATAACGAGGGAAAATAAAAAGCGAAGAGGGAAAGGTAAAACAACGACAAACCAAAAAGTAATGTGAGGTTTGGAAAAAAAGTGAAAAGAGCGGGGAGAGAGTTAGAGGAACAGTAAATAATGTGAGAGGAACGGGAAAACAATAAGATAAGAGAAATAGGAAAGCAGTGAGACAAATATAACAGCCAGAGAAAATATGTGCAATGACAAAAACAGAAAAATAAATGACAGACAGAGAAAGAGAAGGTCAGGAGAAAATTGACATGGAGAGAGGATAATAATTAAATATGTTAAATAAAATATGGAAATGACGGAGAAGAGAGAAATTTATATGATGACAAAATAAGGATAAAGAAACAAAGACAGAGGTAAATGGAAAGAAAGTAATATTGGAGATAAAAATGAGGAAGAAAGTAAAAAAAAGGAGAAACTAATGATAAAAGGGGTGAAGGACGGGCGGAAAGAAATTAAAAGAGAAAATGAACTGAGAAGGAAATAAGAGAAGAAAAAATATAAAAAACGACGAAAACTATAAGCAGAGAAAAGGACAAACAAAGATAATGAAATAGTTAAGAAAAAGACTGAAGTATAGGTTTATAGAAAATGAGGGGCAAAGAAATGTAATTAGTTAGGATATAATTAAGTACGATACTTAATCACTCATCTAAAGTTTGTGTGACTGCAACCTGTGTATATTTTTGTGCGGCTTTACTTTGTTTATAGTGTGATTTTTTTTCTATTTCTATTATTGTATTTGTATTTCTGGTGGTGTGGAAGAGAGAGTAAATGAATGAATGAATCAATCAATCAATCAATCAACAAAGAAATACATAAAGTTAAAGTAAGAACAGAAATAAAAAAGATAACGTAATAGAATTGCAATTAGAGATATGGAGAAAGGTAAGACGATATGAAGCAGACGAAGATGACTGTGATACTAAGAAAAGTTTAAAAAATGTACACTTTTGTAGAGGTGAAATAAAGAATGAAAGAAAGGACGGTGTGTATGTAATAGTTCAGTTTCACTGAGGCGTGGTTTTCCAGCTGTCTACACAGCAATGAGAATACGCGTGTGCCATGACGTGTCCTCAAAGTTTCATAGCAGTTGTCCTATTGATTGAAAAGTTAATAGTGAGAGACACAAACAATCATATTTCATCAGTCTACTTTCTTAAATTGGGGCAATAATTTGACAGTAATGCTAAATTATGAGCTTCAGTTCGTTTGTACAGGACTTAAAATGAGCTTCGTGATGGTAAACGTAAGCATTTGATATTTCTCTTTCGTTTATTTTGTTTAAATGCTGTTTCACAACGTAAATAAATGATTTCAATTACTACGTTCTCAATAAGAAAATGATCTTCCGTTTTCTACATTGCATACAATAGTTGTTTATGATAAAAGTTCGTAAAGTTTCTCCTTTTTGACACGAGTATAAAGTTTGTGAAACGAGGCGAAGATGAGTTTCAAAAATACACCAGGTCGAAAAAGATAATTTTACGAATGTGTATCATACAATGCTTTATCTACGACAGCACAAAATTACATTAAATAACTATTTCAAGATAGAGAGGTTATGAAATCACGATTTCAAGGCCGTCTAATCTAAGAAGCATTAAGAAATACGTATCAATGAAATTAGTCTGTTTTCTTTTCATGATCACAATTTCATGGCCGTCTAAACCGGTCACACTCAACAAAGCTGTTGGGAAAAGTTGAAAGCTGAATATGAGCCGGTGAGAGCAAAAGTGGTGTAAGTCAAAAATGAGTAATGAAGGTTAAAGTAAAGATTCTGTAAAATATAGCGCAAAGTAGCAATTAATGTTGAATTTATTTAAAGTATTAGTAGTCAGTGGATAGCACGAAGTACATATTAATTGCTACTTTGCGCTGCTTTTTTTTTTTTACAGAATTTTTACTTTAAACTACATCAACCAATTTTGACTTACACCACTTCTGCTCTGAACGATTCATATTACAGCTGAAACTTCAGAATAATAAGGGCTAAAATGTAGATATTAATGTTAAATTTGTAACTTATTTGTGTTACGTGTAATATTTATGTCATAAAAATCGAAGTAATGCACTAATTTCTTACTGAATGAAGTTTGTACATTGAATATTGCATTTTCTTTGGCAGTGTGTAAAATGAATTGCAGTGTGTCGAGTGATTAAGCTATTTACAGTTTTACGCACTAGTGTTTTAAAGGCTCAATTTAAGTATATGTCTTGAAGGTTGTGAATAAAACGGTATGTTAACAGTGTATCGTGTTATAAAGTTGCTCTTATACATTTCATGATTACTTACTTACTTACTGGTTTTTAAGGAACCCGGAGATTCATTGCCGCCCTCACATAAGCCCGCCATTAGTCCCTATCCTGAGCAAGATTAATCCATTCTCTATCATCATATCCAACCTCCCTCAAATCCATTTTAATATTATCTTCCCATCTACGTCTCGGCCTCCCCAAAGGTCTTTTTCCCTCCGGCCTCCCAACTAACATTCTATATGCATTTCTGGATTCGCCTATATGTGCTACATGCCCTGCCCCATCTTAAACGTCTGGATTTAATGCTCCTAATTATATCAATTGAAGAATACAATGCGTGCAGTTCTGTGTTGTGTAACTTTCTCCATTCTCCTGTAACTTCATCCCTCTTAGCCCCAAATATTTTCCTAAGCACCTTATTCTCAAACGCACTCAACCTATGTTCCTTTCTCAAAGTGATAGTCCAAGTTTCACAACCATAAAGAACAACCGGTAATATAACTGTTTTATAAATTCCAACTCTCAGATTTTTTGACAGCAGACTGGATGATAAAAGCTTCTCAGCCGAATAATAACAGGCATTTCTCATATTGATTCTGTGTTTAATTTCGTCCCGAGTATAATTTATATTTGTTACTGTTGCTCCAAGATATTTGAACTTGTCCACCTTTTCAAAAGATAAATTTCCAATTTTTATATTTCCATTTCGTACAATATTCTGGTCACGAGGCATAATCATATTCTTTATCTTTTCGGGATTTACTTCCAAACCTATCTCTTTACTTTCTTCAAGCAAAATTCCCGTGTTTTCCCTAATCGTTATACATTTCATGATATTCGCAAAATTTAAGCCCTTTCATTACTGTAAAATTCGCAGTTTTTATATTCCAGAATATCACATAGATTCTACGTCATGGGCAACATTGTTACTACAGACGTCGATTAAGTAAAGGCTGGTTCACAATAAACCGGCAACGGAAACGAGAACGAGAACGGAAATAATGTTAAAAAACATATTCAGAAGCATTCAGAATAGTTAATTGTGAATGCTCACATTTAAATACATTTATTTTAACAATATTTCCGTTCTCGTTCTCGTTGTAGTTTCCGTTCCCGGTTTATTGTGAACCAGCCTTAATTCAGATGTGTGAATTCGTGATACTGATCTTTTCTCCAAATTAGACAATTTTGAAATGTACTAAATTTTGAAGTTACCAGTTTTAATTAATCAGCGCGGCATGAACAAGATATAGGGAAGCTATCGTCGTGTGAAGCTGATGATAGTGAAGCGTGTTTGAAGGAAAAACATCGTTCAACTGTCGCAACTGCATTTAATAGACACACAGCTCCTTTGTGCTGGGTTCTTGCACTGCCTCGTAATAAACGAAGATGCATGACATTTGTCAGAAACATGTTTTGTATAATAATTTCGTTTTTGTACATGGCCTCTGGGATCGCAGGAGAGCTCTCCTTAAAGCTGCGGTTTGAAGAAACGAGAGATTGACGGTTGGAAGGTGGAGTACATTCACAGAGCGGCATCTTGCGATACTTTGCCACCTCCCCAAGCAACTACTTCGTGTTCATCTTATGAACTCCACACTTTTTGTGCAAGCACTGTACATCTTGCAAACCCAATTCAATATACTCTTGTATCTCATAACAGCGCGGTTTATTTCGGTCTCGGGAAGCGAGAAAAAAATTTAGGAGTTACTCTGTCTAATATGAGACTAATTAATTGCCTTATACAACATGTTTTTATTTCTTTAAAAGAAGCATTTTAATTTGTTTTCAAAGTAACTTTCAAAATAATGATGACTACAATTGTATAGTGGGTTTAAATTTGTATATGATTTCATTTGCGACGTAATATGGTATCGGGAATTGAAACTCTAAGGGCAGTATTCAAGAACGTCATTCCAACTTCACTTTATCTTGACTTCAAGTCAGAAACCAGGTAATGTAATGTAAAGTGGCGGATCCGTATTCCGAGACAATACTTACATTTCCCTAGGCAAAGTCAACACTTCCGGCTCATAGCTCATAGCTGCTCAAAAGAAAAGTTTTGAAAATATTGTGATGAGTATGGAGATAAAATGATCTCGACTTCAGTGTGTGAAATGGTAACACAAGTTTCGACGACACACATTTTCATTAACATTTAAATTAAAATGTTAAAAAATGTTACCCCTTCAGTATTACAAATTACAAGAGTAAAAAAATATTATTTCAGTTTTCGATTAAAGAATAAAAAACTAATTTTGTTTCAGTCATTACTTATGACGGACTCAATTTTCTGTTATTTTTTATGTTGCAACAAAACTTCATATTTGCAAACAATTTCGTATCAACCTTGATACATTCGTTCTTTTGCATCAAAACTTGACACATGCATATTTAAATGTGTCAATACGTTAAAGTATTATGAGTAAATAATTAATTTATTTTCCTCAACATGCTCTTATTAACTTTTTTTTTCCATTTTGGTAGTAAGTAATTCAACAACAGCAGTTTGGTAAAATATTTAAGTATTTCTTGCTTCTCGAACAATAATGTCGAGTTTATTTATGAAGTTTTAGATCTCATCGCCTGATATTTATTGATACCAAAAGCTCTTCCTCCATATATTAACAGTTTTTTTTTCTCTTCTACGAAATGGAAGTACAGAGATTATATAGTAAAACTACTTGTGCCGTAGAGAGAAGGTGCGGGAGGCGGGACGTATTCTAATCGGAGGAAAAGTGGCAAGGAAGCTTAGTTTAAAATCTGCTAACATATTGGTTCCAGGAACTGAAACAATGCCTAAGAGGATTATCGACATTCCCAGAGAGAAGCAGACCCGATATTAGCTTGACGTGGCTAACGGACGAGCTCTCAGATTTAATTTTTCAGTGTCCGTTACGTTACATGAATTAGTCTACAACTAAATATGAAGCAATGGATTGAATTACCAAAAACATCTCTACTTATGCAAATCTAGTCTTTCAGGTAAAGCTCCCTGTAAAGCAGATTTGAATAATTTCAAGGGAAAAATTGTTCCGGGGCCGGGTATCGATCCCGGGACCTCTGATTGAACGTACCAGCGCTCTGCCAACTGAGCTACCCGGGAACTCCACCCGACACCGTCTCAACTTTTCCCTTTATACCCACACAACTCGCGTGGGCTGACGAAACGCCAGAGACCCACATCGAGTGCACATAATCTCTGTGTGACTTGGAATTGTGGTTTTCTGTTAACGTGCACAGTGACGTATATATTATGCAAATCTAGTCTTTCAGGTAAAGCTCCGGGATCGATACCCGGCCCCGGAACAATTTTTCCCTTGAAATTATTCAAATCTGCTTCACAGGGAGCTTTACCCGAAAGACTAGATTTGCATAAGGGAAAAATTGTTCCGGGGCCGGGTATCGATCCCGGAGCTTTATCTGAAAGACTTGAACTTATTCAAATCTGCTTCACAGGGAGCTTTACCTGAAAGACTAGATTTGCATAAGGAAAAAATTGTTCCGGGGCCGGGTATCGATCCCGGGACCTCTGGTTGAACGTACCAGCGCTCTGCCTACTGAGCTACCCGGGAACTCCACCCGACACCGTCTCAACCTTTTCCCTTTATATCCACACAACTCGCGTGGGCTGACGAAACGCCAGAGACCCACATCGAGTGCACACAATCTCTGTGTGACTTGGAGCAATTTTTCCCTTGAAATTATTCAAATCTGCTTTACAGGGAGCTTCACCTGAAAGACTAGATTTGCATAATATATACGTCACTGTGTACGTTAACAGAAAACCACAATTCCAAGTCACACAGAGATTGTGTGCACTCGATGTGGGTCTCTGGCGTTTCGTCAGCCCACGCGAGTTGTGTGGATATAAAGGGAAAAGATGAGACGGTGTCGGGTGGAGTTCCCGGGTAGCTCAGTTGGCAGAGCGCTGGTACGTTCAACCAGAGGTCCCGGGGTCGATACCCGGCCCGGAACAATTTTTCCCTTGAAATTATTCACATCTCTACTTAGTTAACATCTCCGCTATAATTTAATTTTTATACAAACTGTGGTTAAGGAAACTAACGAAAAATTAGTGGCACAGGGTAGATGTACCTAAATTTCTCAGTTTTCTTCTTACAAGCGCCAGTTAATTTTTTTAGTTCGTCAATTAACGTCGCTCTATCAACTGCAAGGTTATTTAGAGTCGATGGGATTGGTGATAGCGAAATGAAGCCGAGGATTCGCCAAACATTAAGTTACTGTTCTCCAACCAGAAGATAAACCGTGAAAGGAATGTGCTTACTAATTGCGTCATCTATTGGAGCGAAGTAGATAGATAATATTAGAGTTATAACGTCAGTTAAAAAATCATGCGCTCTCCTGCATATGTTATTTCCTGTATGGAGGGCTTAAAAGACTTGAGGTGCTATGCATAGACATTTCGCTAGCCCGCGCTACGAGCGTGCTAAACTAGCCCCGGCTATCGACTGATTACTTGTACAGGATTCATATCATATCATATCGCTAACACTGGTTTATGAATACGACAAACGTTAGTTCGCTGATCATCCACTGGAAGCCCGCGCTAAGAATGTCTATGAATACGGCCCCAGGAGATTAACAGTGATCTAATTTTGTAACTAGGGTAGTATAAAAATGTGTATATCAGTGTTATGGTTTGTGCTTTGAGAGATAGCCAATAGAGATACGAGTACCCACGTATGTGACCTTATGACATCAACATTCATTCACAGCATCACTCCGCTTCGTTTCATTCCCTGGAGACTTTCTCGTGGTTGGAGTACAGTACCTGAGATTCGTCTTACTGTTGGGGAAAACCTCGGAAAAAACCAACCAAATAATCAACTCAAGCGGGAATCGAATCCACGACCGAGCTCAAATTCGGCTCCTCTAGAACTCACTGTAACTCACTGCATATCTAACTCATTACTCGAACACTCACTGAAACTGTTCAGTAGCTCACTGCACTTTCACTACAACACACTGCACACACACTAACATTAACATCAATATTAATTTATAAATCTTCTCACATTCGTAAGCTGCCACAAGGGACAAAGAGTACTTAACCATATGAATGTTTACAAGTTCATTGAATCATTGATTTTGTTTTAACAATGAAACTCCTACAAGTACATAGCTGCAAATACATTTTGAGATTAGTGGAAATATACCTAGTTTTATAGAGGTAAGTGTTACAAAAAAGTAAAGAATGCTAATGAACTTGGTTTCATTTCGAATATAGGTGATGCTTCAGGAGAGCAATTGATCCTTTCAATGCAGCTGAAGTTACAATCGGAATAATAGATGTAGGTATTCCAAGCCTCTTGAACACATCTTTCATGAAGAGAGTAGCGGTACCTCTTGCTACAACCAGAAGTCCGATTACTTCAAGCTCTTTTAACTGGTATTTTTGGAGGTAATAGGGAATGGTAGGATTGTAGATATTCTTTTTTTCATTATCCACTTCTGCTAGCTGTTCCTCATTCGTTTCGAAACGCACAGTGGGATCAATTATGTATCCAGATCTTGTAGATTCCTTGAAAGCTATTATATCTATGCGCCGTGTACTGCCAGTGACGGAGAGACCATGTACTTCTTCAAAGGTGCTGTAATCGGTACTCACTATAACTCACTCACTTTCCTATAAAACTAACAAGTAGCGAACATATTTTACTACCGTCTGTTTGTGAAATTCTTCAGCCTGTTTTAAAAAACATTTGTCATCATTTGGAAAATCTTTAGCAAGTCAAGTCAACAGGTGGAATGGCTTTGACACAAATAAAAAGGTATTATCACATAGTGTTCATAGTGTTCTTTCACTGCAAACCCAGCATTTTCCAGTCTTTCCTATTTACGCCTTCCTCTTTGTCTCTTCATATGAACCATATATCTTAATGTCGTCTATCATCTGATATCTTCTTCTGCCCCGAACTCTTCTCCCGTTCGAGGCAGAAGAAATCACATAGATGTCGCATATTTCTTTCATTTTTTTTTGTAAAACTGTATCGAAAGTAAGAGAAAAAGATTCTGGATATTTTCCCCATATCTCCTAGATTGCTTTAAAAATTAAATAATTATAACCGAAAAACCAGAAACCATTGAAGCCGAATAACATTTCACTACTAACTAATTATTATTAATAATTATAAAACGACAACTAAAATAATTAATTAGATCCTTCAAAATCGGGAAACAAAAAATACATAATACAATTTAATAAACCCTGATACACAAGGTACAATGAAAATCTACTTTTACAAATAAAACAACCTATACAGTAAAAATAAACTTTAATCGAAAAAAAAATTTAATCAACAATATATACAAGAACAACTAATTAATTTTAACATAAAAAATAAAATAAATAACAAAAATAATTTATATAATATGTCAGATTATATCGAATTGCACGATAAAATTATTCAGTGTAAATGAAATTCTTAACTTAAAGATTTAATCTGTATTAATTATATATCATCCCAGCCACACCTTCCGGTACAACCACTATGTTACGACTTGACTAAATAGAAACTAGTGGCTTGTGCAGCAAATGCTGCTGCAAACTAAGTTCGTTAGACGTTCAAATAAAAATTTTTCAGATTTATTTTCAATGAAGAATACTCGTCTTTTTGATAGTTATTTGCTGCCATAATAATGAAAAATACTCCCTCTGAATGGATTTTTTTAGCCAAATACTTTTTCTTGAACCTATCCAACTTCAGTTTTTGAGTTTCAACGCGAAAACGCAAGTATCAATGTCAGGACGATAGCAGTAGCTATTTCAGGTCATTGTGGATTGTAGGAGAAAGTTAAAAAAATGTCAGGTTTGGTAAGCTTTCGAACAATAGCATTTTCGTATAGCTGCTGCATGTAGAACTTGAAATGTAGAGCGTAAAATCATTTTATCCTACTAAGAGATCTTGCTGAAATGATCTGGAGACTACAAAATTTTCTAGGCCTCTTATTTTATCAGTAAGTAAGACCTTTTTATCTTTCCTTAGGAACTGTAATTTTTGCGCTCTCTCGAGCCAATACTGAAGACAATGACACACATCAATATCTACACTACACCGCCATTAAGTATATGGAAAAAGACCCAACCCCACTGGGTTAATAAGTATAAAAATATTTGATTTTTAATAACAATATTATCTTAGTTAAGTTTTGTAGTTATATATAGTAGCCACTCAGTAAATTATAGAAATGAAGATCTAAATTAAGATATTCTCTACATTTACTTACATAACCTCAAAACGTTTCACTTTCATGTCATCAATATAGCATCAATATTATGTACAATTAATGAAAAATAGACGCATCGTGATATTAACTATAATAATATTTAATTTCTAATGGTAACAATGTCATCAAACCACCTCAAGTTTCGTAGATTTGAATATCCAATACACAGCTGTACTTAGAAAATTATACACTGCAGAATCAGTTTTTAATAACAAACTGAATTGAGCTCTAAATATGTCGGAAATCCTGCAGGTCATGGCCTTCGTGTAATAGCCTATTGTTTATTGTAGTGTGTGTTTTGTTCTGAAATTCAATGAAGTCGGCCGTGATTGAATAAAATTCGTTGTCAAAACTGACGAAAGATGGATTTTGGAAAAAAGGAAAATGATGTAGGAAAATTGACATTTCACTGAAAACTACTATTTTTCCGAAAAACTTTGGGTTCCAAGCTTCAAAATGAGGGGCCATTTATTAAAATCCGTTAAGCCGTTTTCCCGTAATTTCCATTACCAGTTCAAATTATATATATAGATATTGATAAAATTCCATTCCACCCATATTTTACTATTAAAGATGTTGTAGGATTCATAATCCTAATTGCATTGCTAGTAACATTACCACTAAAAGAACTATATATTTTAGGAGATCCAGATAATTTCACCCCAGCAAATCCATTAGTTACTCCAATCCATATTCAACCAGAATGATATTTTCTATTTTCATATGCAAGTCTACGATCAATTCCTAATAAATTAGGAGGAGTAATCGCCTTAGTAATATCTATTGCAATTCTATTCATTATACCTATATACAACTCAAACTTCCGAGGCATACAATTTCTGGTATACTCGAGTTTATGTATCTTGATGAGTATGGTGGTGGTTGTGGTGGTAATGGCAGAAGTAGTGGTGATAATGGGAGTACTGTTGGTTAGGTATTAGTAGATGGACAGATAATTTAAGTCGTGGGTGTGGGATTACTCCACTCGCACTTAAGTCACTGATATGGCCTCTTTGGATTGTTTTCAAGTTTCGAAGAGAAACAGCCGAGGAAGCCATGCTGAGGGTTTCATCGTTAACCTGAGAACCTCTGTACCAGTGGTTTACATGGCAACCGTATGAGCACACAAAAAGACAATCGACCTTCAGGACTGATATGTATGATAAGCTTATTCTTTAGTCTTTTATAATGAAATTTTAAGTATAATTGAAATAACCAGATTCTGAAGGGGAAGTTGTAACTTTCTATAATTCTGTGGACATTCACCTCAGCGTGAGGAAGGGGAGCGACCCCGAGCGTAGATGTGGCTCTCCCTGCTGCATTTTAAATTACTTTTGTGGTAAGAAACGATGTAGAGATGAAATACACGACTGTAGAACTAAAAATATTACTTATTGAATATGTAAAGATATAATAAGAAATGAAGCTGTCTTGGAAAGAGACGGTGAAGAAAGAATGATGTTGAAACTGATCAGGAAGACGAGAAGGAATTGGCTGGGTTACTATCAGAGAAGAAACTGCCTACTGAAGGATGCACTGGAAGGAATGGTGAACGAGAGAAGAGTTTGGGGCAGAAGAAATGACATGATAGGCGAAATTAAGATATACAGGGTGTTTCATAATTCCTATTACAAACCTCTAGGGGTTGTAGAGGGGACTAAGTAGATAAAGTTTTGATTAGGAACCCATCTCCGGAAATATATCGTTTTGATTCAAATTAAGTTTGAAGATCGAATCCATTTCACATCTCCCACTTCACTAGAGACAATGAGCTCTTGCCAGTTTGCACTACAGGCGTGGTTCCATGTACCGCCTAACGGATCCCAGGTACTTGACCTTCCTGCAAGGGGTACTGGTAGAGTTACGTGAAGATTTGCCACTGGCACTACGTCAGCAAATGTGGTTCCAACATGATGGCGCAACCGTGCACTTTTCACTTGCCGTCCGCGAACATCTCCACCAAACATTCGGGAAAAGGTGGATAGGTCGAGGTGGTCCAACTCCTTAGCCACCATTGTCACCAGATTTAACTCCTCTCGACTTTTTCCTTTGGGGCCACATGAAGAACCTTGTTTATGAGACACCTGTAGTGCACACTAGCAAGAGCTCATTGTCTCAAGTGAAGTGGGAGATGTGAAATCGATTCAATCTTCAAACTCATTTTGCATCGAAACGAAACATTTCCGGACATGGGTTCCTAATCAGAACTTTATCTACTTAGTCCCCTCTACAACCCCTAGAAGTTTGTAATAGGAATTATGAAACACACTGTATGGATCATATGAGGAGACAAAGACAAGGCAGAAAATAGGAAACACTGAAAAAAGCTGGGTTTCCAGTGAAAGCCCTGCCCTTGGTCAGAACACTGAATGAATGAATAAATGAATGAATGAATGAATGAATGAATGAATGAATGAATATGAATGAATGAATGAATGAATGAATGATATTGTTAAATCCAGGTGGTATTTTGTATATGAGTACTATTTCTATTGTTCGACGACTTCTACACACAGGCACAGGGATAAACAGATATAAACAAAGTATCGGAGCTGCTTTACGACGGATTCAACTCCTTTAACTCAAAGTGCTCTCCCCGCCAAGCGAATATAGTTATGGTCGCCGTACACCTAATTTGTATTCAAAGTGGCCAAACGCAGATCTCTAGGTATGATGTTGTCTTTAAGCAACGTAACAGCAAGTCAACCGATCTCGACGTTGTGGCGAGTCCTCGGCATCAACCCCTTTGATTTGATTACCCCCCTTTGATTTGATTACCTGGTTGGGTTTTTCCGAGATTTTCCCCAACAAAAAGGCAAATGCCGGGTAATATTTTGGCGAATCCTCGGACCTCACCTCATCTCACTACATCTCGCCAAAATGTTGTAAAAAATTGCACAAAATTGTAAAAATTAAGAAAATTACTAAATTGTAAAACTGTAAAAATTTGTAAAAATTGTAATTGTAATATTGTAAAATTTTGACTTGTTCCACATCTTCAAGCTTCATTGCTCATATAAGATCTATGGAATAAAATTAATGACTTAATGAATGAATGAATTTCGTGCATTTTTATGTACAGTATTTTAATAATTTACTGTATTTTACATGAAACTGTTTCCTTCGAGAGCAACTGACTGGGGTTGTTTGTGCCAAACGGTCTTACAGGGTAATTTTCACTCTATTCTTCACCGCGATACCAGCACAATGACCCACACTTCGCTTTGGTATGAGTATTTGTTACTACTTTACCGTTACTTCTCAAGCGATATACGAACTATTAGCATGGCCAAGGGATGTCCATTCTTTTTTTTTTTTCACAGAATACGTTGTCCTTTTAAATTATTTTTATGCATTAGAGACGAAGGGGCAAGCTTTATAAACAATTTTCGAACGTATAACATATGAATTAAGTCGAGGGAAAATTGGTGAAAAAACAGTGTATTCTTTCAAAATATGTAGTATCATGTAAAATATGTAATATGCGTTACAAGTGCGGTATGTTGAAGTTTTCATGTTCGAGGAAAAGTTTGAAAAAGCGAAACGTAGTTGAGCTTTTTTAATTTCCGAGATTTGAAAGAAAACATACCGCTCGTGTAACGTACATTGTTTTGTGCGAAGATCGTTTAATACATACCTGAAAGAGGAATTTCTAATTAGTTGCAATGAAATCTCCATCTTGGTTTCTATTCAATGACGGCAAATTTGCAAAACAAAAATATCTATCTTCAACATTGTTGCTTTAAAATATTTTCTGTGTTTACTATACTCCAGCAGGCCGTGATATACGTCTGTCTATTTTTCCCCCCAGTCTATGAATGCGAACTTAAAACAAACGGCTTCCTTAATGTTACATGCATCACGAATGCAGTAACTTTAGTGGAGTTGTAGAATTTACTTAATTTTTGCAAATATTTAAAAACAATAATTAACAGCGCAATTTAGGTGAAATTGCAGTGGTAAGTTTCCAATTTATAATTATTACTATATTGAACGTCTCTAAAAATAATATGTTAAAAGTCTAAAGCAGTAAAATCAATATGTCACTTAAGCGGTAAGAAGAGGGAAATTGTTATGTGTGTTAGGTTGGGAATACTGAATGTGGAATTTTAGACTTTCCGCGGATTGGTTTTGTGCGGAAACCAAGCAAATACGCACGATCTCGCACAAAATATGTAATATATGGCAAAATATTTATTATGCACCAAAACTTGTAAACATAATATGTAACTTAAAACTTCGGAATAATGATCCTTTTGGTGTGATTCGCCGACATTTTAGCTTTTCTTATAGCTACATATAGGGACAGAATATGAAATTATATAAAATCCGGATTCCAGTGATAATGCTAGCTAGATGAGTCCGAGATCCAGCGCCGAAAGTTGCCCAGCATTTGCTCTTAATTGGTTGAGGGGAAAAACCCCAACTAGATAACTTGCCCCACCCAGGATTTGAACCCGGGCCCGCTCGTTTCACGGCCAGGCAGACTAACACCGTTCCTTCACAACGGTGGGCCATCCTCTTTAAATGCAAACGTCTATTTGATATTTAAATCCTCTTCTGTCAGATGTGACACCATACTTTGTGATGTCGATGTCCGTAAACTGTTCCTTCCTTCGGATTTGTTTCACTGTCGCTAAGAAAGTTCCGGAGCACAACTCCGCCGTAGCTGTATTCATTATTAGCATAGCAGGTGAATACGATAAGACTTTATCGTTTTCGGCGTCTTTTGAGGTCGTGACGCGGTAGTTCGTGCAGTAGGCCTAATAAAAAGGGGCACAGGAAAGCAGAAGAGAGGACGACCAGACTTACGTCAAGTTTGAGAAATGATCTCAAGTTTCGCCATATTTTAGAACGTCATACCCCGATTGAACCAGCTGCTACGCATGTTTCATCGATAAGGCTGTTTCTACCTTCACCCACTTCCTATCCTTCCAGACCGAAGTCGGAACTTTTCACACGGCACTATAATATACTCAAGTCGTGAATCACAAACAATGATTCAATGCATATAGTCTTGTTATAAAGGCCTAACTCATTCACAAAAGATATCTCATTTTCTTCCATATTTATAGTGCTCAAAGGTGGACGTAAATCCTTAAATACATTTCCCTTCCGCCCTTCCAACTTTAGTTATTTTTACTATGTCACATTATGAACTAAGATATACGTACAGGGTGTTTCCGAGGTGGTCTTACAAACTTTCAGGGATGATGGCGAAGGGCACATGTATCAATTTGAGATCAGGAACTATGGCCCGGAAATGACTGAGTCGAAAGTTACAAGCAAAAATAGTTGAAATAGTTGTGTGGAAATAGAATTGTAATTTGGCACCACGTGCCCTCCTTCCCTTAATCTTTGGAACAGGCGTGGAAAGATGTTATGGGCCGGATGTCTCCTACGTGGGTACTTTCCCCGATACAATCTCTGAGCTTGTCTACTGTTCCCATTGGCTCATCCGTATTCGAAACTCAGGTCTGCTTATTCCGCTCTCGTGTACTCCTCCATTTCACTAGGACTGATCGACTGGACACTGAAACTTGTACACATACACTGCTGTCTACAGACGTGCATATCAGGACCGACCATGTCCGTTACACATTACGCTATCTGCATTGCTTTAGTGTAGTTTCCTGTCCCCACCCCTCAGACAGCGCACTGAATGGAATACTGTAAGTAGACAACGTAAACAACGTCAGATGAATACAGTATGTGTAAGATGTACAGATAAATACACATAAATGAGGTGTACAGAGGAATAAAATTATTTCATTTCCACACAACTATTTTTGCTTGTAACTTTCGACTCGGTCATTTCCGGACCAGGGTTCCTTATCATAAATTGATTCATGTGCCCTTCGCCATCATCCCTGAAAATTTGTAACACCAGCTCGGAAACATTCTAAAAAATTCATAATTTAACTGAGCTTATTTCTTTCTTCAGAGTATGTCCTAGGTACCTAGGAGTTTCATTTTATCAATGAATGATTCATTATAACCAACAATTTAAGGGGGATAAAATATAAACAAATAATGGATCTACTCCTTTTTTGCATTAAAAATAGGAATTAATTAGTCACGTTTTGTACTGAACACAAAATTACTGTGTCAACCTGCAACACAAGACATAGTAGATACGTACACAAGTTGAACCGTAAGATAGTAATTTCATTAGTTTCTGGGGGTTATTCTTTGAGATATTTGAAACGAAAATGTTCCATACAATTTTACTCGTTTTTGCCTCATTTTCTAAATGAAAATTTTTTTATATTAAACATTTCATAGCATGTTTTGGGAAAGCCATTGATTTAATTCCCAATATTCTCGGTCGTTTTAAGAGGGCAGTGTATTATGATAATAAATTATTGAAATAATTTTAGTTTTGTCCTATAAAAATGCCGAAAACTAATCCGAATATACAATGCTGATGTTTTGTTTAACCTAAACCGCATTTGCAATTTTTTTCGTTAATTGTATTAAAATAATATTCTCTTTCGAAAATTATCCTCACCAGTCTTGGTAAGAAATCATATCTTCAAATATCAAGTGTGTCATTTTCCTCGGCATGATGAAAATTATGGTTGTTAATCCAGGATTAATTATTTAAATTACCAAATATTGACCAGTTAACTTAAATATAGTTTCATGAGAGCTTAAAGCCCAATTTGTGTTGGTGAAAGCATTGTCCTTTTTATGTATTAATTAAAAAGACATTAAATATGTTTGGTGAAATCGTCCCTAAGAATTATAAGTATGCAATCTTATGCCTTTACAAATGCTTTGGTTTCATTTATGACATTACATAACGATTTGCCACAATATATTTTTGATATGCAATTTAAACTCACATGTGTTGCTTGGTAACAGATTTCTGATTACACTGCATGGAGCATTCCCTTAAAATTACGTGGAATTTTAATATCAAAATATTTCCATTAGTCTACCCGTGTATGCCATCAGTAACGACTTCATCATATTGATCTCATTCACTCGATTTTTCATTTAGCTTAATGACCATGCTCACAGGATGCGCACGAAACTGTTACAGGGACGAAAGTGTTGCTACTTGCTAATAGCAAACACTTACTACTCAGGTTCATTTCTTGTTCCCCGCTGTGAACAATTTACGTATGCTTAGAATCTGCTTCAATTTCCAGCTTTGAAGCGCAAATTACTTATGCGTTATACCAATATACTCTGTTTATTATTCTCCAAGTCGTAGCTGCATTAATTCTACTGTGAACAAATTCCCACGCAATCCTGAGTTCGGTGTTGATTATTGGTCAGTGTTTAATGAAACTGGCAAAAGAAAGCAATTCTTGAGAAAACTGTGAGGTTATCAATTAGAATGCAGTTAGATAGGGGAAAAAGGGAAGAAACAAAAATCAGAAAGAAAAGAGAATATGGAGAACAACAAAAAGGAAAATGAAGAATGGACCAAGAACTGAAGAAAGAAAAATAATTAGGGATGACCCAAGAAAAAGAGAAAGGAAAATAAATTAAAGGAGAAAAGAAAGAAATAGAATGAACCAACCAACCATCAAAAGAACGAACAAACCAACGAACGAACGAAGAAAAGAACAAAAGATTCAACTAACGAAAGAACAAATGAGCCCAGAGGTGAAAGAATGGACGAACAAATGAAAGAAGAAACCATAAAACGAATGGACGGACGAACCACGAACGGAAGCACGAACGAACCAACGAACAAAAACACGAACGAATCAACGAACGAAAACACGAACGAACCAACGAACAAAAACACGAACGAATCAACGAACGAAAACACGAACGAACCAACGAACAAAAACACGAACGAATCAACGAACGAACCAACGAACAAAAACACGAACGAATCAACGAACAAAAACACGAACGAATCAACGAACGAAAACACGAACGAACCAACGAACAAAAACACGAACGAATCAACGAACGAACCAACGAACAAAAACACGAACGAATCAACGAACGAAAACACGAACGAACCAACGAACGAAAACACGAACGAATCAACGAACGAAAACACGAACGAACCAACGAACAAAAACACGAACGAATCAACGAACGAACCAACGAACAAAAACACGAACGAATCAACGAACGAAAACACGAACGAACCAACGAACGAAAACACGAACGAATCAACGAACGAAAACACGAACGAACCAACGAACAAAAACACGAACGAATCAACGAACGAAAACACGAACGAACCAACGAACAAAAACACTAACGAACCAACCAACGGACGAAGAAACGAAAGAACCAACAAAAGAAGAAAGGAACGAAACAACCATCGAGAGAACGAACGAAGTTACCAACAAATAAACGAACAAAGCAGCCAACGAATGAAGGAATTAACGAACGAACCAACAAATGAACGAACGAGTGAATCAATAACCAACCAACAAATCGACGAACGAATAACCTACGAACGAATGAACGAAGCTACCAACAAATAAACCAACAAAGCAGCCAACGAATGAAGGAATTAACGAACGAACCAACAAATGAACGAACGAGTGAATCAATAACCAACCAACAAATCGATGAACGAATAACCTACGAACGAATGAACGAAGCTACCAACAAATAAACCAACAAAGCAGCCAACGAATGAAGGAATTAACGAACGAACCAACAAATGAATGAAGGAGTGAATCAATAACCAACCAACAAATCGACGAACGAATAACCTACGAACGAATGAACGAAGCTACCAACAAATAAACCAACAAAGCAGCCAACGAATGAAGGAATTAACGAACGAACCAACAAATGAACGAACGAGTGAATCAATAACCAACCAACAAATCGATGAACGACTAACCTACGAACGAATGAACGAAGCTACCAACAAATAAACGAACGAACCAACAAGGGAACGAAAGAAGGAAAGAAGCAACCAACCAACAAATAAATGAATAAATGAAGAATTGAAGGAAATTAAAGAAGAAAAAAATGGAGCAACAAGGAAAAATCACCTAAGATAGGAAAGGAAGTGAGAAAGTCATGACGAAATAAAAGTATTAAGATAGAGATAGAAGTATGCAAAAATTCAATTACAAAGGAATAGGGGATGAAATGAAGAATAGAAGAGATAATAAAATCAATCGAGGGAGAAAAGAGAGGAAAATACGGCACAGCAAAGAAGAAAGAAGGCAGGGAGTGAGAAACAAAAAGAAAATGAGAAAGGAGAAAAAAATATAAAAATTAAAAGGCCGAAAAAACAAAGATAACCCGAAGAAAAGAAAGAAAGAATGAAGTGGAAAAGATAAAATCATAGAAATAAATTACCTATCTAGAAAAAAGAACGAAATGAAAAGACCAGAGAAACAAGAACGTAAACAAATAAAGCGAAAAAGGAATACGTTAAATGTGATCACTTTAAAAAACTGAATAACAATTAAGTTCAATTAACCAACTATGTATTTATACAGGGACATCATTTTATTTTTACTTCAATTTTTATTGTACCTGAGTTTTTGAATGTACTTCACTCCCACCCCTTCTAATAATGAAGTTCAACCGTCCTCCACACAGATCCGAGACTGCATATACAGTCATAGTAGTCTTACGGTCATAATAAACAGTACGTTCCAAAAATATGTTCGCGTTTTCCAGTGACGAAAGAGCTTTCAATATTGAATCATTTTCGCACAGGTACTGTCGTCCATTTGCCTACGTCGTATCCCGGTTTCCCCCACCAGCTTTTATTCGCCAGCTAGTGGCTGGGCTGTCTTAGCTCTTTTCTGAGAACATTAATTTATACTAGGAATTTGACGTCTACGTAATATTATACAACTGTTTAAAATGACTTAAATAAAAGGGCCTCGTTAAGTAATTAACTTTCACGTGATTTCCCCCCTTTCTACGACCCTGCAACATAACCATTTGGACGGACAGTAGATAGAATGTTTGAGTAATTTTATCTTTTCCGATCGGACACAAGTGAAGACTGAATTTACAGTACGTAAGGTACTCTTTTATAGAGTAGGTACAGAATTATTTCAAAATGAGTTATTAGTACGAAGAACGAAACTGGTAATTGTAATTAGATGCAATAGTCTATAGTGCGATAATATGCACATTAGAACTGAAGCCTGTATCGAAATGAACGGCCACCATTTTCAAAAATGTGTTTAAATATCCATATTATGATTACTTTTCAATTTAACTTCATTCTCTATATTGTACGCTAATGTGCTTTAGACAGTAGAATAATGAATACGTCCACATGGACAGCTCAGTTCGTGAGTAAAAACACTTATTGTTAATACTGTACTATATTTTGATTAAACAAAAACCTAATGAAAATGATCAAACTCAAAAGCGCAATATTTCCTAGTTTACGTAAATGGATGAACAATTTTCCCCCCCTATACCTAGTAAAGTGATTTGTTTGTATATTACGCCAGTATCATCGAACTCCAGTCGTGGAAGGGGATAGCAAACGGCAAGAGGTATAGGCAAGTTAATATTAAAAATGTTAGTAAAAATAAAATGATGTCCCTGTACAATTGAAATACAGGGACATAATTTTATTTTTACTAACATTTTTAATATTAACTTGTCTATACCTTTAGAGGACCGGAAACACCGCTTGCTCCCCCCCCCCCAAGACTGGAGTTCGATGATACTGGCGTAAAACACAAATCACTCTACTAGGTGTAGGAAGGAAGAAAAGTAGTTCATCCATTTACGTAAACTAGGAAATATCGCGATTTTGAGTTTGATAATTTTCATTAGGTTTTTCTTTAATCAAAGTACAGTACTATATTAAGAATAAGTGTTTTTACTCACGAACTGAGTTATCCATGCGAACGTATTCATTATACAGTGTATATTATACTGTCTACAACATATTAGCGTACAATATAGAGAAAGAAGTTAAATTGAAAAATAATCATAATATGAATATTTAAACACAATTTTGAAAATGGTGGCCGTTCATTTCGATACAGGCTTCAGTTCTTTTGTGCATATTATCGCACTATAGACTATTGCATCTAATTCCAATTGCCAGTTTCGTCCTTCGTAATAGTAACTCATGTTGAAATAACTCTGTACCTACTCTACGTACTGTAAATTCAATCTTCACTTCTGTCCGACCCGAAAATATAAAATTACTCAGACATGCTATCTATTGTCCGTCTAAGTGGTTATGCCGCAGGATTGTAGAAAGGGAGGAAATCACGTGACAGTTAATTACTTAACGAGGCCCTTTTATTTAAGTTAAATTAAACAGCTGTATAATATTACGTAAACTTCCAATTCCTAAGAGAAATTAATGTTTTCAGAAAAGAGCTAAGGCAGCCCAGCTATTACAGAGGGGCGAGCAGAAGCAGGTGGGGGAAATCGGGATGCGACGTAGGCAAACGGACAGTACCTGTGCGAAAATATGATTCAATATTGAAAGCTCTTTCGTCACTGGAACACGCGAACATATTTCTGGAACGTACTATACTCAATAACTCAGTACTGCTTACTATCTGCGGTCTTGGTTCTGTGTGGAGTTGGAAATTCCTTAGTAGAAGGGGTGAGAGTGAAGTACATTCAAAAACTCAGGTACAATAAAAACTGAAGTAAAAATAAAATGATGTCCCTGTATAAAGGCCGACGTGTAACTCTCTACCTTCGAGCCAATCTATCGGCCGGAAGTGGCCCGCAATAATAAAAAGGAAGTGTTGATCAATTGAAATCCTGCCTGCTACGGCGCAGTGACGTGCAAGACGGCAAACAGTGAAGAAAGATAAACACAGCGCGTTGTGCTTCATACTCGTAATCTCATTTTAAAATGTTAGCTGGATATTTCAATGTTGCTACTCCAAGTGAATAACAAGGTTCTGCAGCGACCCCGCATTTATTTGCCAGCCATGAAAAGCTGCTGCAAGAAATAAAAGGTACAAAATAAACTAGAAAAACGCGTTACACGGGATTCATCAAATAAGAGACTCTGCGTACCGACGGCCACATCAATGAGATCGATGGATCAGATTAATTTAGAACAAGCCTCCTCTGATAGTAGCAGGATTTTGTACCTGATTCTGTTACCTCTACTCAGATCTCTCTTTTTGTATCCCGAACAGGTCTGCCGGTGTATATGTAGCGTTACAAATGAGCACAAAACGCATAAAAAGCGCGGGGGGAGCTGTATGTTCCATCAGATCCGCGTAATTGAGCGCCGGAATGGTCCACTGATTCGCTCTGACGATCGCGCTCATTTCTACAGCCACACATCAGCTGTTTGGCTGTTAGAGTCCAATATGGCCGCCGGGTGCCGTCCTGGCATAGATACTTCATTCCGCTCGAGACGTGGGAATCCGGCTGCATGCAGATAGCTGTGGGCTACCGTCACCGTGTCCAACACCGGCTTGTTATCATCGTCTAATAAACAGATGACGGGCTTTCCAGACAGCTCTGGGATTTCATGTTTGACGAACAATTTTAACGAGAAATTTTATTAATTATTGTTCAGTCTGTAACTTACTTACTGGCTTTTAAGGAACCGGGAGGTTCATTGCCACCCTCACATAAGCCCGCCAGCGGTCCCTATCCTGAACTAGATAAATCCATTCTCCATCATCATATCCCACCTCCCTCAAATCCATTTTAATATTATCTTCCCATCTACGTCTCGGCCTCCCTAAAGGTCTTTTTCCCTCCGGCCTCCCAACTAACACTCTATATGCATTTCTGGATTCACCCATACGTGCTACATGCCCTGCCCATCTCAAACGTCTGGATTTAATGTTCCTAATTATGTCAGGTGAAGAATACAATGCGTGCAGTTCTGTGTTGTGTAACTTTCTCCATTCTCCTGTAGCTTCATCCCTCTTAGCCCCAAATATTTTCCTGAGCACCTTATTCTCAAACACCCTTAACCTATGTTCCTCTCTCAAAGTGAGAGTCCAAGTTTCACAACCATACAGAACAACCGGTAATATAACTGTTTTATAAATTCTAACTTTCAGATTTTTTTTTTCAGAAAAAAACTGGATGATAAAAGCTTCTGAACCGAATAATAACAGGCATTTCCCATATTTATTTTGCGTTTAATTTCCTCCCGAGTATAATTTATATTTGTTACTGTTGCTCCAAGATATTTGAACATCTCCACCCCTTCAAAAGATAAATTTACAATTTTTATATTTCCATTTCGTCACGAGTCATAATCATATGACATAATAATGTCATATGTCATCATAATCGGACAGCCGATGAGGGATGGTCCTCCAGCTTGGGAGTTGGGCGAAGGGCTAACAAACCATCATCGTAAAAAAAAAGCTTGTTACGAATCCTTCAAATAAGTCTATAACTTATCTTACATAAATTAATTAATGTTATGTTTTATTTAACGACGCTCGCAACTGCAGAGGTTAGGCTATATCAGCGTCGTCGGATGTGCCGGAATTTTGTTCCGCGGGAGTTCTCTTACATGCAAGTAAATATACTGACATGAGCCTGTCGCATTTAAGCACACTTAAATGCCATCGACCTGGCCCGGGATCGAACCCGCAACCTTGGGCATAGAAGACCAGCTCTATACCAACTCGCCAACCAGGTCGACTCTTACATGAAACTCGGCTATAAGTATAGTCCAGGAATGGGCATAACGGAGGAGAGGTAAATATTATCCAAATCACTCTTTCCACAATATTTCGGACGTGTTTACATCTTCCGCTTATGAGTGTACAAAACTAATGCGGCATGCCATTACATTAAACATTTCAAATCAAGTGAAATATGTTGTTCTTGTTGTTTTCTAATGCCAGGCGTTTGAAAATAAAGTGATTTGACCTCTTGCACTCCAATATTCTTCAAAGATATTATCATGGTCAGCCAATGAAGCACAGATTTTGAGGTGTTCCGAATCCATTTATTGGTTTGAGTTGCACAATGGGCAGTTAGGGGACTGATATATTCCAATTCTATGCAGGTGTTTGGCCAAACAATCCTGGCCTGTTGCCAATCTAAATGCAGCTACAGACGATTTTCGTGGTAAATCGAGAATTAACTGTGGATTAAGATGCAGAGATTTCCATTTTTTCCCTTGAGATTGTATTATCAAATTTTGTTTGTTGAAGTCTAAGTATGTAGATTTAATAAATCTTTTCACAGAGTAATACTTAGATTTAGTAACAGGTCTGTAAGTAGCAGTGCTGCCCTTCTTTGCTAAAGCATCCGCATTCTCGTTTCCCAGGATTCCACAATGGGATGGTATCCATTGGAATACAATTATTTTATTGAGTGATATTAATTGAGAGAGCATTTTAGTTATTTCTGCTCTTTGAGATGAAGGTGTGTGTTTAGAGACTATTGACAGAATAGCTGCTTTGGAGTCTGACAATATAACTGCATTCTTAAATTTATTGATGTGGCATAGAAGATTCCTGAGACTTTCATTTATTGCAATGATTTCTCCATCAAAACTTGTTGTTCCATATGCAAGAGATCTATCATCTGATATCTTCTTCTGCCTCGAAATTTTCTCCAATTCACCATTCCTTCCAGTGCATTCTTTAGTAGGCAGTTTCTTGTCACTCAGTGACTCAGCCAATTCCTTTTCCTATTCCTTATCAGTTCCAGAATTATTCTTTCGAATAAAGCCTGTACAGAAGATCTGTATGTGGCAGAACAAACTATTGGACTATTCACTGTCACGCTAGAAATCTGTCATAGAGAAATTGCAACTTAGGCCTATATGACGCCTAAGGAGGAAGAAAGGAAACAAAGAATATTAATACGAGAATGAAAGTTTAGACATTGGAACCGGGCCATAACTCATCTACCTACTTTCTTGTAATAATACTGGAAGGTCTATTTCAAAACTTACTGCTTGCTCCCTCAATTGGGTTCATTTTGATGGAGTAACGAGAGAACTTGAGAGTGGTGCCATGGACTCCCCCACCCACACGGTCACAGTCCCCGGACCTCTAATCAGCTTTACTGACCTCCGTCAGAAGCAGGCCTAATCCCATGAAGTTACCGGGATTTCGCGTCCCAGAGTTTCCCACAGGAGTCCGTCAGTCAACCCGCAAAGTATGGGAGGTGAATCAAAGTTCGATGGCTAAAGGAAACTACTCAACTTGTGTCCGAATCACACAAGACGGCAACTTTTACGGGAACTCCAGCCTCTGCGCTCTAATCCCCTCAGCACCTCAGTCTGCAGCGCTCTAATCTGGTTGAGATTTAAGCTTATTCTGAAAGTAAATTAATTTTTGTCATCATCATCATCATCATCATCATCGGCTTTAGGGGTTAGATCAGTGACATCGAACAAGTAGCAAACGAGTTAGCTTCAAACCATATTCTCGTGCTCATTGACATTAAGTCAACAACAGTCGAAAGACACAATAATTCCTTGGCAGAGTCGGGAATCGAACTCGAAACCTTGTGATCCCTAAACACTAGACCAGTGATGTCAAAGCAAGCGCATTTTTCTGACCTTGACGTCATGCGCGGCCATCAAGCGCTACGTACGAAAGGAGGAAGGATTATGTATTGAATAAGGAGCCTGTTGGATTAAGAAAAAGTAATGTACAAACTTCAAACAGAACGTGAAATTTTATGTCGTTATTTTATATGCCTATTTGCTGTTTGATATTATCTATATTGTCTGTAAAACAAAGTACTAACATCAGTTTCTTAATATTGGAGTTAATAACATAATAAACAGTTAAGAAGAAATATTCACATAAATTTCATTGTAGCAAAACTATACTATATTAAGTGAATGAAACATCATTCATAAAGAAAGTGATATCCCAAAGAAAGAGATTAAGTATGACATGATAAGTTGGAATTGATATTGATGGTATCTTTAGCCTTATAAACGTAATCAATAAACTAATCAAAACAATATTACAGTACAAAGCGAAGTTACCTAGGTACTGTATCTGTTTTAAGTGTAACTAATATTACATAACAAAACTCTTATCGCATTACGCTTTTAAGGTGATATTTGTGAGCAACTTCCTATCATCACAATATTAAATTATTTTCTCGAAATCTGCTGAAGCTATAGAGCTGACGTTTCTACAACACATGGGCACACATGTTTGTTTATGATGTAGCAATAGTTCCTTTGTTAATTCATTTCCTTACAAACATTTTCCATGCGAGTATTTTCAAAATTTTCAATACACTAACTTAAATATTACGTATTTACGATATATTAGATTTACGAAAACATTGTTTCGGTATCTGTAAGGCTACAAAATAAACATATCTGAAAATTTCACCTTTCTGTAAAAAGTTGAGGAAATACTGCTTTTGAATAAAAAGGAAACTAGTGAAAAATGAGCATTAAAATTAAAACTTACATTCTTATAATGCACTTATAGCCTACTTCTCGGACAAATCTTAAAATTAACATGTATACAGTTTTAATAAGTTATATTCCCTTTATCTATTAATTCAGTGCTGGCCATCCCTGTATATAGCTCGACCAAGCGGCATATACTACTTCTCTCGTCTGTCTCTTTCCTTTCCGCTGTAAAGCGCTCAGGCTCTCCTGGGCTCTAAAGCGCGCAATTGCCCATATGAGCATCAGTTGAAATGACTGCACTAGACCAAAAGTCTGACCAAAGACATACGTAAACACATGTCTTCTCTCATTGGTCGATCGTCTTCCACCTCCCAACTAGATGGTTCAGAATGGACTCCAAAGTAGCCTACCCTTTATGATTATTCCTGATTATGTCAGGCGAAGTATACAATGCCTGCTGTTCTACATTGTGTAACATTCTCCATTCGCCTGTAACTTCATCTCTCTTAGTCCCATATATTTTCCTAAGCACCTTATTCTCGAACACCCTTAACTTTTGCTCCTCTCTCGAAGTGACAGTCCAAGTTTCACAACCATAAACTCCTGCAGGACAAAATTCCGGCACACCGGAAACGCTTATATAACCTCGATAGTTGCGAGCATCGTTAAATAAAACATAATTTACAAATATAATATATGTAACATAACGTAACGAAATATAACTAACACAATATACTTAACATAATATACATAGTTAAAATAACGTAATATAGGCCTATATACATAACAACATAATGTACATAACATAACATACCAGTAACATTGACATACATAATTGACATATAATATGTACAACATAACATAACGTAACATAATATACATAGACCTACATAAAGTAACGTAATAGGCCTATACAGGATGTTTCCGAAATGATGGTGGTACAAACTTTCAGGGATGATAGCGAAGGGCACATGTATCAATTTGAGATAAGGAACCCTGGTCCGGAAATGACCGAATCGAAAGTTACAAGCAAAAATAGTTGTGTGGAAATGGAATAATTTTATTCCTCTGTACACCTTAATTTATGTGTATTTATCTGTACATCTTACACTTACTGTATTCATCTGACGTTGTTTATGTTGTCTACCTACAGTATTCCATTCAGTGCGATGTCTGAGGAGTGGGGACAGGAAACTACACTAAAGCAATGCAGATAGCAATGTGTAATGGACATGGTCGGTCCTGATATGCACGTCTGTAGACAGCAGTGTATGTGTACAAGTTGCAGTGTCCAGTCGATCAGTCCTAGTGAAATGGAGGAATACACGAGAGCGGAATAAGCAGACCTGATTTTCGAATACGGATGAGCCAATGGGAACAGTAGACAAGCTCACAGATTGTATCGGGACAAGTACCCACGTAGGAGACATCCGGCCCATACCATCTTTCCACGACTGTTCCAAAGGTTAAGGGAAGGAGAGCACGTGGTGCCAAATTACAATTCCATTTCCACACAATTATTTTTGTTTATAACTTTCGGCTGTGAAACTTGGATTCTCACTTTGAGAGAGGAACAGAGATTGAGGGTTTTTGAGAATAAGGTTCTTAGGAAAATGTTTAGGGCTAAGAGGGATGAAGTTACAGGAGAATGGTGAAAGTTACACAACGCAGAGCTGCACGCATTGCATCCTTCACCTGACATAATTAGGAACATTAAATCCAGACGTTTGAGATGGGCATGGCACATAGCACGTATGGGCGAATCCAGAAATGCATTTAGAGTGTTAGTTGGACGGCCAGAGGGGAAAATACCTTTGGGGAGGCCGAGACGTACATGGGAGGATAATATTAAAATGGATTTGAGGGAGGTGGGATATGATGGTAGCGACTGGATTAATCTTGCTCAGTATAGAGACCAATGGCGGGCTTATGTGAGAGAGGCAATGAACCTCCGGATTCCTTAAAAACCAGTAAGTAAGTATAACTTTGGACTCAGTCATTTCCGGACCAGGGTTCCTGATCTCAAATTGATACATTGTGCCCTTCGACATCATCCCTGAAAGTTTGTAACACCACCTCGGAAACACCCGGTATATACTGTACAGTAGAACCCCGATTATCCGTCAGCCTATTAACCGATTGTCGGATTATTCGCCTTTTTTTTCTAAATTCTATTAATTTTTCTTTTTGCTGCAGAAAAATATATGAAGTGGTATACATTATGTTTCTACATAATTTTTCTACAGGAGGTTATTTACAAGCCTTTACTCTTGTTACAAAATATGCAGTAGAAATGCTTGGCTGTTGGCAACGGAAATAGTTACTTGTAAAATAATCACTACCTGCTTCCAAAGAAATTACCCCAAGAATTTCCACAAAACCGTGTACATTCCAGTCCTTATCCTTACTATTCGAGTGGCCATACTGTATAACTTCTATGCTAAATGTCTTCCATAGTTGTCAAAAGAAAACGTATTGAGTTAATTATTATCGAAACAAATAAAAAATAATTCAAAAGTTTGGGAACGAAGAAACTGCGATTAATAGACTTCGTGGAATTGCCACGAGAATCACAAGGTTTACTGCGCACGCGGTATAGACTGTATGAGAAGGGGACCTGCAACAGATGGAGTATGCCTCTGATGTAAACACTGAGCAGTATACTGCGGTTACAATAAAACCTGTATCCTGCATTCAAGAAATATAATGAATGATCATTGAAGTAGGAAATGTCTAAACATGTAAATACACAATTATTTTGTAGTGAGATATATTAACTCTTAAAATTTAATGTAATATACTCACATCATCCTTGAATATGTGCATTGCAGTGAAGAGTTATGTACATTTTGTGCGACTGCAAAGTGAACCTCCTCCGATGGTCACTCAAACAGTTTTTATATTGGGAAAATGTACGTTCAACATCACACGATATAATAGGTGCATATTTGAAGAACGGAAAGTCACTGCATTTTAGTACACCAACTTCAGGCGTCTTGTCGTGACCTGATAATACATAATTTATAATAAGAAGTTGTGAATAGGCAGAATTTTTAGCAATAATGTTTCCCAAATTACATTTCACTTTTTCTGAAATTAGTGAACTGTTATTTTGGATAACGATTTGTGATACTTTATACACTATATTAAGGGCTTCTGAGAGTTGTAGTTTAGACGATTTTAATAGGGTGATGCTTTTGGACACGATTTTAAAATTAGATTCAATGAACAGAATATCTTCCAATAGCTGCTCAGAAGGCAATGATATTACAGCTGCAACAGCGGAAATGTCTATGCTATCCAATGCATAAATTACCTTCATTGTTTTGCCGTAATATTCTGCATAATAATTAACAGCATCCAACCATGTTTTCCAACGGGTCAAGACTGGCTCCGGGGGTAAGGGTATTCCAGGGGCAATTGTTTGGAACAGCAACACTCTCATTGTAGTATGTTTGATTGAATTCTTGTCTGCACTGAACAAATGTTAATCTTTGACTATTCCAACCACAGTAATGCAAAAAACAAGTCCTTACATAGGTATACATTAGCTGTAGCTGCTCTGTCTATTTGGACCGGTCACAACTCTTAACATGAACAGCTTATACTACGAGACCGGGCGATCGCTCACCTCCTCTATACTACCGTACATCGGCAACCTGATTGCATGCTGCGTGTGGCAATTCAACGAAGTCTAGTGATTAATGTTTCAGAGTAGGAAATTAGCGTTACAACTGTACACGATTAAAAAACAAACAAGGATAAATTGTGTGTAAATCTACTGAGACTTCAAGCATTTCTATTCTTCCACAGACAATCAACCATCAACGCTTGGCCCTTAAGAATCCGTGGTTGACAACCGAACTTTTAATGAAGTCTTGATCCACTATATAGCACGCTGAACACAAGAGCACGAAGGAAATTACGAAATTGTGTATTATGCAATTAACTGATAAACATATTCTATGGTACGGATTATCCTTTTTTTTTTATTAACCGTTTAGTACATCCCCTTCATTACCACGGATAATAGAGGTTCTACTGTACATAACATAATGTACATACGTAACGTAACATAATATACCTACATACATAACATAATATACATACATAACATGATATGTACACATACAAGAATACATACATGCGAACAGATCAATGAGGAATTTCTGGAGGAATCCATACCGCACTAAAGACAAATTTTTCTCCTCTGTATGTATGTATTTATTCACACTGCAATGGGTATATACCCGGTGGCAGTGGTAACTAATTACACTCAGTAATGACAATAATAAACTTGTTAATTAAAATGCACTTAATAATAATACCAATAATTAATACTAACAATAATTTATAATAATAATAATAATAATAATAATAATAATAATAATAATAATAATAGGGAATAACCTAAATTAAATGAAGCACTATCAATTAAAATAACATTTAAAATAAATATAATTTGTATCTTAAATCTAAGTTCGAACTAAAACCCACGAGTATGATATGTTCATATCTGCACAAGTACCTTTCCACATTACACTCATTTCGCTGTCAACTCACTCACTGCACTGGAACTACGACACATTTCACTGATTCTATCCTGATTTCACTAACACTTCAAACACATTTCACTGTTCAAATACTTTGCACTGCCACTATAAACTATAAAGCTTCCCTGACAGGAACACGTTTCACTGACACAACACACTTCACTGACACAACATAATTCTTCACTGATACAACACTTTAATAACAAAATATAATTTACATCCTTTACATACTGTATATAATTATCGTCTATTAGTGAAGTCCTTAAGCCTATTTTGAATACGTTTTTGGTTGTTGGTAAAGCCTTTAGTAAGTCTGCAGGTAAAGCATTCCAGTCCCTGATAGTACGATTGAGAAAAGAAAACTTTCCAGTGTCCGTCCTCTGTCTTCTTTCCCTCAATTTATATGAGTGGTCGTTCCTTGAAGAGTAATTTGGCGGATGCAACCTATCTTTTATTTCTCTTGTGTAAGTGATTCATAGATAGCTCTGCCATCACGTGAACAGAGTGTGACGTGTTACATTCCCCACCTTGTTAGTGCATTCCCATGTCTGTATTAAGTTCTCCTGAGTGGTTCCTTGCATGACACTTTACCTGCCTAATGCCGATCCATACTGATTGTCCACGATTTAATGATCATGCAAACAGGACCTGTAATTGAAGGCGTCATGCGCCGTTTGTATGATTTTCTTCCCTTCGCAGCACAGAATCAACATATCGGAACGTAATTTTAATCAGAATTGACTGCGATGATAGAGAAGTGCGGCGTGTTTATCCAGCGCCGAATTGTCAATCTGCTTGAGCACAAAAACATTATACAACTGCAGAGCATTGTGCCCTGGTTTAGAGTGGAGATTTTCGGAATCTGCACAAAGTGAGTGAATTCTGTGTGTGCTGCAGTTTCCCGGGTTTGTGCTGATTGGGGTGGACGCTGGCGTGCTAATGAGGATCTGCGCCCGCTCTGCCTGCACTGCCTATTCACACGCCATCTATTTACTTTTTTCGAACCATAAACTAAGTCTGCGAAAACTCAAAATGTAATCATAACAAGTTTAGCCATTACTTTGTGAATATTTGGCAACTCAAATGGCGGATTTTATTAATAGGGACCAGGCACAGGGCTTACGGAAATAAGGTTAGCTGTCCATGGACTATATCAGGCGTCTCCAAAAGCGTACTCGCGAGTAAGCCCCTGAACGGAACCGAAGCCAGTACGTAATGAGCGCGCTCCGCCTCACCCATCTCCACCTGTACTGTACTCAATGTTTATGCGCAAACGAAGAACAGTGGTGGACTGCCGTTATCATTGTGTTGGTCGGCGTGTTCCACCGTTTCACAATGTCTTCTAATCATGGACGTAGTACATTCAAGTATGAAAGGGAAGATAAATATATTTTCATGTTAGTGTGAAGAATATGAAATGTTTACTTTGTTCGAAAAATCTTAAGAGTGTGTTAAAATTCAACATGTGAAAATAATTTATTTTGGGACGTCTGTGTAACTGTTGGTTATACATAATAATCAGTATATTACAATACGTTTACACTCAGTTTCGCAAGATATAGGTACTTATAGTTTTTCGTTTCATTTTAGGTGAAATACATACAAACATTTTGATAAATTTTAAACAAGAAAATACAAACACAAATTACACACGTATCGTCAGTCTTAAACAAAAAAAACTTCTTGCTAGCTATGTTCTAACTTGGAATATTGGAAAAATCAATGAAGCCCTTTACAGAATGAGCATTTGTAAAATCGTGCATCCAGAATGTCTTCTAGATGTAATGCGAAATGAATTATTCCATTTGTTTAGTTTAAATGTAGTTGTTTAGTTTAAATGTAGTTCTGTTTATAAGTATGCATAAGAATGCAATTATTTGACTTATTTGAACTGTTGTATCAGTGAAGCGAGGTGAGTCAGTGAAGTTATGGTTTTACAGTGCAGTGAACAGTTCCGATCAGTGATAATTTATAGCGTCAATGAAATGTGTTCTATAGTGTCAGTGAAATGTGTGCTAAAGTGTCAGTGAAATGCGTCATAGTTCCACTACAGGGAATGAGATGAGAGTAAAGTGAATGACTATTGAAACTTATGTAGGACCTATAGATAATTATGTAGGTTGTGTTGTAAAATTAGGTGTTTTATTTTATGTTTTATTATTATTGTGTTAAATTGTATTGTGTATTCTTATTGTATTGTGTATAATATTGTATATGTGTTGTAAATTGTATTATGTATTGTAAATTTTATTGTGTATAGCTTATCATTTTAACTGTGTATTGTTAATATTGTATATACCACTGCCACCGGGTGCTTGCCCACTTGCAGTGTAAATAAATACACATACATAAAAATTAAATATTCCCCAATAAAAAATAGAAGCTTCGTAGTATGTCAAAATAATATACAAAGGTATGATATTTCTTATCCTTTTGATGTTATTATTTGTAAACATAAGGAGATCGTTGTTGCAATCCCTCACTGACCGCTCCCATCTGTTGAGGTACGAGTCTCTCCCCCTTGTCTACAGCACACTGTGTTCGGCGGGCAGCATCGGGATCACGAATGACTATACGCTTTTTGGAGACCTATGGACTATATTGACGTGACGTCAAATTTGGCGCGTGGCACAAGTACTATAAGGGAACACTTGCGTCTTGTTTGCACTACAGTTGACGTTCTATTCATGATTCAAAACTAGACCTCGAAGAGTGTTGAAAATCCATTCTAGTGATAAAGACTGATACTACGGTGATGTTTCCTATAATTTAAATTATTTGTTCATTTATTTAGTTGATTTATATTTACTGGCAGAGTTCAGACCATAAGAGCTTCTCTTCCACTGAACCAGTACAAAAATATATAGCAAATATAGGCTATGGCCCGAATTCATAGTCAACACTTATCGTAAGGAAACACTTAAGCAGTTGCTTAAAATAATTCCCAATTCATAAATCCCACTAAAGTGAACACTTATTCAAATAAGGTAGCTTGTCGGTTTACTCAAGTGCATTGTAATATGCATTGTAATCAGCTGATTCGGTATACAATAGATGATGAATATGATTTAATTTAATTTATTGAGTTCTGGAATTAAAATGAAAATGAGTTTCGGTTAGCAAAAGATATATCAGAAATATGGAAAACCCTTTAGAGATGTACAATGAACAACAATTTAAGAGGCGATACCGTTTCGACAAGAACACTGTTGTGGATATTCTGGTGTCTCTCATTGCAATTCACAATACAACCATGAGGCTTACCGATTTCGCCACTGCTGAAAGTACTGGTTGCTTTGAGATTTTTATGATACAGCAGCAATTTTTTTTTTTCGAAAAAGTATTCACGTCCCAAGAAAGTGTTGAAAGTGTTATTTGCATTTTTGTTTGTATTCTACCCAAGGAATAAGCTGTTAAAATTTGCGTAATTATATCATTTCCACTTTGTTTAGCATAAAAATAACTGAAAAATAAATTAAAATTATTTACTTACAGGAATATTTCCGGAGTTTGCATTAAACTCAACTGCAATTTTATTCCATGTCAATTTCTTCTTTTGGAAAGAACAATTATTATCATTTTTTTTTTTTTTTACTTTCGACGATATCTCCATATTTCATAACTAGTTATCTTAGCTCACTTCTTTCTTTTCTGTAAAATGTTTTCTGGACATCTTGTATAATTTTTACCTCTATAATATTTACTTCTGTATTTGTGTATGACAATAATGCCGATTTAACAATTTGAAGGCGCTGGAAAACAATTGAATGTAGGAAAGCGCTCACGTCTAGCCATGTTGCCATATTTCTTTCGATGTCAAGGGAATGCTCAGGGCATATGAATGAGTAGCGTCTCTGCAATATGATCTAAAAGAAGTGCTAAGGAAATGCTGATTACTTAAGTGTTTCGTCATTTTATAAGTGACTACTATGAATTCGACCCCAAATAATAGTAAAACAGTGTAAAACAGAAAACAATGAAATAATAATAATAATAATAATAATAATAATAATAATAATAATAATAATAATACAGAAAAATGTAGATGTGTTTAGTCACATGTAATTCTAAGAGTTAAACAATCACAATTTAGTGTTAAATAAGACAATTTGTATGAAAGAAATGGTAAACATAATGAAGGACAATTATTGATATATTATTGAGTATGCACCACCGAGTGTACCTGAGTGTCACCTGAATGCAAGAACTAGGTAACTTGATTTTTCATATTTTGTGACATAGCCTATTTACTTATTTATTGCGCTAAGGAATATGTCTCGTTTTCTTTTACCTATTTGTTATATTGGAAAATAGATGTCGCTGGTATCGTTCGATCAGTTACCTAGTTCTTGCATTGCATTTTGTGCGATTTTTGCTATGCTATAAAAGAGGTAACTAAAAAACGCAAATTTCGAGTTACTTAGTTATTGCATTCTCTTTGCCTGCTACATCCAATTATACATGATTCCACACCCAACTACCTTGCCTCTCGGTTTACTCTCCTAGCTTCACATCATACTCGTAATACACGTTCACAGCACAATCTTTTGCTAACAATGCCACGTCATCAGACATCTCTGTACTCAAGTTCTTTCTCAATAGCCATGGCCCGCTCCTGGAATTTGCTGCCGCTGGAAATCAGGGGTAGTCTTAGTCCTCAGTCGTTTAAAATTAGGTTGCTTAGAAATATTTTAAATGCACAGAATTAGTTTTTTTAGATTTATTTTATTATTATTATTATTATTATTATTATTATTATTATTATTATTATTATTATTATTATTATTATTATTTATTTTTTTAAGTTAATACTCGTATACCGGTATGTATTTTTCTGTATGTGCTTTGATCCTGGTTGAGTGAAGAGAAGGCCTGATGGCGTTAACTCTGCCAGGGAAAATAAAACTATTATTATTACCAGTCTATCAATATGATTGCGCAACTTCGGCTTAACCCATGACATATAGTAAATATTGTAGTTGTACTGATGTAAAATTGAAAAATTAATATGTAATGTATTGTTAAAAATGTTATGTTTTATTTAACGACGCCCGCAACTGCAGAGGATATATCAGCGTCGCCGGATGTGCCGGAATTTTGTCCCGCAGGTGTTCTTTTACATGCCAGTAAATCTACTGACATGAGCCTGTCGCATTTAAGCATACTTAAATGCCATCGACCTGGCCCGGGATCGAACCCGCAACCTTGGGCATAGAAGGCCACCGCTATACCAACTTGCCAACCAGGTCGACTGTAATGTATTTATTATTATTATTATTATTATTATTATTATTATTATTATTATTATTATCAGTTATCACTATCATCATTGCTACCTCTGTTTATCTTTCTTTTTTCTTCTAGTGGTGGTGGTGGTGGTGGTGGTGGTGGTGGTGGTGGTGGTGGTGGTGGTGGTGGTGGTGGTGGTGGTGGTGGTGGTAGTAGTAGTAGTAGTGGTAGTAGTAGTAGTAGTAGTAGTAGTAGTAGTAGTAGTAGTAGTAGTAGTAGTAGTAGTAGGTTTATTTTGCCTGGCAGAGTTAAGGCCATGAGGCCTTCTCTTCCACTCAACCACGTTTCAATAATATACATGAAATACAAAATTGGATTACAAAATAACACAAAAGAAAATACCTTAGAAATTACATAAATTATAGTAGAAAATTACAAATAGTCAAGATAAGTTACATAATATAAAATTACAAATAGTCAAGATCGGTTACATAATATATAAAATAAAGTAGAAAATTACACATAATCAAAATCAGTTACATAACATAAAGGGAACATACACACTCACACACACACACACAATTTATAAGACCTAAAATGCTGGAGATAAATTCGACGGTTAATTCGCTTGAGATATTACTGTATTAGCTCTATGAGACCTTTATAGTGTTCTTTTGACCCTGTTGACCCTCTATAGGGCTTTAATTTAATTTGTATTATTTTCAACAGCGTCTGTATTTCTTTTTTGTATTTATATGTGCTATCTGGTGGGATGGAAGAGAAGGCCTTACGGCCTTAATCCTGTCAGATTAAATAAATAATAAATAAATAAATAAATAAATAAATATTCCTGCTATTTGTCTGAATTTTGTAATATTATAAACATAGACTATTTTCCATTTCTGATTATCATTGCCAAAGTAGTTGCAATTTAAAACATATTTACTCCAGTATCCAGCTTTTCTCCGTACTGGATTATAAAATAAAATTGCATTGTTTTTAACTTTTCCGTTCACATCTACAGTGCCGGATCTATTGCTAAAGCATTGAACTGTTTTCCACAAAAAGTGGAGCTCTTCGAAGGCATGTGGATTACATAATGAAAGGTGTTCCTGGAAAGGACGTGCAGACAGCTGTCACATGCTCACTAATGCACTCCAGGAGTTGACGGCCCTGAGATTAGAGTGCAGATAACGCGGACGCCTCCTGTAATGAATAGAGGACTGCTGGCCCGCGTCCGGTGGGAGGGAGGGCCCTGATCAAACAATTAACACGCACCACGCTACAAGTGCTATTGATTTCTAAGCAAGACGATTTAATCACGCCTTACTCTAGAGTAATGTAACCCGTGTAAATAAATGTTTAAATACTCAAATACATCATTTTATTTTTACTTCAATTTTTATTGTACCTGAGTTTTTGAATGTACTTCACTCCCACCCCTTCTACTAATGAAGTTCCAACTCTCCTCCACACAGAACCAAGGTCGCATATAGTAAGCAGTACTGAGTTAGTGAGTATAGTACGTTCCAGAAATATGTTAGCGTTTTCCAGTGACGAAAGAGCTTTCAATATTGAATCATAATTTCGCACAGATACTGTCGTCCGTTTGCCTACATCGCATCCCGATTTCCCCCACCTGCTTCTGCTCGTCCCACTGTGGGCTGGGCTGTCTTAGCTCTTTTCTGAAAACATTAATTTCTGTTAGGAATTGGACGTCTACGTAATACTATATAACTGTTCAAAATAACTTAAATAAATGGGCCTCGTTAAGTAATTAACTGTCACGTGATTTCCCTCCTTCCTACGATCCTGCGACATAACCACTTGGACGTACAATAGATAGCATGTCTAAGTAATTTTATCTGTGCGGGTCGGGCAGAAGTGAAGACGGAATTTACAGTACGCAAGGTGTTCTTTTATACAGTAGGTACAGAATTATTTCAACATGAGTTACTAGTACGAAGGACGAAACTGGTAATTGGAATTAGACGCAATAGTCTACAGTGCGTAAATATGCACAAAAGAACTGAAGCCTGTATCGAAATGAACGGCCACCATTTTCAAATTATTATTTTTCAATTTAATTTCATTCTCTATATTGTACGCTAATGTGCTGTAGACAGTATAATATACACTACATAATGAATACGTTCGCATGGATAACTCAGTTCGTGAGTAAAAACACTCATTGTTAATACAGTACTGTACTTTGATTAAACAAAAACCTAATGAAAATGATCAAACTCAAAATCGCGATATTTCCGAGTTTACGTAAATGGATGAACTACTTTTCTTCCCTCCTATACCTAGAAAAGTGATTTGTTTGTATTTTACGCCAGTATCATCGAACTCCAGTCGTGGAAGGAGGTAGAAAACGGTATTTCCGGTTCTCAATCCTTAATATAAAGGTATAGCCAGGTTAATATTAAAAATGTTAGTAAAAATAAAATGATGTCCCTGTATAAATACTATATGGACTAAGAGAACAGGTGATGATGCGAAGAACTATAACTTACGATCAAGTAGCACATGTGAAAATAAGGTAAGGGCTAGAAGTTAAAGTGAAAGTGATCCTACGAGTGAAAAGGTATTAGAAGAAGAGACGAAAAAATGAATGCGGAGATATACGAGGGACGGAGAGTGTAGAAGATTCAAATCCAGCGATTGTTAAGAATTTTGAGAATTTTATGAGTAGGTCTATAATGAAAGAAAGATCCGAGAAGTTATGTAAAACGTTAAATGAGTCGAACAGGAGGCGAAAAGTATGGGAGGAAACTAGTTAGGATAGCACATCACAGTACAAGGAAGACGAGTGAGTGAAGTGCAAACAAAGAAGTGTGAAATAAGTGGTCAGTGGACATGTGGAAGAATCGTATGTCATAACGCACCTGTTTTTTTAGGTGGTGAATAAATAACTAGTGATAATTATTACACTATTAGTAGGCAAAGAGAGACAGATGTAATGAAACTATAGAAGAGGTGACGAACTAGGATAACAAATGACAGAATAAAGAAAGCAAGTGAGATAAATAGGCCTAAGTGCAAGAAACGAATGTGCGAAATGAGGGAACAGTGGTTTAATGTAAGAAATATATGCAATAACGAATCTATTTGTACAGGGATGAAGCAATGAATAATAATTGGTATTTAGCAAAATGAGTATACGAAACGGTGTCAAACAAGGTGATCCGCTTTCGGCTACATTATTTAGTTTGGTTGTAGACTTTATATTGAAGAAACTGCAGATGAGGGGAAACATTACAACAAAACTAAGGCAATGTATAGCTTATGCTGATGACATAATGATAACTGCAAGAACAAAACCGGCTTTGATAGAAACATTTAACAATTTAAAAGAGCAGGCAATGAAATTTGGATTGATAATTAATGAGAAGAAAACAAAATTCTTAAAATGTAGCACAAAAAGAGAAACTTTATGAGATTTTAAAATAAATGATATAATGATTCAACAAGTACCAAGTTTCAAATATCTTGGATCAACTGTTAATATCAACAACGCCATTGAGGAAGAAATAAGAGAAAGAATTGTAATGGAAACAAAGCATACCATGCCAACCTGCAGTTATTTAGAAGTGAATTGATTTCTAAACAGTCCAAATTTAAGCTATACTGTACTACAATAAGACCTGTAGTAACTTATGCCAGCGAGACATGGGTCCTTAAAAACTCCATAAAACACAGACTACTAATTTTTGGTCCAACTAAAATGAATGATGGTACATGGAGAATTAAATATAACAGTGAACTGAATGAGCTGATAAAGAATAGGAACATAGTAAGTCATATAAAGTCGCTAAGATTAGGATGGTTTGGTCATATAAATAGAATGGAGAATAATAGACTGGTCAAACAAATATACAAATGGAAACCAATAGTTAACAGAAAGCAGGGTAGACCAAAAATAGATGGGAGGATGATGTCCTGAAGGATATGAAATTGATGAAGGTGGAAAATTGGACAAAGGGAGTTGGAAGCCGTAAGGAATGGAAGGAAGTTGTTGAGAAGGCCAAAACTTTCACCTGAGAGTTGTAGAGCCTGAAGAAGAAGAAGAAGAAGAAGAAGAAGAAGAAGAAGAAGAAGAAGAAGACGAAGAAGAAGACGAAGAAGACGAAGAAGACGACGAAGAAGAAGAAGACGAAGACGAAGAAGAAGAAGACGAAGACGAAGAAGACGACGAAGAAGAAGAAGACGAAGAAGACGACGAAGAAGAAGAAGACGAAGAAGAAGAAGAAGAAAGCAAAATGAGATCGAGATCAGTAAACTTATAAAAAGGATCAAAAAAGGAGTAGTAGTAGTGACAATTTTGAATAGGTTTAATTAAGTCATTAGTGTTGTAATGAACGAGAGAGTAGAAGAAATTAGTTGCAGGTGGATGTAAGAGGTTGTAGGAAATAGTGAGAGAAAAACGAAACCATTATAGTGCAAAGTAATGAAGAGCCATAAGAATTATACGGAAATATAGTATGAGATTAGTTAAAAATGGAAGAAATAAGTAGAGAAAACAATAAACATATAGTAAAATAAATACTAGATGGTAATGAAAAATATAATAATAATAATAATAATAATAATAATAATAATAATAATAATAATAATAATAATAATAATGATAATTCTTTATTTATACTGGCAGAGTTAAGGCCATAGGGCCTTCTCTTACACTCTACCAGGTCACAAAGTATACAAGCAGTTAAAATTTAACAAAAAGTTAAAGAACAGAATACTAACATATTACAAAAAAAAATATAATTGGAAAATAAATATTACTTAGGAGAGAAATAAGAGACAAGTTCATGACGGGTATGAAGCAGTGACTAGGAATAAAAACTATATTACAAGGGGAAGAGGGGAAGCATGAATGTAACGTTTGGATAAGAAGAGGGAATGAAATAACAGGTATTAAATTTAGGTATAATAGAGCGTGGCGCAAGAAAGTGTTTATGTAATTGTGGCACCGTATGCAAAAGTGTGAAGTCCACATTACACGAATGTAATTTCAGACATGAAATATACATATACATACATAAATACTGAAATAAATATATAATTAATATATATACATAAATAACGGCTATAGAAATGACATTTATGAGGAAAATAAGCAGGATACACACTTTGGGATAGAAAAAGAAGTGAAGACATTTTGAAAGAACTAGGAGTTACACCCATGATTGATTTCCTACACAAATAAAGAACTAACTGGAAAGGATGCCGAGGAGCCGATGACCAAAATCGGACAGGGCATAGTTGCGCCACACGGTCAGATAAAATGCAGCATATAAAAAAGGGTCCCTGTTTTGCGGGTATAGTTGCGCCCCGTTCCCATCAGGTAGAGAAAAAGGCATGGCATAGTTGCTTCCCGTTCCCTTCAGGTAGAGAAAAGGTCATGGCATAGTTGCGACCCGATTAAATAGGTAGAGAAAAAGGCACTACGGAAACTCGAGACTCGTAATCAACAAACCTTATTGATTTCTTATTCGATTTATATTCATTATCGATACCGTTAAAATGAACACCATGAAGTTGGCAGTACTTTATTCACTGTTTTTCCACTGTTTATGTAGTGATTATCGATAGCCTACCGTTAAAATGAACACCATGAAGTTGGCAGTACTTTATTCACTGTTTTTCTACTGTTTATGTAGTGATTATCAATAGCCTACCGTTAAAATGAACACCATGAAGTTGGCAGTACTTTATTAACTGTTTTTCTACTCTTTATGCAGTGATTATCAATAGCCTACAGTTAAAATGAACACCATGAAGTTGGCAGTACTTTATTAACTGTTTTTCTACTGTTTATGCAGTGATTATCAATAGCCTACAGTTAAAATGAACGCCATGAAGTTGGCAGTACTTTATTCACTGTTTTCCACTGTTTATGTAGTGATTATCAATAGCCTACAGTTAAAATGAACACCATGAAGTTAGCAGTACTTTATTAACTGTTTTTCTACTGTTTATGCAGTGATTATCAATAGCCCACGTTAAAATGAACACCATGAAGTTGGCAGTACTTTATTAACTGTTTTTCTACTGTTTATGCAGTGATTATCAATAGCCTACAGTTAAAATGAACACCATGAAGTTGGCAGTACTTTATTAACTGTTTTTCTACTGTTTATGCAGTGATAATCGATAGCCTAACGTTAAAATGAACACCATGAAGTTGGCAGTACTTTATTAACTGTTTTTCTACTGTTTATGCAGTGATAATCGATAGCCTACCGTTAAAATGAACACCATGAAGTTGGCAGTACTTTATTAATTGTTTTTTCACTGTTTATATAGTGATTATCAATAGCCTACAATTAAAATGAACACCATGAAGTTGGCAGTACTTCATTAACTGTTTTCCTACTGTTTATGTAGTGATTATCAATAGCCTACCGTTAAAATGAACACCATGAAGTTGGCAGTACTTTATTAACTGACATATTCAAATGAATGAGCCATTGGAATATGGGGCCTTAGCAGTCTTGACATTTTATTAGTGATTTTCACACCGTCTGTGGCGTATAGTGAGGTTAATTTAAAATGAATGTTAAGTTTAGTGAAATGTGTGAAAAGTTAATAATTGATAATGGTTCTAAGTTTCAATTTTCGAAACCCTGTACCGTATGGGTTAAGATATCGATGTAGAAACAAAAAATGCAGATCATTTATTGTGTGTGATCAATAAAAAAGTGTTATTTTAAATAGCAAAATTGATCATACGCTAGGCCTACCTGATTTCAATGCAGCTATCACTGTAATATTTTAAAGTAATTTATTTATTTTATGACAATCACTTTCGTGTGTACTATGCTCATCGGGGCGCAACTATGCCATGTCCATCCTGCTACCTGATTTCTTCGGGGCGCAACTATGCCATGTCCCATCTGCTACCTCATTTCTTCGGGGCGCAACTATCCATGTCCCTTCTACTACCTGATTTCTTCGGGGAACAATTATGCCATGTCCATTCTGCTACCCTGATTTCTTCGGGGCGCAACTATGCCATGTCCATTCTGCTACCTGATTTCTTCGTGGCGCAACTATGCCATGTCCCTTCTACTACCTGATTTCTTCGGGGAACAATTATGCCATGTCCATTCTGCTACCTGATTTCTTCGGGGAGCAATTATGCCATGCCTAGGCCTCCCAATTGACCGCGGGGCGCAACTATGCCATACCGCCAAAATCAACTTCAGTATATCACCCTACTGGAAAACGATCTATCGGAAGACTATGTAGAGATGACAGGAAACCATAGAGACCGCAACGGGCCACTAGGTTCAAGGTTTGACCGGACGATGATGATGATGACATAAATAAATTAATAGAGTACATAAGTAAATAAATAAACACCTAAGTATATAATTCAGTACGTAAGTAATAAGTAAATAAACAAGTTAACAAATAATTAACATTTCAATAATTTCAGAGTAAAAATTGTTACGAGCCAGGCATCGAACCCAGGACCTTTGACTGAGCGCACCAACGCTCTACCGACTGAGCTACCCAGGAACTGTGCCCGACACCGGCTTAAAGCTGGTTCACAATAAGTCGGGAACGGAAACGACAATAAGAACTAGAACGGAAATAATGTTAAAATACATATATTTATATGTAAGCATTCAAAATAGTTAATTGTGAATGTTCACATTTAAATACATTAATTTGTTTTAACAATATTTCCATTCTCGTTCTCGCTGTCGTTTCCGTTCCCGGTATATTGTGAACCAGCCTTGAATTTTTTATTTTATGTCCACATACCGGTGTCGGGCATTCTAATTGAATGCTGACAATCGGATTGAACGAAGTAGCCAACAGGAATGGTGCTCACATAGACACTTCCTGTCTGCCTCAATCTCTTTTCAAAGACGATTTTTCGCGTTTTTTTTAATGTTTCACACAGTGACGCAAGCAGCGATCATGTTCGACAAGCTGCTGTAGATCGCCACCGCGGGGAGAAACTCTGCCCCTAAGATTGCTGCCTGTCTGAATGCGTCTAAAACTTCAGCAGAAAATATCTGACCGCTATCGCTGTGGTAATGGTTCCATATCAATTGCTTCATGAGCAAAATGAAACTTATTGTCCTAATTATTATGTATTGTTCTAGACCTAATTTTCAAGAAACATTATGATATCACGGGTTTGATAGGAACTCTTTTATCTTCGGGTCATAACAGTAACAAGTGTGTCATAGTCATTACTGAAGTACGCTTTTGTTATTTTTGTATCCATTTACATCAACAACATGCACGCCAAGGGACACTGAGTTCTAAAGGTTACTGGGTCGCAAATGGTAGCATGTATATTACATATGCATTTTATTTACTTTCTATTTAACTTTAAAATTGAACTAACGTTTTAACTAGGCCTACATGTTTTCTGAACAAACACAGTGTCTGTGCTAGTATAATAAAATCATGAAAACTAAGTTACAACGTAAACTTGAACAATACAGCAAAGTTAATGATGCTATGTACATTAACCGGTCATTCTATATTTTATGAATATACAATTTCAGCAAGTGCACAGCTTCATATCGGACATTTTATAAAAATATCATACAATTGAACCACAGTCTACTATATACAGTCGCGAAGCTTGGGGTGTTTTATTGCAAATCTCGTGATGAAGCGCTCCAAGTGGTTAGCAACTAGAAACAATAGACTGTCCATGGCCGACTTTGGACTGTGTCGTATTTCTATCGAGTGCTAGCTCGTTGCGTATTTCACATTGATGCTTGTGAAATGTTCGTTATTGGTTGTAATGAAAATGTTAATGGCTAAAATATAATAATTTGAATAATAATATGGACAAAGAGGAGACGTTTGTAGTGCTATAAATTGTAGCAACAGTAAGAGAAAGAGGCCAGAGTTATCCTTTTTCCGATTTCCGAAAGATTCAGAAAGGTTCCTAGGTTTCCACAAGAATGCTGTGCAGAAACAAAACTCTTAATTTTGAAGTTCTTTTTGACTGTTAGAATACATTATATCCTTAAATTTCACAATGAAATGTTTCAGTCTAACCGAAAGGACGTTAGATACCGGTTAAAGTTCTGTCACTTAGGCTGCTAAATTTCCAGAGAAATAAAGGTTAGGTCTACTTTTTTTTTCAGAGGATATATTTTTAATTGTAGCTATTAATTTTGTTATTATTTTTATGTGTTATTTTACTAAAGACGTAGAAAAATTAAGTTTGTGTTAATGAAATTTATTGATCACGTTTTATTTTCAATTCTGGTGGGATTATTATTGCTTAGGCCTACTTTTTTTTTCAAAGGACATGTTTTTAATTATAGCTGTTAATTTTGTTGTTATTTTTATTTGTTGCTTTACTAGAGACGTAGAAAAAGTCCGTTACAATAAAATTCATTGATCACGTTTTATTTCCAATTCTGGTGTGATTATTACTGCTTAACCTCAACCCACTTTGTTAACTACGTAAGCCTACACTACAAGTACCGGTACACGTAAGTTATTCCATTAATTCATATTTCCATTATTATTGTTGTAAAGGGAAATGTAAATTAATATTTATTGGTTTCATAGTTAATTATCGCTATAATCTTGAATGAGTGAAGCTATTATAGTAAATTTCAGTTCGTTTTGCACAAACAAAAATTATATTAACTTATTTCTTGCAGGTATCTTCGAATTTATGGTGGAATTTAATATACTTCATTAAAATAATAAATTAACTTTACGCATTTAATATTTCAATAATGGAAGGAAGGTGTTAGTATTTCCAAAAGAACACAACGAAAGTGTAACATATTTTGTCGTCTACTAGGAGAGAGATCTGCGATGATGAGGCGATAGTAGCGATTCTAGTGGTGGGCAACTACCCATGTTTGCATTTTTACTACATATTGAGCTTCGCGACTGTATATAGTAGACTGTGATTGAACTATGACAGTAGAGACAAATTTTCAAAGAGCAATGAGTAATTATTCAGAAGTACCATAGCTTTGTCTTTTCCTTACTAACGATGCATAAGGATAAATGATTTTTTGATAGATTTTTTATCGATATGGACAAAAATCACGATCCTACTCCCAATAGTGACCGAATAAGAGGGTGTTAAACATTGGGGGGGGGGATTTTTTTTCTAAGAAAACTATGAACTTGCCACCAATATGGTATTATACTTTTTTTTTGTTACATAGGGGAGTAGTGGGTACAGTGAGACACAAAATATTAAGACATATATATGCAAGTGATAATTCAAGTATTTTTAAAATCAAGCGCAATAGACATGAAATAGACATGAAAACATGCAGTGTAATAATACATAAATAAAAATCTTAATAGATGAAGGACATAATATACAATACGTGTTTGTAAAAAAAATGCAAATGTCTCACTGTTCCCATTCAGGAGGGTACAGTGAGACACCACAGTGTCTATTAACGGACATTGAAATTATTTACATTTATTTCAAAAGAAAACAAAAACTTGCTGTCTCTTTATCTTGACATGTTCTGTAGACTTATTTAGAATCATTTTAATGTCTGACTTCGAAACCATTGAAACATCTGGAACATTTGGAAAAGTGAATTTTCCATGACATTTCAAACTTTTGCGAAAAAATGAAATTAATTTTTGGCGACAACAAAGCTTATAATTATAAGAATTTAATGTAATTCTTTATTATTTTTTAATATTTTCTGAAATTTTGTGAATAATTTTTTTTAATTATAAAAACCATTAAAATGTAATGTATCCATTATTTTAAGCTATAGTTCCTAAATTGGTTACTAGTATGTTCATTTTTAATGTTAGTTACCGGTAAATGTAATATAATTACAGTTTGTTTTTGCAAATCATTGGTACATGGGAACAGTGAGACGTCTCAGTGTACCGTGCAATGGGATGTCTCACTGTTCCCTTTACGCATAGTTCATTTAAAAATGGCGCCATCACTTCAAAATTAAAACAAGAAAGACGAAACTTTGCCAAACATAATCTCAAATGCCATAGTATTAGGTAAAAAAACATTCATATTTATATCTCATTTGCATATCCAATATAACCTTCATTAAACACAAGCCTAAATTTTACTTCTAGAGTGAAAAATTACGAATTATTTTTTCGTCACTCACTCAACTAGAATCAAATCGAGTATGGAAATACTGTTACTTTACTCATGCAACACACAATTCCACTGTTACTAAAATCTTAACATCAAAATTTACCATCTAAAAAAAAGTCTCACTGTTCTCCCTGTCTTACTGTACCCCCTTCTCCCCTACAATATTAGCTATTCGCTCTGAAAATCTACAAGATTATTTCACTTCCATCCTGTACACGCCTATCCGTGACTTCGGTGACTTGAAATTAATAGCATGACAGTGGTCTACAAATTTCAGTCTGTCGAATTAATTATATGTTACTCTAGTTAAACGACTTTCTCACTTATTCTGAAACACAACACAAAACAAGTACGTGTTTATAGAAGCCCACTAGCGCATTTCACTCAATGAGTATGTGTAATTGGATAGCAGAGACTGAGTGACAGCTGTAATGTAATATAGCGTAATTCCACCTGCTCTCTAGATTCCTAGAGACTTCCATGTACCGGTATATGCGCCATGAAAAAGTGACCCAGAGAGAGTAGGGATTCTCTTACTTCACTCACAAAATAAACTGAAAATTACCTCCTGAGAAGACTCTTATAAAATCAGTGACGTCAAACAAAATTATATTGAAATAGAAGTAGTCCGACTGAATATTAGTCTGTATAGCTCTACTGATGAATTGTATATGCTGTAAATTGTATAGTAGTCTGTATAGCTGAACTGATGAATTGTTTATGATTATAAATTGAATTAATCTACTTGATATTAATTGCACAAATTTGTATAGCTTAATGAAAGTATGCTTGTAAACTGAATTAATCTCCTTACTTTGTATTGCATATATTCGTATATTTTTGGCCGATGAATTGTATATGCTTTAAATTGAATAGTAATCTGTATAGCTTTATTGATAAATTGTTTGTGTTTGTAATTTGAAGTAGTTTGCATGATATGTATTATCAATTTCTGTATATCACAACTGATTGAATTGTTTATGCCTTAAATTTAATTAACTTGTTTTGTATTATACATATAGCTCAACTGAAAAAATTATCGTTTGCGTTTGTAAATTTAATAATCTGATTGGCTATGTATTGTATATTTTTAGTAGAGCCATCGATATAGCTCATTCGGCAGACTCGCTGGGCTGCTGATCCGGAGCTGCGTTCGGGCTTGGGTTGGATCCCCCTTTGGTGGTTTTTTCCGACGTTTTCCCCAACCAAAAGGCAAATGCCGGGTAATCTTTTGGCGAATCCTCGGACCTCACTTCATCTCACTATATCTCGCCAAAATATTGTAAAAAATTACACAAAATTGTAAAAATTGTAGAAAATTACTAAACTGTAAAACTGTAAAAATTTGTAAAAATTGTAATTGTAACATTGTAAAATTTTGATTGTTCCACATCTTAAAGCTTCATTACTCATGTAAGATCTATGGAATAAAATGAATGAATGAATGAATGAATGAATGAATGAATGAATGAATGAATGAATGAATGAATGAATGAATGAATGAATGAAGCAAACATTGCGTTTATTGATGTCCGAAAAAAATATTAAATACTGTATGAGATTTTTGGCATTCATGGAGGTTGCGTTCAAAAGAGTTCGGGTCTTCTTTCATAGTTTTCTGCCCAAGAGTAGGCCCTTGACTGCAATTCTTCAATTTTTCTTATTTTTCGCGTTCTTTTTAGGACCGCTTTCTCCAAACCTATTACATTTTAATTAACAGTTAAAGGGACAATGCATTTCACGAACAGAAATTGGGCTTTGAGCTCTAATTAAACTAGAATTAAGTCAATTTGTCAATATTTGATCATCTAAATAATTAATCCTGCATTAACGACAATAATTTTTATCATGGCGAGGAGAATGATGGACTTCATATTTGAAAATGAAGATTTCAAGTCAAGGCTGGTTCACAATAAACCGGGAAGGAGAACCAGAATGAAAACGATAAGCAGAGGACGTGAATATGAAAATTTTTTATTCACAATAAACCGAGAATGTAGACTACTATGTATATCGATATACATGTCAATAACGATATGTGAAGTCGATATTACGCATTCTGATGTTATTTGTGTATAATTGACCAATGGCGTTCTCTCATGTGTACAAAGTAGCCAACATAAACACAGGTTAACCAACTTCGAAATTTAAACTGAAACATTTTATTAGATACGGTACTATAAATATGCCCATGCATCTTTATTATCGCAACCTATTTTAAGTCTACCATAACGTAAAATAATTAGAGAAGAAACATTTGTAATAGAACAAAAATGAACACAACAGTAGTTATTGAATTGAAGTATGAATATGTAGTGTGTAATACAACCAATACAGTAATAAAATATGATTCACTTATGATCGGTGTTCAAAGATGCAGCTATTGAAAGCCACGTATTCTTCTTCTTTTCTCATCTTTATACGAGGCGCGCCGCTTATCGTAAACGTGAGGATTTTCCTCAACACTCAATATTAGAATCTCATAAAATAAAACTTGCTCCATGATGCACAGCACAGAACAAAATAATGCATAGGTTATGTCACGGTCTTCTTGCTACAAAATATACGACGACAAAATAGCTTTTAGATGGCAATAGAATGAATCTAGTGGGCTGTGGTCGGAAACGTGAACGCCAAAGTTGAAACTTGGCCAACTCTCCGTTCCCGATCCCGGGCTCCGGGAAGCTTTTCGTTAATTGTGAATGTTCACATTTAAATGTACATATTTTAACAATTTTACCGTTTTCGTTTCGATTCTCGTTTCCGATTTATTTGAACCAGCCTTCATTCGCGCACCGTATATTTGGCAGCATTTGATAATATGGTTAGATCATTGAAAACAGTTTCAAATATAATTACGATGACAAAAAAGAAAAAAAAAGTTGATTTTCTTAAATTGTCAGCATTATTGCACCATAGTGTCCTCATAAAAATACGGAAAAATTAAATTCTATGGAATGATTCTTAAATACGCAAACATTGGCTGCATGTAAAACTTTATAACGTTGAAAAGGAAAAGCATGTTTAGTAGGGGAAGGTTGCCTATATTGGACCAGTTTTGTTTTTTAACCCCATGTCTTTAATAATGATTAAATTAAATCAAATATGTTCTAGTACATTCTACATTCTATGTACTTTCATCCTATAGTGTTATATTTTAAATTACACAATTCCTAATAAATATAAAAAGGTAAAACCAAAATCATGGAAACGGTCCAAATTGGGAAACCGGTTGCCTAATTTGGACTCATAGTGTCCCAATTTGGTCCTCGCAAAAATACATTACTAATAGTAAACAAATAAGTAGAAGAAGGGTATTAATTATAAATATCTTTAATTCACCAAATTTTACGTTAAAAATGTATCAGATATCAACATTTGGTGAAAGAAGTTACACAATTCTCTGAACTTTGATGAAAAATTAAAGAAAAACAAGATAAATTAATTACAGAATCACTATTGCATTCAAGCTGATTGTTACACTCAGAATATTTCTCTTTGCACTGAATTAGTTTTATATTACTTGCTTGTCTCGGTTACATAGGCGATTTCAAAATTACAGGAAGACTCATAGAAAAAAAAAATGTTACATAGAATTGGAAAGTCCCTGTTTGGCTAGAAAACTCCTGTGAATAAGGAAACGTAGACATAAAAAATAAAAAGGTGACATGATTTCCTCTTGCGTTTGAAAGTTACCAGTCGCAGTATAAAGAACCCCGCCGCATTGACAACACAGACTACTGTGGTGTTTACACCTCTTTCACCACTTACGGCTCCATCTTGGGGTTTCTCTTTCTGAGCTATAACTTTCTGTTGCCTCTTTTGCACCGTTGTAAATTCAGATTCGTCAACGTTGAACACAGTATTTGCTGTGATACCATTCTCATCGAGTTTTTTTTTCAGCAGGTCGGAAAACTGGATAACACTGTCCCTATGGCACTCCATATACGCGAGCACGCTCGTTGAGTCCATTGTCACCATTTATTTATGCTGCTACCGCCATCTTCAAAGTATCATTTCATTTCTGGTAGGTTCCCCTTTTTGATATCTTGGAAACATAAAGACACAGAATCCCCCAATATACTAATTTTTCTTAACGCTGACCATAATATAATGCTTTATTTTCATGTTGAAAAAAAAATACTAACAGTATTCTAAATTGGACCAGTCCAATCCAGGCAACGCGCAGAGGTCCAACCTAGGCAACTTGTTCACTTATGCAAACAGATGACACTAAACAAACACATGAAATTAAAAACTAGTTATAAAACACGAAGATAGTAGCTAATGAAAAATACTTGTAGCGTATAGTATATAAATTGTTATCACTTACTCCTACTGTATATAGAAGCTTAAGATCCGTAGCGTAAAAATTGTAAGCGAAAACACCAAAACACATTAACGGCAATCCTATTCGCTAAGATGGCTGCAGCTCACTGAACTTCAAGATGAGTACCTTAGGAGCGTTAGCAAGCAGTGGTGCCATCTGAAATGTTTGAAATACTTCTATATATAGAAATAGAACTGCGGTCCAATTTAGGCAACGGTCTAAATTCGGCAACTCTCCCCTACTAGGTTCGAGTAATGTGGCCTTCTCATGTTAAGCACTTGAACAGTACTGGTAAATCTTAATTTCGTTAACGCTTTTGTGCAAAGATAGGTATCATTTTAAACACTTCAGGAATTTCATATAAGCAATGGTTGGCAACAAGACGAAATTATGTAGGTATAAAACTGAGCTGGAAACTTTGACATAGTTTAGCCTCGTAATTTCATATGCAGCTGACGTTTTACCGCAGCCTGTGTAGCTCGTTTTCCAATACTGTTCGATCTGCTTATCTATTTAGCCGCGAGATGTTACGCTGCACTCTTTCCGAAGTTACTCGGCGTTGCTCCAATATTTATAATACCACAAGTAGAGCAAAGTTCCGATGCCTGCATTTTTAAGATAGTTCAGGAGCGCAGATTAAAATGAACTTCATTATGTAGCAATATCAGTGCAGTGGGTAACTTTTAAAGTTAGTTTTAAGGAGGAGGTACTGTATTCCTCTAACGTCAAATATTCAGAATCTGACCCAGGTATGTGTAAATACTGAGAATATTTTATTAAACTGCATATTACATAAAGTTATTATTTGGATTTGCGATACACAGTATAAAAGAGAATATATCTGTGGAAATTTATCTTAAAGAGAATGGCACGGTACTGGATCTTACTACATATATTGGTTTCAGATATAAGACAATGCGGGTATACATTTTGTATTACATATTGCACCTTAAATTATGTAGCTAAAGTAAAACGAAAGAACAGTTAAGTCATATGATTACAGTTTACGTGAAGAGTAAGTCTTAGATGATACTTATGTCGTAAGTATTTTCCACTCTTCACTCATTAAAAAGATTGTACCACTACCCAGCTAAATTGAAGCAGACGCTTGTACAGACTCTTATTATGCCTCATTTCGATTATTGTGACGCCTTATTCAGTGATCTCTGGGTGGATTTATCCCAGAAACTGCAACGTGTTAATAATGCGTGTGTTCGTTTCATTTGTAATGTCCGCTACTACGATCACATTTCGCCTTCTTTCGATAAATTATTGTGGCTTAGGTGAAATGAGAGGAGAAAGTTACATTCCCTTTCTCTCTTATACCGAATTTTGCACACCTCTACTCCCTCTTACTTATCTGTCCGATTCCACAGTCTTTCTCGGTATCATAACTTAAATACTCGGTCACAATATAACACGCTAGAAATACCACTGCACACATCATCTCTTTATTCTTCGTCTTTCACTGTTGCTACTTCTCGTCACTGGAATTCTCCGCCGCCTGAAGTCAAGGGCTGCCGAACTTTAATTTCCTTTAAATGTAAATTAGAAAAATATCTTATGATGAGTTGCCAGACCTAACGTGTTGAAAATGTGTACCACTGTATTTATTTTTATTTTTTTTTGTTTCTTATTTTTATTATCTAAATCGTGTTTATTTATCACATAACGCCAATATGTATCCCACTGTGTTGTTTTTTTATTATTAATCTATTTTTGTGTACATTTTATTCAATTGTCGGTTTCTGGTTTAATTATGTAAATCCTACTTAATTTTAATCTAATACTAATATGTATACTAATGTGTTTATTTTTATTTTTACTGTGTACAATTTTATTTTTTTATCGAATTATCGGCTTCTCTTTTATGTGATTCGCATTTGATTCTAACAAATTAATATGTATTTCACTATGTTTATTTTTATTTTAAGAGGTAAATTTTATGTAACTACCTCTTTTGATCTCATTATGTATCAGTATGTAATTACTTAATTCTGATCTAGTTTTATGTTCAACTGTGTAAGCAAGTTTTAATCCTGGTTGAGTGTAAGAGAAGGCCTTACGGCCTTAACTCTGCCAGGTTAAATAAAGCCATTATTATTATTATTATTATTATTATTATTATTATTATTATTATTATTATTATTATTATTACTTTAGATTCAGTAAAATTTACAAACGTTTTGAATTATTATATATATTTTAAACTTCCAGTTGCTAATTTCTATGATATCACTTCCAGTTATTTTTATTGACTTACTATGTACGTATATTGCCACCAGTTCTTTGCCTCAGGTATAAACCTGCTTCTTAAATTCTGTATTGCAACCATTATTATTTTAGCCAGCTTGTTCCAAACTCGTCTTATTCACTTTTAACAAATTATCTAGTAGTAGTACCTTGACAACCTTAATTGACGATGTAATAAATTTATCGCAGACATTCGCGACAAATTCTACGGATTAATTACCACTTCAAGTATCTTCGTAAAATGCATGATCTGAACCTAAAAATATCATAATCATACCTATTTGAAGTGTACGCCTGTCAAAATGACGACCAAGTAATTTAATTCTGGAGAGATTGAACTCTAAATATGCAATATACTACACTATATTATATTATGCAATGAATACTATTCAATAGTGACTCGCTTAATTCTTCAAGAAAATCCCTGCATGTAATGTATGTATAAAAATGTTCAATACTGAATGCTTAATACAGGGACATCATTTTATTTTTACTTCAATTTTTATTGTACCTGAGTTTTTTAATATACTTCACTCCCACCCCTTCTACTAAGGAAGTTCCAACTCCACACAGAACCAAGACCGCAGATAGTAAGCAGTACTGAGTTACTAAGTATAGTACGTTCCAGAAATATGTTCGCGTTTTCCAGTGACGAAAGAGCTTTCAATATTGAATCATATTTTCGCACAGGTACTGTCCGTTTGCCTACGTCGCATCCCGATTTCCCCCACATGCTTCTGCTCGCCCCTCTGTAATAGCTGGGCTGTCTTAGCTCTTTTCTGAAAACATTAATTTCTCTTAGGAATTGGGAGTTTACGTAATATTATACAGCTGTTTAATTTAAAAATAAAATAAAAGGGCCTCGTTAAGTAATTAACTGTCACGTGATTTCCTCCCTTTCTACGATCCTGCGGCATAACCACTTGGACGGACAGCAGATAGCATGTCTGAGTAATTTTATATTTTCGGGTCGGGCAGAAGTGAAGATTGAATTTACAGTACGTAGAGTAGGTACAGAATTATTTCAACATGAGTTACTAGTACGAAGGACGAAACTGGCAATTGGAATTAGATGCAATTGTCTATAGTGCGATAATATGCACAAAATAACTGAAGCCTGTATCGAAATGAACGGCCACCATTTTCAAAATTGTGTTTAAATATTCATATTATGCTTATTTTTCAATTTAACTTCATTCTCTATACTGTACGCTAATGTGCTGTAGACAGTATAATATACACAGCATAATGGATACGTTCGCATGGATAACTCACTTCGTGAGTAAAAACACTTATTATTAATACAGTACTGTACTTTGATTAAAGAAAAACCTAATGAAAATTATCAAACTCAAAATCGCGATATTTCCTAGTTTACGTAAATGGATGAACTACTTTTCTTCCTTCCTATACCTAGTAGAGTGATTTGTGTTTTACGCCAGTATCATCGAACTCCAGTCTTGGAGGGGGGAGCAAGCGGTGTTTCCGGTTCTCTAAAGGTATAGACAAGTTAATATTAAAAATGTTTGTAAAAATAATATGATGTCCCTGTACAATTCGCTAATGAAATTCACAGGAAAACTGTACAACCTGTAAAATTTAATAAAATGATAAAAACTGTTTCATTTTTCGCCTGTTTTTTGGTAAGCATTTTTGGGCATATGTAAAATTTCGAAGGCCGTCAAAATTTTCATTGTTATATAGTATTTAAATATGAAGAAATGAAACTATGCCTAATATACAAAAAAAATCTGTGGCGCTACAGCCCATAAAGGGCCAAGACCGACCAGCCGGCTGCTGGTCTCACGGCCACATGCCGAAGCAGAGGTGGACGATCATCCAACCAGAATTGAGGTATCGTGTGGTTAGCACAATGAGCCCCCCAGCCGTAATAGCTGGTTTGCGTAACCCGATTTCGCTACCTATTGTAGCTCCCCAAGTATATCACGATGCTGGGTGGACACCGGTCCCATACACTGGCCGAAATTTCATGAGAAAATTTCTTCCCCCATGAGGAATCGAACCAGCGCGCATTCCGTAACGCGAGTTTTAGGCTGGACGCCTTAAACCACGACGCCACGGCGCGGGACTGCCTACTATATAGAGTGGGTTAAAAGTCGCTTTCCCCAAACACTTCCTTACATTTAATAACATTCAATTTACATTTGACTAAGTCCACACCTGTGGAGTAACGGTCAGCGCGTCTGGCTGCGAAATCTGGTGGCCCGGGTTCGAATCCCGGTCGGGGCAAGTTACCTGGTTGAGGTTTTTTCCGGGGTTTTCTCTCAACCCAATACGAGCAAATGCTGGGTAACTTTCGGTGCTCATTTCACCGGCATTATCACCTTCATATCATTCAGACGCTAAATAACCTAGATGTTGATACAACGTCGTAAAATAACCCAATAAAAAATTTACATTCGACTACACATTCCTTTACATATTTTGTTCAAAATGAAGGCCCTGTTTCTCGACACATTTTACAACGTTTAGACACTGATTTACAGATGGCAGAACATAACTCACGATTTTCATCGATTTTCACGAATGACTGTTCGATCATCTGTCGCAACTGATGCAGATTCTGAACATCGGGAAGTCTTGTCTCAAAGTCTGCCGTCACCAATGTTGTGTTCTTACTGTGTTCCCACCAACGTTGTAGCACAAAAACACGTTGTTTTGTGGTTAATTTGCGATTCATTGTAAGAAACTAGCAGTTATTGCATACAGACGCAAATCAACACAATAAAACAAAACAACAACAATAACAAAGCATCACATCGGAAAAACAGTTGACGCACGAACCCACCACTTATTATACAGATATTCGTTTATTCAAGTTATGACCATCTGTATATGTACTTACTTACTGGCTTTTAAGGAACCCATAGGTTCATTGCCGCCCTCACAAGTCCGCCATTGGTCCCTATCCTGTGCAAGTCTCTACCATCATATCCTACCTCCCTCAAATCCATTTTAATATTATCTTCCTATCTACGTCTCGGCCTCCCCAAAGGTCTTTTTCCCGCCGGACTCCCAACTAACACTCTATATGCATTTCTGGATTCGCCCATACGTGCTACATGTCCTGCCCATCTCAAACGTCTGGATTTTATTTTCCTAATTATGTCAGGTGAAGTATACAATGCGTGGAGCTCTGCGTTGTGTAACTTTCTCCATTCTCCTGAAACTTCATCCCTCTTAGCCCCAAATATTTTCCTAAGAACCTTATTCTCAAACACCCTTAATCTTTGTTCCTCTCTCAAAGTGAGAGTCCAAGTTTCACAACCATACAGAACAACCGGTAATATAACTGTTTTATAAATTCTAACTTTCAGACTTTTTGACAGAAGACTAGATGACAAAAGCTTCTCAACCGAATAATAACACGCATTTCCCATATTTATTCTGCGTTTAATTTCCTCCCGAGTGTCATTTATATTTGTTACTGTTGCTCCAAGATATTTGAATTTTTCCACCTCTTCGAAGGATAAATCTCCAATTTTTATATTTCCATTTCAAACAAAATTCTGGTCACGAGACATAATCATATACTTAGTCTTTTCGGGATTTACTTCCAACCCTATCGCTTTACTTGCTCCAACAACAATTTCCGCGTTTTCCCTAATTGTTTGTGGATTTTCTCCTAACATATTCACGTCATCCGCATAGACAAGAAGCTGATGTAACCCGTTCAATTCCAAACCCTCTGTGTTATCCTGAACTTTCCTAATGGCATATTCTAGAGCGAAGTTAAAAAGTAAAGGTGATAGTGCATCTCCCTGCTTTAGCCCACAGTGAATTGGAAAAGCATCAGATAGAAACTGGCCTATACGGACTATGCTGTATGTTTCACTAAGACACATTTTAATTAATCGAACTAGTTTCTTGGGAATACCAAATTCAATAAGAATATCATATAAAACTTCTCTCTTAACCGAGTCATACGCCTTTTTGAAATCTATGAATAACTGATGTACTGTACCCTTATACTCCCATTTTTTCTCCAATATCTGTCGAATACAAAAAATCTGATCAATAGTCGATCTATTACGCCTAAAACCACACTGATGGTCCCCAATAATTTCATCTACATATGGAGTTAATCTTCTCAAAAGGATATTCTACAAAATTTTGTACGACGTCAGCAAAAGTGATATTCCTCGAAAGTTACTACAGTTAGTCTTGTCCCCCTTCTTAAAAATAGGTACGATTATGGACTCCTTCCATTGTTCTGGTACAATTTCCTTTTCCCAAATTGCAAGTACAAGTTTATAAATTTCGCTAGATACTACCCTTCCACCCTCTTGTATTAATTCTGCTGGAATTTGATCAATACCTGGAGACTTGTACTTTTTCAGATTTTCTATCGCAATTTCGACTTCAGAAAGTGTGGGTTTAGGTATAAATGGCTCAGCAGTTTCCATCTGTATATGTACAAGTATGAAACCTAAGAATGAATATTGGGGAAAGCGACTTTTGACCCATCATCTATTTACATATATTTAATTTGAACTTAGCATGAAAATTTTGAGAAAACTATAAAACATCCAAGGTTGTGTAGTGTCTCAATCAAAAGTTATGCAAAAAAATTTTAACGTCGTTAAAATTTGGATGTTAAAATATAAGTAGGCTCTGAGGATGGTGCGTGAAGCACTGAAACATCTGTAAGCCGCACAAATCTTACATAATTAACACGAGTAAGTCCGGTAGTTAATCAATTAATTATATTCAAGTGTTAAAAGTAGTGTACGCAAGATTCAAAATGGATAATTATACGTTTGACAATGTTCTCTTCGTTTTTTTTTTTTTTTTTTTTTTTTTTTTTTTTTTTTTTTTTTTTCGTTGTTGGTCTATAGCATCTATTAGATGCTTTATGGTTGTGCTAACAGATGGAGTTAATCTGTCAAAAATGTGACGCTGAAACGTGTGTTCAGGTTACTGCCCAATGACAGTCCTGATGTATTTTTATATTTGTGATGATTGGTTAATTAATATTAACCCGGCACACTCACAATCACACTCACATTCATACAAATTTCCAGACTCTAGACACCCAGGGAATTCTTCTTCTTCAAGAAAAATTCACCGGGAATCGAACCCGGGACCTCCCGATCTGGAAGCCAGCATGCTGACGAACAGACCACGGACAGAGACGTTTGACAGAGAATTCTAAATAAAGTGCATGGTGTGAAAATTCGAATCCTGCAAGAAAACTTTTACAAAGTGATCCTTTCACAATGAGTGCCCATTAAAACAAGGTAGAACTATGAGCATTTTAATTCATGCTGCCACAATGGTTTAGTGTTCTTTACTAAGGAGTGTGTACGTACTAGATAGAGAATTATTTACAAGAGTAAATGAAAACGTAATACAGCATCATGTAAAGGTCAGGTGAGTGAGAGCATCAACGGATATAACAAAATCAGAATTATTCTTACATACCATCACAGAGTTTCACAATCATGATGGACATTAAAAACGTTTTCTTTTATTCACTACTTTCTTATAAAGCAGGCAATTATTGAAGTGCTTTTAGAGACTACAGAAGGCTTTTTTCCTCTGATTGAAATGTTCAATTGTTTACCGAGGAAAAAATATTATTTCATAGTTTTCTAAGAAATAAAATTGTATTTCGAGTTATAACAGAAATGTGATAGCCATGATGAGATATAGAGGTTTGAAATAATAAGCGTAATAATATTGTTGTTATTATTATTATTATTATTATTATTATTATTATTATTATTATCATTATTATTATTATTAGTCGCTGTAGTAATAGTATTTAATATTTTCATTTGAATATAAATGTTCCAGTTGTCTATATCACTTTCTCCATCTCGCGGCCTTCTAACGGGGGAAGTTTCGTAAATAAATAATAATAACAAATAATAAAACAGAATTCAGAAACAATTCATTTCTACTCCAATCTCAATATAATATTAATTGTATTAGTTCTAATCAAAATATTTCTGTTATTTTTTGTCTGAGAAAAACAAACAATCCGCATTCGGTACGTAGCTATAGCAACAGAACAAATACTATTTTCATATCAGTCCGTGCTCCCAATATTTTAATTGAATAAAATTAATATTTAGATTATAAAGGTATTGAAAACAAAACGTATATAACTTGGGGCTAAAGAACTTCACATCACTAGGTAATGGTTCTTGTGGAACTTGCCTTTCGGCTTGTACAAATAAACGAACCATTCATAAAGTAAAGCTCTGCTTTTGCCTTTAAGTCGTATAAAAAACTACTATATTAAATATTAATATTAATAATTCATTATAATCATCCGGTAGCTTTTCCAGTATATAAACATCTGATTTCTAAGAAAGATCCAAACAATACACAGGTTGAAATAACAACATATTTATCATTGTTTCTTTAATAATAATAATAATAATAATAATAATAATAATAATAATAATAATAATAATAATAATAATAATAATAATAATAATAATAATAATAATATATTACGAATATATCATAATTTTGTATTATTATTATCATAATTTTGTATTATTATTATTATTATTATTATTATTATTATTATTAAGATATGTTGTTATATCAACCTGTATCCCGAAGAGACAAAGTATATGATTATGTCTCGTGACGAGAATATTGTACGAAATGGAAATATAAAAATTGGAAATTTATCTTTTGAAGAGGTGGAGAAGTTAAAATACCTTGGAGCAACAGTAACAAATATAAATGATACTCGGGAGTAAATTAAACACATAATAAATATGGGAAATGCCTGTTATTATTCGGTTGAGAAACTTTTATCATCCAGTCTGCTGTCGAAAAATCTGTAAGTTAGAATTTATAAAACAGTTATATTACCGGTTGTTCTGTCTGGTTGTGAAACTTGGACTCTCACTTTGAGAGAGGAACATAGATTAACAGTGTTTGAGAATAAGGTGCTTAGGAAAATATTTGGGGCTAAGAGCGATGAGGTTACAGGAGAATGGAAAAAGTTACACAACACAGAACTGCACGCATTGTATTCTTCACCTGACATAATTAGGAATTTTAAATCCAGACGTTTGAGATGGGCAGGGTATGTAGCACGTATGGGTGAGTGCAGAAATGCATATAGAGTGTTAGTTGGGAGGCCGGAGGGGAAAAAGACCTTTAGGGAGGCCGAGACGTAGGTGGGAAGATAATATTAAAATGGATTTGAGGGAGGTGGGATATGATGATAGAGAATGGATTAATCTTGCTCGGGATAGAGACCAATGGCGGGCTTATGTGAGGACGGCAATGAACCTCCGGGTTCCTTAAAAGCTAGTAAGTAAATAAGTAAGTATATTATTACTGTTATTCCATTATTTTCTGTATTGACCTTATTTATATTTCTTATGTATTTTTACACTGGTTTTTTACTCTCCCAGTACCAGTAAAAATAAATCAATTAAATAAGCAAATAATTTAAATCTTACGAAAGATCATCGTAATATCAATCTTTAACACCTGAATGCGTTTTCAGTAGTCTCCGCGGTCTAGTTTTGAATCATGACTAGAACGTCAACTGCAGCACAAACAAGATGCAAGTGTTCCTTGATCGTTCCACGCGTCAAGTACGATGTAACGCCAATATTGTCTGTGAACAACTAACCTTACCTCCATATGCCCTGAAACAGAATACGGTCCCTAGAATTAAACCACTAATGTGACATTATGTAACGCTAGTCTTATTTCTTAAGCGTTTATAAAATTGGAGTATTTTGGCATTAAAAGTACAGTTTTCATATTTTTAAATAGTACTATTCGATTATTTAACAAATACAGGGACATCATTTTATTTTTACTAACATTTCTAATATCAACCTGGCTATACCTTTGGATTAACGGTTGAAAACAGAAAACACCGTTTGCTATCCCTTCAACGAACGGAGTTCGATGATTCTGACGTAAAATAAAAACAAATCTCTTTACTAGGTATAGGAGGGGACAAAAATAGTTCGTCCATTTACGTAAACTAGGAAATGTCGCAAGTTTGAGTTTGATAATTTTCATCAGGTTTTTGTTTAATCAAAATACAGTACAGTATTAACAATAAGTGTTTTTACTCACGAACTGAGTTATCCATGTGGACATATTCATTATGCAGTGTATATTATACTGTCTAGAGCACATTAGCGTACAATATAGAGAATGAAGTTAAATTGAAACAATCATAATATGGATATTTAAACACGTTTTAAAAAATGGTGGCCGTTCATTTCGATACAGGCTTCAGTTTTTTTGTGCATATTATCGCACTATAGACTATTTCGTCTAATCCCAATTACCAGTTTCGTCCTTCTTACTAGTAACTCATGCTGAACTAATTATGTACTTAGTCTATAAAAGAGTACCTTACGTACTGTAAATTCAATCTTCACTTCTGCCCGATCCGAAAAGATAAAATTACTCAGACATGCTATCTACTGTCCGTTCAAGTAGTTATGTCGCAGGATCGTAGAAAGAGGGGAAATCACGTGACAGTTAATTACTTAACAAGGCCCTTTTATTTAAGTTATTTTAAACAGTTGTATAATATTGCAACAGAAATTAATGTTTTCGGAAAAGAGCCAAGAGAGCCCAGCCACTAGCTTTACAGAGGGGCGAGTAAAAGTAGGTTGGGGAAATCGGGATGCGACGTAGGCAAACGGACGACAGTATCTGTGCGAAAATATGATTCAATAATGAAACCTCTTTCGTCACTGGAAAATGCGAACATATTTCTGAAACGTACTATACTCACTAACTCAGTACTACATATATTCGACCTTGGTTCTGTGTGGAGGACAGTTGGAACATCATTTATAGAAGGGATGGGAGTGAAGTACATACAAAAACTGAGGTACAATAAAAATTGAAGTAAAAATAAAATGATGTCCCTGTATAAATGACACTCGAGAGGAAATTAAACGCAGAATAAATATGGGATACAGCCTACCTGCTATTATTCGGTTGAGAAGCTTTCGTCATCCAGCCTGCTATCAAAAAAGCTGAAAGTTATAATCTATAAAACAATATTATATTACCGATTGTTCTGTATGATTGTGAAACTTGGGCTCTCACTTTGGGAGAGAAACAGAGGCTAAGAGTGTTCGAGAATAAGGTGCTTAGAAAAATATTTGGGGCTAAGAGGGAAGAAGTTACAAAAGAATGGAAAAAGTTACAAACGCAGAACTGCACACATTGTATTCGTGACCTAAAATAATTACGAATATTACATCCAGATGTTTGAGATGGGCAGGGCATGTAGCACGCACGGGTTAATTCAGAAATGCATATAGAGTGCTAGTTGGAAGACCTGAGGAAAAAATACCTCTGGGGAGTCCAAGACGTAGATGGGAGGATAATATTAAAATGGATTTGAGGGAGGTGGAATATGATGCTAGAGGCTGGATTAATCTTGCTCGGGTTAGGGACCGATGGCAAGTTATTCAGTGCGGCAATGAACCTCCGGGTTCTTTAAAAGACATTTGTAAGTACAGCAGAACCCGATTATCCGTCACCGTATTAACCGATTGGCGGACTCTCTCTCTCTCTCTTTCTCTCTCTCTCTCTCTCTCTCTCTCTCTCTCTCTCTCTCAGCACAAAATATGAAGTTCTATACAGTTACTTGTTGGAGGGGGTGTTTTTTCCCCAACTTGTAATATAGTCACTACCTGCTTTCCAGAAAATGACCCCAAGAGCTTCCTCACAATTGCAAAACCCGTGTACAATTCAGTCCTTGCTCTAATGTTGAAGTGGAGATTGTGTATAACATATGTAAAATATCTTCCATGGGAGTCTAAGAAAACGTGTTGTGCTAAGTATAAAAAATAGCGATTTGGGAAAGCAGAAACTTTACCTCATATCGGATCATAATACGAGATTGGCGTTACAACTGTGCGCCATTTAATAAAAAAAAGGTGCGGTAAATTGTGTAAGTACGAGTGCGTAAATCTACAACACGAGATCTCTACTCCCATCTTTCGGCAAACAACCATCACAAGGAGTTACCTTAGCCCTTAAAACCCGTCACTGATAACCAGACTTAAATTAGTGAACTTCTGATCCACTAACCAGCATGTTAAGCACAACACCACAGAGGAACTATAGGCTTATATTATGCACTTTATTTATGAAAATCTTTTATGGCACGGATATTCTGATTTTTTCAATTGACCGCTCAGTCCATCCCCTTCATTACCACGGGTAATAGAGGTTCTACTGTACTCGTAAGAACATTGTACATTTCAAGCAATATGTCGGGACATTCATAGAACTTTTAGAAATAAAATTAGAAAAGAGACCAAAACGAAATTCTACAAGATGACGACACTACCCACCTTGCTTCATGGTAGTGAACTCTGGGTACCAACTCAAAAACAAATTAACATAATTCAATCGTAAGAAATGAAATTTCTTACTAGCGTTAAAGGCTGTACAAGAATAGATACAATAATGAATTATGATAGTAAGGAAGAATTAAACATCGAATCATTAAGTAGTAAAATAAGAAATAATAGGCAAAATTGGACTGAATATTTGTTAGGAACGGAAAACAATACGGCTTTTAAGGAACCCGGAGCTTCATTTCCGCCCTCACATAAGCCCGCCATTAGTCCCTATCCTGAGCAAGATTAATCCAGTCTCTACCATCATATCCCATCTCCCTCAAATCTATTTTAATATCTTCCCATCTACGTCTCGGCCTCCCTAAAGGTCTTTTTCCCTCCGGCCTCCCAACTAACACTCTATATGCATTTCTGGATTCGCCCATAAGTGCTCCATGTCCTGCCCATCTCAAACGTCTGGATTTGATGTTCCTAATTATGTCAGGTGAAGAATACAATGCGTGCAGTTCTGTGTTGTGTAACTTTGTCCATTCTCCTGTAACCTCATCCCTCTTAGCCCCAAATATTTTCCTAAGAACCTTATTCTCAAACACCCTTAATCTCTGTTCCTCTCTCAAAGTGAGAGTCCAAGTTTCACAGCCAACCGGTAATATAACTGTTTTATAAATAATTCTAACTTTCAGATATTTTGACAGCAGACTAGATGACAAAAGCTTCTCAACCGAATAATAACACGCATTTCCCATATTTATTCTGCGTTTAATTTCCTCCCGAGTGTCATTTATATTTGTTACTGTTGCTACAAGATATTTGAATTTTTCCACCTCTTCGAAGGATAAATCTCCAATTTTTATATTTCCATTTCGTACAATATTCTGGTCACGAGACATAATCATATACTTTGTCTTTTCGGGATTTACTTCCAATAGTTTTCCTAAAACAGCCTTAAGCTTTATGCTGAGGGGAAGAAGAGATCGAGGACGACTCAGAAAATGCTGCAAACAGCTGTGAAGGCAAAACGGGCAACGTGCCTAATACGTGAATTGGAGATGATGATGATGATGATGATGATGATGATGATGATGATGATGATGATGATGATGATGATAACGACTTTGCAATTCTCGATCATGTCTCGCGAGGTTTATAAGCAGAGACGGCTACTTTGCGTGGACAGGAGCAAGATAGCGTCTCGCTCTGGTTTGTATATGACCTCATTGCAGTCATGACCCCCATTGAGCTTTTCCTCTTACTTATTCACTGCGAGGTGTAAGCCTGGTCTGCATTGTGTCTACTCCGCTGTGAAGGAAATGCTGTCCAGTGATTGCGTCTGGCGTAGAGGCTGGTTAGCATCGCGCTACAGGAACTTTATCTTTGGAGAAAGCAATCCAGCCCGTCTAATAGGAATGATCGTGGAATGGCACCAAAAGAAAATTACTTTCTCTTATCTTTAAATGAACCAGTCTTCACTCATTTTGTAGTCTGCTAGATTGACCAAGTTTTACAGAGTTTCAATTGTACACAAATAACACTAAGTGCTCCAACTCAATGTATACTTTCGAAAAACTATTGAAATATACAGGGTGTAACAGATAACTGTTCCTGATTTTCTGATGTAATAGAGGGCATGAAAGTAAACATTTTTTGTTAATAAAGTAATATCCGGAAATGCTTCGTTTTCAAGTGATAGTGGTATGAAGGAAAAAATGAAATAATCTCAACTTGCAATGTTACTTTATTTACTTTCTATGGTTAATAATAATAATAATAATAATAATAATAATAATAATAATAATAATAATAATAATAATAATAATGATAATGATTTATTTTAGCTGGCAGAGTTAAGACCGTAAGGCCTTCTCTTCCACTCAACCAGCAAAAAGTATATATACATATGTATCAACTTACAAAGAATTCAACAATTCGATTTAGATAACAGCTACATGTATACAAGAGTTATTTACGAATTAAACAACAAAATACTATGAACTATTAATTAAACACTGAAATACAAACTATGTAGCAGAATTAAGCTAAAATACATAGAATGTTAATATATTTCAAATAATATTAGATAATATAAAGAGATTATTATGAGACAATTTTGAAAATACGGCACTATCAGGATGCATGTCTAAAGGAAGGAGTAACAATGTAGAGTGATAGTTTAAGTCAGTATGATTGGAGTGAAATGCTAAGAAGGTTACCTTTTAAGCTATTTTTGAAAGTGTTTATTGTCTTGCAGCCCCTAATACTTTGTGACAGGTAATTCCATTGTCGCGAGGTGGATACTGTAAAAGATGATGAATAATGAGATGTTCTATGAAGAGGTATACTTAACGCGCCACAGATAAGTGATCTGGTATTTACGTCGTGGTTAGAGTATAGATAAGAGAAGCGAGACGAAAGGTAATTTGGTGTTGAAGTGTGGAGAATTCGAAAGAGCAATGACAAGGAGTCTAAAGTTCTACGTTCTTTATGTCGGAGCCACGAAAGACTTGCGAAGGACGGTGATATGTGATCATATCGTCGGATGGTTATATAGTAATCTAATACTAGATATTAAGAAAATGGTATTGACAAACTACAGGAACTGTTCAAAATTTCAACTGTCATTGTTGACATACAAAATAAACGCCGTATGATTGAACGACGAATCCTTCGAAATATCTGTGATCGGTTACGAATATCGTCAAAAGCAAGAATAATTCTAGCAACTAATTTTTCTGCTGTATCGATGGGTGCTTCATAAACAATTGATTTAATGTGACCCCAAACACAAAAATCAACTGAAGTCATATCTCTCCTTATCCAACGATTCAGAAAATGTACATTTAAATAATTTAGAAAATTTAAGCCGAAATGCGCAGGTGCACCGTCGTGTTGGAAGATCATGTTTCTCCGAATATTAATCGGGACATCTTCAAGTAGCTCCAGAATATGGCGCTGAGGATGTTGCCCCTCATACATTCGCTTTGCCAAATTAGCATTACGTAAGCTGCTCCAAGTTCAATCTTTCAATACCGATGCATTTAAATACCATTAAATTAAATAAACAGATCCCACGATATTTTGTGACATACAACAACAAACTAACTTCAATTATATTATTTCCATGGTAACAAGAACAGCTGAACATCAATTCAGCTATAATGTGAGCGATGAGCAATGTCTTTTATACGAATTCTTTCTAGACACCACTTGAAAGAAAAAATGTTAATTTTTATATCCTCAATCACGTGAAAAAATTAGGAATAGTTGTTACACCCTGTATAAGGGAATGTTGAAGCCAATGATGGCAAAAATTGAAACTACATTTAATGTTACACTATTAGTATTCAAGCCTTAATGGCCTAAGTACAAGGACCCATTCCGGATTGAGCCATCTTTTTGTCTCGTTTTCGTCAACTCTTATAGCATCTATTAGCCTAGATGCTTTATGGTTGTGCTAAGTGATGGAGTTACTTGTCAACAATGTGACGCTGAAACTGGTGTTCAGGTTACTGCCCAGCGACAGTCCTGATGCATTTTTATATTTGTGATGATTGGTTAATTAATATTAACCCGGCACACTCACAATCACACTCATATTCATACAAATTTTCAGACTCTATACACCCAGGTAATTTTTCTTCAAGAAACATTCACCGAAAGCCGAACCAGGGACCTCCAGATCTGGAAGCCAGCATGCTGACCAACAGACCACGGAAGCAGTCTCAGTCATCGTGTAATGAAACAATAAATCAATCAATCACAGGGTAAATGCGAGTACTCACAAGGGAAGGGTTTCGGCTCGAACAGGAATTTTTGGTTAACAATTTGTACAGAGGCTTACTTCACAATTGTGATGAAGTCCGTAAAAGCATTCATTTGTGTAACTCTCCGTTTGGTTGGTATTGGTCAATGCACTTCTTTAAAAATGTACATGAGGATTCTCTATAAAATGCATGAAACAGCATGGAGCAGAGCAATAAGCACAACACGCAGAAGCAACACCTGTACAATCTTCTGAACCACACTCCAGTGCTGAAAAATCAAATGCTACTGAATTACATTTTTGATGTTCGAGACTTGTTCAGGATTCACGTAACCAGCTGACTGCCAGGAATACTGAAGCATAGGGCGGTATACTGGAGCAGACAACTGGTTATGAATAACAGAGTGCATTTTCATTATAAACAACTGATTTCCCAAGTTAAGTTCTGGATTCTCAGCAAGAGTCCTTATGCAATCTGTTATCCTCCGAGCATATATTTTGTATTGTCTAAGGAAATAGATATTCAGAGGAGTTTCTTTTTTAGGTGGAATGGTCATACATTTCATGTCCTAGCCTTGGAATGATTCATTTATTAAGGTCGTCTCCTTGTGCACATTCAATGACTCACACAACAGTGTACACTTTTGATTAGCTGCAGTACTTTCAGACAGAACGTTGGAGAAAAATGTTCCTAAATGGGCTTTAGACATTTCACCACTCGCACTAGCTTCTAGGCTAGGCTAGGCTTACGGGTAAGGTGCCCCATCCCCTTAACTTGTGCAGTGCTCTCCCCACCCCTCAACTTGTACAGTGCTCTAACAGACAAACCACACATTACACAAACGAATGCTTCTGGGAGCTTTACAGAGATGTAAAGATGGGCCTGTATACAAATTTTGGATACGAAATTCCTGTTCGAGCTGAAACCCTTCCCTTGTCAGAAAAATTTCTGAACCGGCAGTATCTGGCAGTGATTCGAACTCGGGTCTCTGACATCCAAAGCCTAACACGAGTGCATGCAATTCAGCAATACGAAGACAGTGTGAGGTTTAAAAGCACAGCGCTATTCTAGCTACACAACTTACAACAGTTCGAGTCAAACTCAATGTCATGCGTGTAGCAACTTTTTCTTACCAGGCGATCGATTCAGTTGATACAACTCCGTCAAATAGCAGGGAGCAAACAAATAAATTCGATATGAAATTAGTTTATCTGTGTGCTGAATAATTCAAGCGTCGCATTAAGTTTGGCTCGGAGAAAGAATCGTTTTGTAGTGACACTCGGAAAGCGTCTTTTCTAGCGCCTCTTCCTTCCTCACCCCCTCGTCAGCTTTCAGCCGACTGACCCGCCGCCTGGGGAGCATCTTGCCAATGAATTATTCAACAATCGAACTATACAGCTCGCTCCTCGGCAGGATACTAAATCTCTTAAGTTCTTATAGTTGCATAATGGGAGGGGCGATCGGGGGCTTATCACTCTGCAACAGCCGTTCCTTTGCAGTAAATAACCAATCATGCATCATTGTTTTATGTACACTAGCTATATTAAATGATGCCTTAAATAGCGTCCTTATGTGTGCTCTTCATAAATTTCCTTTCTCCGGTTATTTCTTTCAGAATTAATGGAAGCTATTCGAGTTACACTCATCATCAATTTTTTTATTTTTGTTTAGATAAATTTATCACAATGCTGCGAACGTGATACAGCATCTAAAAATATAATTTCTTGCATGAAACAGCGGTCCGAGTCTCTTTCCCTCTTCTTCTGTAATAACATTCTGCTTCCTCTCAGAGTCGGAATGGAACTGTGAGGGAGGGAATTTACAATATGATGCTCTGAAGTCTAATGCGGCAACTACAACGTCATTACTTGAAGATATTAATCACGTAAGCAAAGACTGAAATGTAATTAATCTATACTAATAACAAATCTGTAGCCGAAATTTTTCTGGTATTTTTCGATTTTCTAAAAATAATTGGTCCTAACATATATAATTAACCATCCTGAAACCGAAAATCGCTTTTTTGAAATTTTTGTTTGTATGTCTGTCTGTCTATCTGTCTTGATGTTTGTTACCTTTTCACGCGATAATGGCTGAACCGATTTATATGAAAAAAGGAATATAAATTAAGTTCGTTGTAACTTAGAATTTAGGCTATATGGCATTCAAAATATTTCATTTAAAAGGGGGGTTATAAGGGGGCTTGAATTAAATAAATCGAAGTATCTCCCTTATTATTATTATTATTATTATTATTATTATTATTATTATTATTATTATTATTATTATTATTTTTCACGAAAAACATAACAAAAGTGTATTTAAACATAATTTCCGATAAGTTTTAATCCATGCAAAATTTTGATAGAACTGATATTTAATGAGATAAATGAGTTTCAAAATTACAATAACGCCATCTAAGGCGGTGTAATGAAATAGAAAGCAAATGACTTCGTCTATAAGGGGCCTTGGACAGCAACAATCGAAAGCTATGAAAGATAGCGTACAGAGAATGTTTCTGTGTTTGTATGAAATAATATCGGAAGCTAAATTAACTGATTTTTATAATTAATTATTAATTCACCATTGGAAAGTGTAGTTTCTCTATAATGTTATTACAGTAACTTCTGAGTGAATCGAGGACAGGTAAGATTAAAATAGCTTCCTATGCACAGAAAACTTGATAGGCTATTCTGTACATTCGTTTCCTGTATTTCCTAAAATAATTTTTATGACCAAATGAGTGCTTTCTGGATCAAAATGATCGTATTTTAATTTTTTTAATACAATTTAAATTAAGTAACATAAACGATTTATCCTTCTATCAAACACGAATGTTCTCTGGATCAAATGTCCTATTTTAATTATGCAATTACTTCATATTTATTTCTAACGAGTGCAGCGGAGCGCACGGGTACGGCTAGTATACAATAAATCTTCATATATATATATATATATATATATATATATATATATATATATACGTTTTAGTAAGGATGTGAAGAAAAATACGCTTAGCTAAGAGACAAAAACGTATAACTGAAACGGCATTTAATGACAGTTGAAATAGCTTTTAAAGACCATACGGTAAGGATGAATTACGGTCATTTAATAACATTTCAAAACATATCTAGAATTTCGTGGATATCATCTTTCAGTCTATAATACAGTACTCAAATTTATAGCACATCCTATCAGTGACTGGAATGCTTTACCTGCAGACTTACTAAAGGCTTTACCAACAACCAAAAATGTATTTAAAAGTAGGCTTAAGGACTTTACTAATAGACGGTAATTATGTACAGTATTTAAAGGGTGTAATTGATATTTTGTTATTGAAGTGTTGTATCAGTGAGGAAGTGTGTTGTGTAAGTGAAACGTGTTTCTGTCAGTGAAGCTTTATAGTTTATAGTGGCAGTGCAAAGTATTTGAACAGTGAAATTGTTTTGAAGTGTTAGTGAAATCAGGATAGAATCAGTGAAATGTGTCGTAGTTCCAGTGCAGTGAGAGAGTTTACAGCGAAATGAGTGTAATGTTGGAAGGTACTTGTGCAGATACGAACATATCATACTCGTGGGGTTTTAGTTCGAACTTAGATTTAAGATACGAATTAGATTTATTTTAAATGTTATTTTAAGTGATCGTGCTTCATTTAATTTAGGATATTCCCTGTTATTATTATTATTATGATTATTATTATTATAAATTATTGTTAGCATTAATTATTAGTATTATTATTAATTGTATTTGTAATTAATAAGTTTATTATTGTCATTATTGAGTGTAATTAGTTACCATATACCCATTGCAGTGTGAATACATACATACATACATACATACATACATACATACATACATACATACATACATACATACATACATACATACATTCTTGAAGATGTGAGCAGTATAGGGTGAAGATAAATGCAAACAAGACGAAGACCCCGGTTGTTAGAAAGAGGGTAAACTTGCGAATACTAAATGAGACTGTAGAGCAAGTGAACAGCTTCAAATACTTGGGGTGTACTATAAGCAGTAACAAAAGCTGCTGCCAGGAAGTCAAAAAGAGGATGGCAATGGCAAAGGAAGCTTTTAATAGAAAAAAAAAAGACAATCTTCTGCGGACGTCTGGAAAGAGAACTAAGAAAGACACTACTGAAGTGCTTTGTGTGGAGTGTGGCATCGTATGGGACAGAAACATAGACATTACGACGAAGGGAAGCTACTAAAAGCATTTGGAATTTGTATATGGAGAAGAATGGAGCTTGTGAAATGGACAGAGAGAATAAGATATAAAGTTGTGTTGAAAAGAGTGGATGATGCTGAAACTGATCAGGAAGAGAAAAAGTAATTGGTTGCGTCACTGGCTGAGAAGAAACTGCATACTGAAGGATGCACCGGAAGGAAAGGTGAACGGTAGAAGAGTTCGGAAAAAGAAGATGTTGTTAATGTTATGTTTTATTTAACGACGCTCGCAACTGCAGAGGTTATATCAGCGTCGCCGGATGTGCCGGAATTTTGTCCCGCAGGAGTTCTTTTACATGCCAGTAAATCTACTGACATGAGCCTGTCGCATTTAAACACACTTAAGTGCCATCGACCTCGCCCGAGATCGAACCCGCAACCTTGGGCATAGAAGGCCAGCGCTATACTAACTCGCCAACCAGGTCGACGGAAGAAGAAGAAGAAGAAGAAGAAGAAGATGATGATGATGATGATGATGATGATAGACGACATTAAGATATATGGATCATATGTGGAGACTAAGAGGAAGGCAGAAAATAGGAAACAGTGAAAATGCTGGGTTTGCAGAGAATGACCTCCCCTTGTGCAGAGGTTATATCAGAGTCGCCGGATGTGCCGGAATTTTGTCCCGCAGGAGTTCTTTTACATGCCAGTAAATCTACTGACATGAGTCTGTCGCATTTAAACACACTTAAATGCCATCGATCTGGCCCGGGATCGAACCCGCAACCTTGGGCAAAGAAGGCCAGCGCTATACTAACTCGCCAACCAGGTCGACGGAAGAAGAAGAAGAAGAAGAAGATGATGATGATGATGATAGACGACATTAAGATATATGGATCATATGTGGAGACTAAGAGGAAGGCAGAAAATAGGAAACAGTGAAAATGCTGGGTTTGCAGTGAAGGACCTCCCCTTGTGCAGAACATGTATGTAAGTATGTTCTTCGAATCTAGAATCGTTCGTTCTTATGAAAGGAAATGCAAATTGACATAATCAGTGATTGAAGCTCAGGCTGACGGGTCGTTCAGGAATACTAGATTCGAAGGAAGTGTACTTGAGAATTATAATAATATTCTAACATGTATACAGCGAGCGGGCAGGCAGAGCGTGTTGCAGGTTAGGATATATCGCTTTAATTAAGCAGAGTAATTTGTTGATGTTATCAGACCACATGTCACAGAGGCACGGAGCAGGGAGAGCGACGACTCCAGACGTCGCAGCCTGGATATTTAATTAGGAAGTGCTGTCTGCATGTGAGGCACTGCGGAGCTCTTAATAGTGTGCATCCATGCAGGGCCGCTATAACGCGAGTTACTACTTCCAATCTGGCTGTGGGTCCTGCTATTTGTATTCGTTACAGCTCTGTGTATGTATGTATGTATTTTTTTATATTATTTTAGTAGGTTATTTTACGACGCTTTATCAACATCTTAAGTTATTTAGCGTCTGAATGAGACAATTTATTTATTTTATTTTATTGGGTTATTTTACGACGCTATATCAACATCTAGATTATTTAGCGTCTGAATGAAATGAAGGTGATAATGCCGGTGAAATGCCGGGGTCCAGCAGAGAAAGTTAACCAGCATTTGCTCGTATTTGGTTGAGGGAAAACCCCGGAAAAAACCTCAACCAGGTAACTTGTCCCGACCGGGATTCGAACCCGGGCCACCTCGTTTCGCGGCCAGACGCGCTGACCGTTACTCCACAGGTGTGGACTGAATGAGATGAAGGTGATAATGCCGGTGAAATGAGTCCAGGGTTCAGCACTGAAAGTTACCCAGCATTTGCTGATATTGGGTTGAGGGAAAACCCCGGAAAAAACCTCAACCAGGTAACTTGTCCCGCTCGAGAATCGAACCCGAGCCACCTGGTTTCGCGGCCAGACGCGCTAACCGTTACTCCACAGGTGTGGACTTGTATGTATGTATGTATGTATGTATGTATGTATGTATGTATGTATGTATGTATGTATGTAATGTCTGACTCAAACATTCATAAATTGATGCAGGCATTACACAGAATACAACTAGGGTTGGATACTATACTTTTCGTCGATGAAATTCTCTGTCTTGCAGAGTTTATAACATTTTAGTTATAGTAAGGATTGAAAACAGAATTGATCCCGTTGGATTTATTTCTGTGGGGTTAACTAAAGAGTAGGACATACATCCTCATATTCTTTGTATTTGTTACAGCTGTGTGTATGTATTTTTTTATATTATTTTAGTAGGTTATTTTACGACGCTTTATCAACATCTTAAGTTATTTAGCGTCTGAATGAGACGATTTATTTATTTTATTGGGTTATTTTACGACGCTGTATCAACATCTAGGTTATTTAGCGTCTGAATGAAATGAAGGTGATAATGCCAGTGAAATTAGTCCGGGGTCCGGCACAGAAAGTTACCCAGCATTTGCTCGTATTGGGTTGAGGGAAAACCCCGGAAAAAACCTCAACCAGGTAACTTGCCCCGACCGGGATTCGAACCCGGGCCACCTGGTTTCGCAGCCAGGCGCGCTGACCGTTACTCCACAGGTGTGGACTATAACAAGTATGTACTACATCATTCCTTTCTTACTATGTCACAGATTGGTGTGAGCCTGGAAACTCGATCTAGGAAGTATTGTAGATATTTAGTTTACAGAAATCCCAGAGGACCAGTCCTGCACTGGTTGGGGGGCAATAAACGTTGGATGTCTGGCATAAAAATATTGCGACTCTGAACAATATCAGCTGCAATGAAGGAACTGTGTAAACGCGAGTCGCTGCGCAGATAAAGGCAGCCCGGCTCGAGATTAATTAACAACATTCTTTTAATTGCTGCTAAGAAAAGTAAAAGGTTGTGAGAACAAGAGGGGCGCTGCTGCGCTAGTCAGCCCTTCAATCACGCACACGAGTTTGTTGAGGCCTTTACCAGGAACAGACGCCATTTATTAAAAATAATGCAATTTATACTCTTATCGTCAAGATTTAGTAAGTGAGGGAGACTATTCTATTGATATCAACGTGTTCCTATAAAAATCTTTTCGTATGCATTAAACCATAGTTTGTAGTCTGTATACATTTTCGTGTGGTTTTACTTTGTTTTTTGTACTTCAGCATTGTAAACAGTCTTTATCGTTAGTGAAAATCGTGCATATTAGGCCACATTACTGTACCAGAGCCATAAAATATTACCATGACAACTAAAACGTCAGACGGCATAGCTTGTGCCATAAAGTTAACATTATGGAACGATTAGCCATGCTATAATATTTAATATATTATTGTTGTCATAGCAACCTCTTTCTTCATAGACCATGATATCAAACTGCCCATCATTACAAATCTGATGTCATTTATTTATTAATTGTTTTATAATGCTGTCCTACAAAAAATAACGCATGAAATAAGTTCGTAATGTTATGTAGCTACTGCACTCGTCAAATTGCAAAGCTCGTTTCCTAAAAATTGACTCGTACCATGACGTATAACATTACGGACTTGTTTCATAATATACTATTATAGTTTGTTCTTTTATTGTTGTAGTTGTATTTGTGTTGGTGTGGAAGAGAAGGCCTGATGGCCTTAACTCCACCACAATAAATAAATAACTAAATAAATAAATATCGGTAAATAAATAACTAAATAAATAAATAACTAAATAAATAAATAAATAACTAAATAAATAACAAAATAAATAACTGAATAACTAGATAACTAACAAAGTAACTAAATAACTAAATAAATAACTAAAAAACTAACTAAATAAATAACTAAATAACTAGATAAATAACTAAATAAATAACTAAATAAAAAACTAAATACCTATCTAAATAACTAAATAATTAAACTAAATAACTAAATAAAAAACTAAATAACTAAATAAATAACTAAATAACTAAATAAATAACTAAATAAATAACTAACTAAATAACTAAATAAAAAACTAAATAACATCTAAATAACTAAATAATTAAACTAAATAACTAAATAAAAAACTAAATAACTAAATAAATAACTAAATAACTAAATAAATAACTAAATAAATAACTAACTAAATAAAAAACTAAATAACATCTAAATAACTAAATAACTATCTAAATAACTAAATAATTAAACTAAATAACTAAATAATTAAATAACTAAATAACTAACTAAATAACTAAATAAATAACTAAATAACTAAATAAAAAACTAACTAAATAAATAACTAACAAAATCACTAAATAAAAAACTAAATAAATAACTAAATAACTATCTAAATAACTAAATAATTAAACTAAATAACTAAATAAATAACTAACTAAATAACTAAATAAATAACTAAATAAATAAAAAACTAAATAACTAAATAAATAACTAAATAACTAAATAAATAACTAACTAAATAACTAAATACCTATCTAAATAACTAAATAATTAAACTAAATAACTAAATAAAAAACTAAATAACATCTAAATAACTAAATAACTATCTAAATAACTAAATAATTAAACTAAATAACTAAATAAATAAATAACTAAATAACTAACTAAATAACTAAATAACTAAATAAATAACTAAATAAATAACTAAATAAATAAATAACTAAATAAATAACTAACTAAATACCTAAGTAAATAACTAAATAAATAACTAAATAAATAACTAAATAAATAAATAACTAACTAAATAACTAAATAAAAAATTAAATAAATAACTAAATAATTAAACTAAATAACTAAATAAAGAACTAAATAAAGAACTAAATAACTAAATAAATAACTAACTAAATATCTAAATAACTAAATAAATAACTAAATAACTAACTAAATAACTAAATAAATAAATAAATAAGTGCATGATAAGCAATAATCTACTATAATTCTTGGATCTAAACGAGAGATATTTGTTCACCAGAGCACGTAATGATAAACATGACGAGTTGGCGAGTGGACGGCCTAGACAGACAGACGTATCGCGCCATAGTAGCGTGGCTAATTCTGAAATCCCTCACTCGACACCGCTGCCACCACATTCGGATCAAAGCTGATGTATTTTGGTATGCAAATTCGTCTTGCAAACACTCACTCAGTTGTGTCTGCAGCCGCTCTGTTATGTATTGATGATGCGAGCGACGTGAACAATGTTAATAATAGCAATTGTGCTGTGCCTATCACTTCGAGGAGAGGAGCTTCACAGTCACGCTTCTATGGCTTGCATACTGAATCTTGAATCGAATCTTGTGATACGTTATTCTCAAAGTCAGTGAAGAGCAGATCAACTGATTGTCTTCTTTCTGTTCGTTGTTGCAATCATGGGCGTTCCTGGTGTAAACAAGGAGAATAGAGAATGTGTCCGTAATTGTGCCACGGTATTGATTGAAAGTAAAACGCACATATTTAATTTCAAGAATTTAGATCTAAATGGATTCACTTATCTACTTTGATATTCCCTTTGTAACCTCCAAGGATCTCCAATCATGATAGCTATTTTTTAATAAATATAAAAATTATACTAAATACAATAATATTGATTATTATTCACATTTCTATCACACGGTTTTGGCTAAAAATACCCAATAAAAGTATAAAAAACTCATTTTCTACTTCTCTAATTGCCAAAGTGCAGGTTCTTCCGTTATTCTCTCTATATAGAGTGATTCAGCAAACGAGTGAAAAAAAAAATACACAGGAAGTAGTGAATGCTCTTCTGAACACTTTGAGTTAGTAAACTTGGGGTCTGCGAAGCCGGAATAAAGGAGAAGATACATATTTCGCTAGTATAACTTTGCTATATTTCAACATTTTTTCCCCTCAAAATCTATAAATCCTTTTGGAAATGAAAATAGGTGTGTTTAACATAGACACTCTGTATTCACCATTAAACAATTTTAAGGTTTTTGAAAACCTACTATTAATGTTTTAATTATATCAAAATTTGTGGAGTATTTTGATCAGCCATGATTTCCTCATTAATCAAAAAACATTTAAGATATTCTAATGAAAGTCGTGCTAAATATGTTGTTTTGCTAGCTATCCAATATGGAGTGTTCACGGAACTGTTACATTTCATTAATTAATTCATTCTATTATTATACAACTTTCTTAGAAATCACAATGTGTCTCTAGAGTAATGCATAGTGAGGGTCACATAAGAACAGTTCCTAAACAGCAAATATTGCCGTCTTGTCAGTGTTGCCAACTGTTACCAAATATCACACGATCCTACGTACTAAATGACTTACGTACTTACCATACTTTATGTTCGAAGGCTATTCTAAATAATTCAATATTTTGTAACATATTTTCATAGGCAACCTGTAAGGGAAAGGGATCAATATGTCAAGTATTTTGTCTGGAAAATACGAAATTCACTGGTTTGACTAAACAATTGGCTCACGAGATCTAACCTAAAAATGTATTTTGTTTGACCACATGAAATTATTATTACCAACTTCGAAAACCTGCCTGATTATAGTCTTGAATTATAACCACAACGCAACACATAAAATAACTAATATGTTTTACCCATAATAGTAATACTGATATTAGTTAATTATTAGTATGTTCAAATTTCACTAGCTTCCAGTAACTGGCTCAGAAATCTAGTACAATTTTAATTTCATGGAACTTCAGTACCGAGAAATGTTGTCGATATTTGTCTCAGCTGCTAACATACAAGTTATAAAATCACTACCATTTCTAGTATTTGTTAGCATCGAAATTCGAAACGAAGTTGGCAAAAGAAAATTCAACCTGCAAACTAGAAAATCACCACAATCCACTTGCATATGTAGTAATGGGGGAAAAATGGTTAGGTTTCAGCCTTAGGGTTTGAAGTAAGCTGATCCGGACTATACAGAATGTTTCAAAAATAAGGGGCATAATTTCAGGTATGTATTTCCCACATCTAGACAATCAAAATAGTTCATTACAACATGTGTCCGGAAATGCTTCATTTCCGAGTTATGGCCTTCACAACATTGAAATTCACCGGAACGTTTTTCTTTCCGCAGGTCGTTGCCGTCAAAGGAGACATTAAAAGGACACTCTAACAGTTCATTCCGAGGCGAAGGTTACATTCAGTGTTGTGTAGGCGTTAGATTGTGCGACATGTATTCAAATCAAGAGCTGGCAGAGATACACTTCATGTACGGTAAGGCGGACGGCAATGCTGCGCTGGCTCGTCGTTTGTACCAGGAGAGGTACCCACAGCGACAATGTCCAGATCGGAAGACATTTGTACGTCTCCATTACCGTCTGTGCGAGTATGGAAAATGTAACTCTCCTGGTTTGGGAAGAAGACGACCAAGATCTACAACTCCAGAAGTACAGGAGGAGATTCTGGAGGCTGTGAACATGACTCCTTCTATCACTACACGAAGGGTAGCGTTGCAAGTCGTTGTTCCTCATACGACTTTCTGGAGACTGTTGGAATCCCTTCGGAATCGAATTGTGGCATGTTCTGAGGACATACGCAATACTCCTGGAGTTTGGGATCGTGTTCGCAGGTCAATGAGACATCGATGTGAGGTCTGTATTCAAGCAGGAGGTGGACATTTTGAACATCTTCTGTAATGACAACGACCTGCGGAAAGAAAAACGTTCCGGTGAATTTCAATGTTGTGAAGGCCATAACTCGAAAATAAAGCATTTCCGAACACATGTTGTAATGAACTATTTTGATTGTCTACATGTGGGAAATACATACCTGAAATTATGCCTCGTCTTTTTGAAACACCCTGTATTATTCCGGGGTGTCCCATAAGTCTGAAGTTACTCATATTACATTTCCTGCTGTAATAGGTAAATCATATCAATGAATAAGGAGGAGGGAATACAAGTTATTTCGTAGGTGGGAACCAAGAGTCATCGGGAAGTAGCAGAATAATTCAATAGGCTGCATCCAGACCGTCTACCAACCACACAGATATGTTGGCAAACTGATATCAAAATTTGAAGAGACTGCATCGGTACACGACAGCCTCGCAGCGGACCGCCAAGAACTGTAAGCAACCAGCACTTGTGTGATGGCTAGCCCTTCGACGCATGTCCTGTGAAACTACAGCATCCATCGCATCTTAAAACTTAATCATTGACATTCATACAAACTGTAACTGCATCAACGTTTAAGTGAAGATGATCCTGATAGGCGAATGGAATTCTGTGAATGGGCAGGACACTGCGAAAATAACACCCTTAACAACACGCCAATCCCTTATTCATCTGTCGTAAAAAATCTTGGCTTCTTTTTCGATAATAATCTAAATTGGAATTTTCAAGTTAAAGAAACGATAAAAAAAAATCTGTTCCTCCATTCACTGTTTGAGTCGCTTAAGAAACTTCTTGCCCCAGCAACTAAAACTTACCCCAGTACAAACCCTAGTAATGCCGCATTTCGATTATTGTGACGTTTTGTTAAGTGACCTAAGTTCTGAACTGTCAGTCAAGTTACAGCGAGTTCAGAATATGTGCATCAGATACGTATGCAACATCCGACGATATGATCACATATCACCGTCCTTCGCAAGTCTTTCGTAGCTCCGACTTAAAGAACGTAGAACTTTACACTCCTTGTCATTGTTCTTTCGAATTCTGCACACTTCAACACCAAATTACCTTTCGTCTCGTTTCTCTTATCTATACTCTAACCACGACGTAAATGCCAGATCACTTATCTGTGGCGCGTTAAGTATACCTCATCATCATCTTTTACAGTATCCACCTCGCGACAATGGAATTCCCTGTCACAAAGTATTAGGGGCTGCAAGACAATAAACACTTTTAAAAACAGCTTAAAAGATAACCTTATTAGCATTTCACTCCAATCATAGTGACTTAAGCTATCACTGAATACATTATTACTCCTTCCTTTAGACATCATCCTGATAGTGCTGTATTTTCAAAATTGTCTCATAATAATCTCTTTATATTATCTAACATTATTTGAAATATATTAACATTCTATGTATTTTAGCTTAATTCTGCTACATAGTTTGTATTTCAGTGTTTAATTAATAGTTCATACTATTTTGTTGTTTAATTCGTAAATAACTCTTGTATACATGTAGCTCTTATCTAAATCAAATTGCTGAATTCTTTGTAAGTTGATACATATGTACATATGTATACTTTTTTGCTGGTTGAGTGGAAGAGAAGGCCTTAGGGCCTTAACTCTGCCAGCTAAAATAAATTATTATTATTATTATTATTATAAAATAATCAGATGTTTACAATACATATTGTTCTCTGGAAAACGTTTGTGTTTCCGGGGAAGTCAACCGTCAGAACACCCGATAGCCTACTGGTCACCACAAAATTCTCGTTGGTTCATTCTTGTATTCAAACGACCAAGGAAGCGACAGAGTCATGGTGTGGTGCGGGATATGGTATGGAAAAACAGTATCGTCGGTCCCTTCTTTTTTGCGAAACGGTAACCGGTGGAACATATCTGAGGACGTTGCAAGAAGAAGCATTTTCAAGCCTACTGCGACTTCATATGGTGAACACTTTGAACAGATCCTGTAATTACATTATGTTCTTATCCTATGGGTCCAGAATTATGGGAGATTCTGTATTTTCTGGTTCATTCCAATTATTTATTCACGTTCTTCTCCAATGTGTGGTGTGGGAAAATATCGCAGTTTCACTCGTGTGTGTATTATACTCAAGATACTACCAGAGGCTTTAGCAGAGAATGCTGCCTTTGTTTTCTTGCTCATTAAAAGTTGAAGTTCGTCTTACAACAATTATGTTAAGACTAGGTCGTTTATACTCATATTTAGAGCCCGGATGTTTGGCAAAATGCCTTTTTTTTACTGGGTGGAAGTAAATCATTATTTTCATAGATACAAATGTGATTTGAGGTAAATCAAAGCGATAGAGCCGTTTTTTATTTTGCCTTTTTAAGGTGTATCTTACTAATTCAATAATAAATGTCTTTTTTGTCATTTTAAAACAATATTGTTTGTTTCTTTGCAATTAATTGTAATGTAATGTGTATGAAATTTAAATATATGAAACAATGACACGCTTTAGTAACAATAGTAAATAAAAGTAATTTATTTGGGTGCTTAATCTGCTAATAATCATGCTTTAATACTATTGGTGTAATATGAATAATGATCGACAAAAATATGTCATGTCTTCACGATACCAACAATCAGCTTTATAATTTTAAATATTAAGCTCGTTCTCATAGAAGTTGGCACGTAGCATTTTCAATTGTTTGCTTTCATATTTTCAAATCTTACTGTTACAGTTTTGTGCTACACGTGTTTATTATTGTAGGAGAAATAAATTTGAGTGAGGAACAGTGAGATATTGTCGGGTGACAGAAGGTATAAGATCGGTTAGCTAGAATGCTTAAATTCAGTAAACCTTTGAATAGTAATATACGTTACAAGAGCGGAATGTTGACGTTTTCATGTTCGAGGAAAAGATTGAAAAAGCGAAACGTAGTTGAGCTTTTTTAATTTCCGACAACATGAAAACAAACATACCGCTCGTGTATCGTACATTATTTTGTGCGAAGATCGTTTATTACATACCTGAAAGACGAATTTCTAATTAGTTGCAATGAAATCTCCATCTTGGTTTCTGTTTAATGACGGCAACTTCGGAAAACCAAAATATCTTTCTTCAACATTGTTGCTATAAAATGTTTTCTGTGTTTACTATACTCCAGCAGGCCGTGATATACGTCTGTCTTTTTTTTTCCCCCAGTCTATAAATGCGAACTTAAAACAAACGATAAGGTTATGTAATGATTTATTTTTATTTTAATATTTTAACAATATTATTTATATAACATATTGCAGTAATAACATTGGCATCTGGAATCTTGTTGATTTTTTCACGACTTCCTTAATGTTACTTGTATCAGGAATGCAATAAGTTTCGTGGAGTAGTAGACGTTACTTAATTTTTGCAAATATTTAAAAACAATAATTAACATTGCAATTTAGGTGAAATTGCAGTGGTAAGTTTCCAATTTATAATTATTACTATGTTAAACGTCTCTAAAAATAATATGTTAAAAGCCTAAAGCAGTAAAATGAATGTCGCGCTTAAGCGGTAAGAAGAGGGAAATTGTTATGTGTGTTACGTTGGGAATACTGAATGCGATATTTCACACTTACCGCGTATTGGTTCTGTGCGGAAAACAAGCAAATACGCACGATCTCGCACAAAACTAAACTTGATGTTTACGTTTGTGAATTTCAACTGATGGGACAGTTTTGTTATATAAGGTTTGTGAAAAGACAGTTAATCACGAAAATAAAGTAGCCTATTTTGTAGGTGAGCATGTGTCAACTATGAAGTGAAAATGCGAGTTATGTTAATATAATTTACTTAAATTTATTGCTAAAATATTGTATGCCTTTTAAAAATTTATAATGCCTTTTTTTTTTTTTTTTCAAAATTTATTGTGCCTTTTTTACGTTTTTATTCCCTTTTTTGCCTACCTATTTTAACTGTCATAAATGTCTAAACATCCGGGCTCTAGTTATATTTATGCCAACAAAGAGATAATTATCAACTGCTGACTACGAATATTGATCCTAATCCAACAAAAAAAAAATGTTATTTAACGACACGCGTATTAACAACTATTTCATATATATCATAACCTATAAATATCCAAACCCATACAATCACGGTAACTAGGCCTACCAAACACTGTATGTTCATCTTATATTTACTGTCTGCTAACAATAACATAATTCTCAACTGGTGACCTACGATTATTGAAACTGATCAAACAAAATAGGCCTACGTGGTTATTTAGCGTGGATGGAATTGGTGATTTCGAGATGGTATTTGGCGAGATGAGGCCGAGAATTCGTCATAGATTACCTGACATTCGCCTTGCTGTTGGGGGAAACCTCGGAATAAATCCAACCAGGTAATAAGCCCAATGGGAATGGAACCCACGACCCAGCGCAACTCCGAATCAGCAGGCAAACGCACTACCGCCTGACCTATGCCAGTGGCTCCCTAGATTATTAACTTGTCGCTTGTAGGTTACAAGTAAGCCATAGCCAGGAGAGACCAGAAATGTCAAATGACAACCTGGTGGCACTGGAGAGATTTGTAACGTTTATGAAACAGACTACAGGTGTTCGTCACGCGAGATGTGTGGCCATCTTTCAGTACCACCCTGTGCAGAGACCACCGCCTCGCCTCATTATCCCCGTCATAGCGACCGACAAGATTCGTTACGCCTCATTAGACCCGGGAAGGTATTTTATGCAGCAAACCAAAGCGACTTTGTTAATTGTAAGATGTGAATTACATCAGTGCTTGCAACAGGCGAGAACAACCACGGACTGGAGTAACACAACTTCCTCCCTCCCTTCTATCGATGCAGAAAGGAAGTTATTGGAAACTGCGGTTAGAACTGCCGAAGCAGAGAAATTATAACGTTCTTATCATTTCCGGTACGTGAACAAGCCGTCAATAGCTACCCCGCCGCCAGGTTAAGAATCCTTGCATTATAGCTCCAATTATCTCCCCGTTAGGAAAACGAGAATGTTTCGAACAATGCGGGGAAAGGTATTCCTGGCTAACTCACGGGCTTCCGTGTACGGGCTCTCAAATATGTCCGGTCGGCATAAATTCCTGTTAATATTGAAAATAATTTCCACAACCGCAATAGAATATCGTTACAGACTAAGGTCTTCGGCAAAGTAACATTCATGTTGAAGCATTCCAAGTATCGAACATCTGACCCAATAGAAAGTGGTATTGCAGGCACAAATGCTTTTAATTTCATGATAGGAGAATGTATTAAAATAGGCAGATGAATTATTTAAAGCCTTACAGATATGGAGGGATGGCGGTATTATAAATGCAATTTGAAGAGTCATCGGAGAATTAGACTTGGATAAGAAATGCTTCGGAGTTTTCCTAGATATCCAAAAAGCTTTTTAGATACCGTGGACTACAACATGCTATTAAGTAAAGTTCACTCATATACTGCGTATTCATTTCAAAGTGTGTCATGACGTCACTGTTGATGAGTCAGCAATTTGAAGCGAGTTTCAGCTTTTGTGTCAGAGAAGTTGCCTATTAATCAAGGAGTTCAATCTGAACTTGAGAACGTGTACGGTATAACTTGAACGTCGTAGCAACAGATGGCGGTCTGTACGGTCTGTGTGCTACCATAACCTCTTTCGAACTGTGTTTTGCGAGACGCAGGGTATTTGTTATCGTTTGCGTACGGCAACATTCCACAACACAAATCAAATGCTCCGTGTCCATGTTGACCGTCGAAGTTAATGTCAACAAATACGTAAGTAATCGTCTTAACCCTCTCCCCATAAATAAAAAAACTCACCTCAATACATGTTTCGAAACAGTTCACATTCCTGGCACTACCGGCGTTACCGTACGTATCGGTAAGTACTCTTCTGAATGAACGTTGTACTTGCTAGGCAACTTCTCTGGCACATAAGTAATACACCTCTCCGGAAGTGTAGGAAGATTGAATTCTCTAGGGTCATCGACTAGCCACATGACGGCATACAGCGAGCCATGACACATTTTGAACTGAACACCCAGTAGTATTAATGGAATTCTTTTTACATTTATTAAAGTATCACTTAAAGAACATAATATTGTGACTTTTATTTCAACTCAACAATAGGATTTTATTCTTCCAACAATAATTCCTTTCTACAATTCGCCTTAAACGCTCTCGTCAACAATTGGATTTTCACTCAACACAGTATTCGTTATAGCACTCCACCGACGACAATGACAATTTACTTGGACTAGTGCGAACAACAATGAACTGCTAATTATAACTAATATTTACAAAGCACTATTTACAAATCAGAACTATCAGTTCTCAGTTCACAGTTCTTCTAGCTCAGTCACTCGAGTTCACAGTATCTCGAACCACAGACCTTCAGAGACAGTCCACTGTACTCGAACTCAGGTCCCTCCAACTGCGGTCCACTGCACTCGAACTCAGGTCCCTCCAACTGCGCTCCACTGCACTCGAACTCAGGCCTTCGGTTGCTGATACAGTTGCGGACGCACACTCGAGTCGAACTCCGGTACACAAGGCTTGCTCTGTTCACTGGCTTACTGACTGAACTAATCGTGAATGACACACACACTCCTTCGCGTCCGTAATTTATAACCGCAGCAACGTAACCGTGAGACTTCGAATTTGCGATTTTTCCACTTCGACGGGCTTCTGGAAGAGTCGGGAAGGTCCATTCCCCCTTCACTCCGTAAGCAGCTGGGCGCGCAATCTCCCTCGCCGCGTAGGCCCTTTCCCCTCTCTCCGCCGCGCCGTCCATCAGTGCTCCGTGAAGCCCGCGCGATCTGCTCTCTGGCGGGACGCTGGTCGTGAGTTCGAATCTCACGTCGCTGTCACAATATCAATTAACGAATCATAAACTCAGTGAAATCCGAAATATTAATACAGGTGCACCACAAGGTATGGTTTTAGGCTCCCAATTTTAGTATATCAATGGTTTATAAAAATCAAAATGGAAAATATATCCGGTTCAGTATACGAGGCAAGACATGTCATGTGACCTTAAAATGTATCGTGGCTGTAGTCACCTATGGTATGGAAGGGGAAAATAGGTTTTAGTCTGAGATGGACTTCTGTGTCTGTAGATTCGTATGATATTAACCATCGTGAAATAAACTCTCTTTCTGATAGCTCGTTCGTGCAAGGTTTCGCATCCTCGTCTGTCGTATATACCCATGTGCTGATGATACAGCTTTAATTGGTAATGTTTCGAATTGGAATGATACCAACAGAAATGTTCATTATAAATATTATTAACGAATGGTTAGGTGTAAATTCACTTTATTTGAACATTTCTAGGGAAACTTCAGTTCATTTCATATTCGCAGCTTCATATTCAAACGCGATAACAATGCACAATTTTAAACTGTATAGTAACATAAACTTGGAAAAATACAATATATTCTTCTACCTTGACAGAATCCATGCATGTATTATACTTGCCTGTAGTATTATTCATCAACACTTCATATTGGGTAAACATGTTACCTGTTTGTGTAATAGGCTATAGAAAACAATTCACAAATTTATAACCCTGGCGTTCATACCCTGCAAATTATGTCCTGCGTGAGGTTTACTTAGCTTTGTTTTCAGTCTGTCATTCAATACGGAATAATCGATTGGGGAGAAATTACGAAGGCTATCCTGACTCCACCAACATTTCTTCGAAAACTTATCATCAAAATTAATTTATTCTGAATTTCAAGTGCTAAAAATTGTTCAAATATACAAACATACTTTACTAATACCTTTCCACAAAAAATTGAATGAAATTTTTAACAAATATACATGAAGTTAATACTAGAAGAAATACCTCGACTCTAATAGCTGAACATAAAATATGATTTACAACTGCTACTTTAAGACACAAAAGGAATTATGGACCAATATTACATAAACGAAGATCTACATTTTCAAACATCTCAAGTCCATTAAAGTAAATTTTTCAGGAGAGCAAAGAAACTGTATAGCCTTGCAATACAAGAGTATTGAAATAAATTTGTATGTTTAAAAAAACGAAATGCTTAGATTCGGACTTCGGATATTCTTTTACAGGATTGTAGTCTGTGCAAGACACAACATGTCGGGCAAAAAGTGAAATTCGGTAAATTTTTGACTTGGGATGTTTCTCAATTCACGCTTTCATTTCAGTATTGAAAAATTATTCAGTCTAAAATCATTGAAACTTTAAAAATAAAATAAATGGAATGTTCAAGGCGTTCTCTTTGGTGCACGAGGGACTATCAAAATATACCTATGACATACTGACATTTTCAGCTTTCAATTACTCTATTATTCAGAACACAATTTACACAAAAAAGATAATAAATACAAACTAGAACACAAGATAACACAACAGAATACAAATACAAAATAACACGCTGATATAAACAATCAAACAACACAATTACGAAACGATAATATAGTTGCGAAAGAATAACAGAAATACAAAACAACACAAACATAACATGAACTTGCCTTACAACACAAATACAAAGGCACAACACAAACACTTTAGGATACACTAAATCACCCTTAGTACTCTAGTTACTCTGGATTGAAAATTGTAATAAATAAAAAATAATTTCCTTATGGAAATACTCATAATTATGGAACAGATTTCTAGGTGCTGGAAAGAAACATTTAGGACTTTATAAAATCCAATTTCGGACTCTAGGAGTTCATATAAAATTAACAACCAATTAATAATTTTAATTTTAGTAAATATTCCAATTAGGTGGAATAGAACTGGTGTTAGCAATGAGTGCTACTGAACTGAAGACTCAAATTCTACCAGTGAAAGAACTGATTGCTGATTGGTCAGTTTCATTTCGTATAACGGGGTGCATTGACGCGAAAACTAATTTGAAAGCTCTCGCCTAACCTGAACAACCTACCACCCCTTTTACGCTGGGATGGACTTTTCCAAACGAACTTCGATTCCAGAAAATTTGGTAAAACCTTCTTCCCTCACCTTCTAAGGCCAATATGACACAAATCTGCTAGTCCAGTGTTCGTGTGTAAGACAGTGGTTTTATATTTTTATAGTTTTTTGGGCGTTTTTGGATTTTTAGTACTCATAACTGACAATTTTCTCTTCCAATCCATAAGACCTCTCATTTAGCAGAGTAATCATCATCCTTTTAAACTAAAAATCATTTTGGTAATATTTTATTCCAGAGATTCCTATTAACGTTTCTTATTAAAGTTATGATGTAAAAATTAGTGCAATATAAAATTCAAAGACATTTAAGATTATATACTGTACACGTATTTGTTCTAGAGTATGCCATTAGGAAAGTCCAGGATAACAGAGAGGGTTTTGAATTGAATGGGTTACATCAGCTGCTTGTCTATGTGGATGACGTGAATATGTTAGGAGAAAATCCATAAACGATTAGGGAAAACACGGGAATTTTACTGGAAGCAAGTAAAGAGATAGGTTTGGAAGTAAATCCCGAAAAGAAAACGTATATGATTATGTCTCGTGACGAGAATATTGTACGAAATGGAAATATAAAAATTGGAAATTTATCTTTTGAAGAGGTGGAGAAGTTAAAAAATCTTGGAGCAACAGTAACAAATATAAATGATACTCGGGAGGAAATTAAACGCAGAATAAATATGAGAAATGCGTGTTATTATTCGGTTGAGAAGCTTTTATCATCCAGTCTGCTGTCAAATATCTGGAAGTTAGAATTTATAAAACAATTACATTACCGGTTGTTCTGTATGGTTGTGAAACTTGGACTCTCACTTTGAGAGAGGAACATAGGTTAAGGGTGTTTGAGAATAAGGTGCTTAGGAAAGTATTTGGGGCTGAGAGGGATGAGGTTACAGGAGAACGGAGAAAGTAACACAACACAGAGCTGCACGCATTGTATTCTTCACCTGACATAATTAGGAACATTAAATCCAGACTTTTGAGATGGGCAGGACATGTAGCACGTATGGGCGAATCCAGAAATGCATATAGAGTGTTAGTTGGGAGGCCAGAGGGAAAAAAGACCTTTAGGGAGGCCGAGACGTAGATGGGAAGATAATATTAAAATGAATTTGGGATATGATGATAGAGAATGGATTAATCTTGCTCAGAATAAGGAGGGCTTATGTGAGGGCGGCAATGAACCTCCGGGTTCCTTCAAAGTAAGTAAATATACGTATTTGTTCTTATGTGTCACGCCCGGTGCATTTGAAATTTCAAGGCCCTTTCGCTTATATTGTAGATGGAGGGACTCTTTTACAACTGCCATATTATATTGATTTCTACGCCGTTCAGATTTTAGTATCTGTCGTCATCTCAAGAATTTCAGTAATAAAAACCCTGAGAGTGAAAGTTATGGGGCTTAGTGTAGCGTATCGCCTGGCCTAAATATGTAAACGGCCTATCACAGGCGAGAGTGGAAGAGAGTTCTTTGAGGCTTCAACTGCATCTCGCCCCACTGTGTACTTATTCATCCTCGACCAGAGTGTACGAATTTCTGCAGCTCCGTTAGTGGCAGTAAAATCGCTACCGCTCCTTTATAAAACGCTCAAATACAAAGAACATGTCTCTTAAGTTTCTTTCCTCCCGGAGGAACTATTAAGCAGATGAGGACGTTAAAGTGATCAAATATTCCACTCTTTAGATTTTTATACAGTAATATTAAGGATCTTATTCTATACCGGCTGACAAGCAGAATATGTCGTTTAAAATACTTCAGTTTTCAAAAGCACTTCAGTGTGAGTTACTTCTTGAAACGCTCCTTTTAGTACATTTACCACATATTGGGAATGTTTATTTCATAAATTATTGCAGCTGTTATCTTTAAACTTTCCAGTATAAGAACCCATTGTATTTGGATGAAAATAATCTACAATTAACGCAAGATATCAGATAATTAAAGCCAGAGGTCTCCAAAAAGCGTATCATAATTCGTGCTCTCGATGCTGCCCCGCCGAACACAGTGTGCTTTAAGGCTAGAGAAGGGGAAGAGACTCGTACCTCAACCGATGGGAGCGATCAGTGGGGGATCGCGCCAACGGTCTGCTTATGTTTACAAATAACAACATCAAAAGAATAAGAAATATCATGCGTTTGTATATTATTTTGAAGCTGGAGCCCCGTTTGTTGCTTCAACCTCTTCTGTTCTATGGTGCCTTTCAGTGCTGGAAAAGATCTTCTCCAGTTGTATTTTGTAACTGCATCTAGAAGACATTCAGACACAGTAAAATGTTCATTAACTCCTTCGATGAAAATGGCTAGATGAGCTTTGTCAATTCTATCTGTGCTTTTGTCCAATGCAAGTGAGTAAGCTACAAGCTGGTTAGTTGTGGTTTCGACTTCAGATTCAATTACATTTACAATATTTAAATTCCTTCTCTGAACTGTAATTGGAAACAATTTAATTTTCTTAGACTTTGACTTTGTTCTGGACACAGTATTTTAGTAGCGTCCTGTATGCACGATTTTACAAATGATGCTTCTGTAAAGGGTTCATAGATTTTCCAATATTCCAAGCTAGAACATAGCTAGCAAGAAGCTTTTATAGTTTAAGACTGAGGACACGTGTGTGATTTGTGTTTGTATTTTCTTGTTTTATATTTATCAAAATATTTGTTGGCCTACGCCATGCGGAACTGAATGTAAACGTATTGTAATATACTGATTATTATGTATAACCAACAGTTATACAGATAACCCCAAAACAAATTATTTTTACACATCCAACATGCCTGTAATTGTATGATATTCTTTGTGAAGAGTCGAGTAGTGTCGTCACATGTTGAATTTTAACACACCCGTAAGAATTTTCGAACAAATTAAGCATTTAACATTCTCCCCACTAACTAAAAAAAAAAAAAAAAGTATCTTCCTATTCATCCTTGAATGTACTACGTCCATGATTAGAAGACCTTGTGAAAAGGTGGAACACGCCGACCAACACAATGATAATGGCAGTCCGCCACTGCTCTTCGTTTGCGCATAAACATTGAGTAGAGTACAGATGGGGATGGGTAAGGCGGAGCGCGCTCATTACGTACTGGCTTCGGTTCCGTTCAGGGGGTTACTCGCGAGTACGTTTTTGGAGACGTCTGATTAAAGCTATCAGACATAAAACTGCTTTAATGTTGAATATTGAAAGCATGCCCATATGATCAGTGTTCAACAGGCCAAATAGAATTTCTTCACTGTAAGAATTTTTATATCTACAGGCATTATTATACCTGCGTTACCTTGTTTATGAATTGTTAGGGTTTAGTTTAAATATCTCAAAATACATTTTTGCCAACCTTTTATATTTTTCATATTTTAATTGTACAATATGCTAAATCTAATTTCGTTCATAACCTGAAATTATAACCGACAAAATGAAGCCAGAAAACTGAAGAGAGACTGTCGTTCATGTATACTGTACATTATAATAATGGTTTATTTTAACTGGCAGAGTTAAGGCCATTCGGCCTTCTCTTCCACTCAACCAGTATGATAGAAAAGTACTACATTATGAATACAACATAATTAATACAATACAATACAATTCAAATGAATACAATACTACAATAGAAGACAATATAATACATAATTAATATAATACAATGACAATTCTTTTCATCTTCAAAACACCAATAAAATAATTATGTAATAATAATAATAATAATAATAATAATAATAGTAATGATAGACATACCTAAATTAAATTAAATTATTAAACTCGATCACAATTGAATCGCACTTTTTAGAAAGGAACTAAGTCAAAATATGCTACTTTTCTGAAGAGCAAAAGAAACTTATTTTATGAATAAATACCAGTTTACCAGCGCCGTATATAAATATCAACTTGATGCTAAAGATACAGGGAGAGATTTGACTAAGTGTTTTTCTCCGCCAATTAGTGTGCATTGAAAGTATTAATCATTTCATCAGTTAAAATAAAAATCGCAAATTTTGATTTAGTTCCTTTCTAAAAAGTGCGATTCAATTATAACTTCAATTTGACTGCGCCCGTAAGAAATCGTTTAGCCTTTTCTTGAAAGTGGTTATTGTCTGGCAGCCCCTAATCTTCTGAGGTAGAGAATTCCATTCACGGGGGACTGAGACAGTAAAAGAGGATGAATAGTGGGATGTTCTATGGGCAGGAATTGCTAGGATTTGGCTCTCCTGTGACCTGGTGTTTAGATTGTGATTGGAGAATAAGTAGTTAAACCGGGAACGAAGATAATTTGGAGTACAAGTGTGGAGAACTCGAAACAAAAGAAAGAGCGAATGAAGAGTTCTACGGTTACTAAGTTGCAGCCAGGATAAAGATTTGAACGAGGGTGTAATGTGGTCAAATTTGTGAGCATTGCTGATGAATCTGACACACATATTGTGCACACGCTGCAGCTTGTTCGAAAGGTCAGTTGTCAAGTCTGTAAGTATTACGTCGCAATAGTCAAACAGTGGTAGTACGAGGGTTTGTACTAAAGTCTGTTTTAAATCTGGCGGGAGAAAGTTTCTGAATGGGTTAAGAGAATGCATGGTATAGCACACTCTCTTGGATATGTCCTTTATTTGGCATTCCCAATTTAATTTTTCGTCCAAGAAAATGCCGAGGTTTCTGACGACGGAATGGTACGGAATAGTGGCATTATTTACTGTAATAATTGGGATATCTCTGTTGTTCATTGTGCTCAGTAGTCTCTATGTCCAATTATTATAGCTTGTGACTTACTAGCATTATGGTCTTCGATATAAATTTCAAACTAACTACAAGTCAGACAAGTGACAGCATTTCTCGAAAACAAATTTTACACGACAGTTACAAATAGCAACGGAATAAGTCATCAGAAGTAATGGACGGTGCATTAAATAATCATACCATCAGACGTTGGTCATGTTAAGAAAGGCACTAAGTCGTGGACATCGGTTCGTAATAGAAGAGGAAATAAATACATGATGGACGTGACAAGTAATCCACGTTTTTCGCTACTTTTCGAAGTCTAACTTTCTTTCGAAACTGAATCACTGTGTCTAAACGGAGTAGTCAGAAAATTGTAACAATGTCATAACAATGGCGTCCTTGACACGAACTCTTAATTCCTGGTTTATGAGCCCCTCTCCGTCACGTTTGCTTCCCCAAGTTTCCCCAGGGACAGAATTCCTCGGTTCTTTTTATTCAAATTCCGATTATGGAAATATCGAGCTCACGATCAGTTACAAGTCCGAACTCCGCTCTCCCTGCCGAGAAACATCAGCGAGTTTGTATTATCGATCCCATGCAAAGAGGCTCGAAGTCAATGTCTTGCCGTTTGCAATATTAAAATTTCGCTCATACAAGCAAAAGAAAGCGGTTAACTTTAATATTACTAGCTTGTCTGAGATACTTCGATACGTTACTATCAAAGTAAGGACTCTTTATAACTAGCTTATCATCAGATGTCGATTCTTTCATATTTCGCACAAGTATTCCAACAAGGCAAGAAATCTTACATAAAACATTTAGGCTATATATATACTTTGAACTGGTAATGGAAATTACGGGAAAACGGCTGAACGGATTTTAATAAATGACCCCTCATTTTGAAGCTTGGAACCCAAAGTTTTTCGGAAAAATAGTAGTTTTCAGTGAAATGTCAATTTTCCTACATCATTTTCCTATTTTCCAAAATCCATCCGTCGTCAGTTTTGAGAACTAGCTAATTGCATTCAGGAGAAGCGAAGCGAGCATCAAGTCGGACGTGTTGCATTTCACAATAAAACAAAACACACACTACAGTAAACAATATTACACGAAGGCCATGATCTGCAAGAATGCTGACATATTTAGAGCTCAAATTAAATTGGTTAATAAAAACTTAACTTACTAAAAATAATTTACAGGTTCGATTCTGTGGTGTGTAATTTTCTGGGTACAGCTGTGTATTGGATATTAAAAACTACAAAACTTGAGGTGGTTTGATGACATTATTACTATTTGAAATGAAATATTATTGTAGTTAATGCCGTGACGTGACTATTTTTCATTAATTATACATATTAATGCTATATTGATGATATGAAAGTGAAACGTTTTGGGGTTATATAAGTAGATGTAGAGAATAACTTAAATTAGATTCTGATTTCTATATTTTACTGAGTGGCGGCTATATAGTATATATAGTATATGTTACTGAAAGCTATAAAACTTACGTAAGATAATAATATTATTAAAAATCAAATATTTTTATAGTTATTAATCAAGTGGGGTTGGGTCTTTTTCATATATTTAATGGCGGTGTGGTCTAGATATTTATATGCGTGGTTCTCTTCAGTATTGGCTCGAGAGAGAGTATCTTTGATTATTATGGAAGCAAATAACTTTCAGAATGTCTGGTATTCTTCATGGAAAATAAATCTGAAAAATGTTTATTTGAACGTCTAATGAACTTACTTTGCAGCATTTGCTGCACAAGCCACTAGTAACTGTTTATTTTGAAGTTCGATGACGTCTAGAAAAAACACCACTTCTCTCGCAGTTCTCAAGCAGTTACTTCCTTGAAGACAGTAACTTCCCCATAATCATAATTTCATTCCAACTCATATCAACAGATGCCATCGTAACATCATGTTATCATACCATAAAGTCATTATACAATATTGTTTGTGAAAAGTGCAACACCCAGAAAGAATGGCCCGAACGACTCCAAACTCGGGAGATGTGTAGAACAGTGTACAACCAATAATTGATTACTGTTTCTTATTGTTTTTGTTGGATTTAATTTTTAAGTCAAAAAGCTTAAATTTATTTATGGGACGAGTTATTTATATTATAATAATTAATTTATATAAAATAGAGGTTATCTATAAATAATACAGAGAGATGGCGTACATATAGATCCAACAGTGACGTTTCTTGTGTCACCAACAAGGTTAGCGTTATGCCTTACAGTGCAGAGCTTCCAAAAGAAGTGGAAACGTGAAAGCTAGTGCAGGTATGCCTCGTCGATGTGGAAGGGCGCAAAATCAGCACGTGAGTGAGTTCGAACGGGACAGAATGATTGGTCTCCAAGAAGCAGGTTTGTCATGCAGCGACATTTCGCCTCGTACAAGGCACATGTTTATATGACAGTTTTTCCTCAGAATGTCTTCAGAAATAAGTGGCAGTAACTCCCCGTGAATCACCCTGTATACCAGAGCATTCCAAAAGTTACTGTTTCACATTAAATTTATTTAGGTTATTTTTGGCATTACATACTTCAAATATAGTCCCCTACCATGTCAATAATACTTACTTACAAATGGCTTTTAAGGAACCCGGAGGTTTATTGCCGCCCTCACAAAAGCCCGCCATTGGTCCCTATCCTGAGCAAGATTAATCCATTCTCTATCATCATATCCTACCTCCCTCAAATCCATTTTAATATTATCTTCCCATCTACGTCTCGGCCTCCCTAAAGGTCTGTTTCCCTCCGGCATCCCAACTAACACTCTATATGCATTTCTGGGTTCTCCCATACGTGCTACATGCCCTGCCATCTGAAACGTCTGGATTTAATGTTCCTAATTATGTCAGGTGAAGAAACCATGTCAATAATAAGTTTCCAAATTCTTGCAGCATCATTTCTGGGATGTCTTTTCCACTGATTGATCTAAAGCTCTTTGATTGTCAGCTTTTGATTGAAAGTGAATGCCTTGCTTCCACCCATCTTGCAATAGTTCATTGTGATAGGACTTCTCTCCCATAAGCTTCTATTAATACCCTAAAGTACCGAATTGCATTTTTCCCCCTCTGGAAACTTAGATTTTTTATGGAGCACCTACTGAACATGTGTTAGGGCTGTAATATGTGCTACAAATCAGAAACAGTCACTGTTTTTACAATGTATGGTTACTTCGAGACTTTCAATGTTGATTATTTATTAAATAATTGCTGCTGTCTTATGTATTGCAAGATTTCAATGGTCACTGCTAGAAGCACTGTTTTATAGCATTGTTGCCATTACTTATTGAATGCTCTAGTATTTTAATGACTGTGTATTTTCGCAACTGGCATCGTAATGGCGTGGCTACAGCAATCGGAAACAGTACTTGGTGACCCTAAGTAGGATGAAGGTTATGCTTTTACTTTACCCTTAAAGATCGTGAAATATTTTTATAAAAGCGTCCAATTTTTTCAGTACACTGTCCACTGAATTAATGTTGGTTCGCAAGAAGTAAATAATAGCGAAAATATATTCCTACCGCTTAAACATTTTGAACTTTCACTGCTCTGACGTTTTAGAAGTCCACATAATAATAGCGGAGAAATCTACATTTTCCATAAGTCACGTACGCGCCAAAGTATCTCGTTATCTCTTACTTATATTACTTATTTAGTCACATTTGAGACCGTTCTTTGCTGCAGTACTGGTCATTTTGTGCGCTTCAGTGAACCTATATTCCATATTCGGACAAGAAAAAGAGATACATTATTCCACAAAATAGTAATGTGCTAACTTACCACTTCACGCAGAAGACGCACCAGATGTAGAATCGTCTTCCGGCGACGAAATTATGAAAACTTTCAAGGACTTGCACCTGCAACACAAGGACAACATTGTGATAAAGTATTAACATATTTCACAACATTATATTAGGGGTTGTAGTGATAACTGGATAACAACAATTATTTCAGTCTAGCTCGTTCTTCAAAATTGAAGTCTTTAGGAACAGTAACAAAGGATACTAAATTACAATATTTTACACAGTACACCATGAATAAGGGATTAATCAATAGACCAGCCGTGGCGAGAACGTGACTCGCGAGACATTGTGGCTCGCAGTGATAGCTGTGCATTTCGCTTGCTTCTAACCTCCACCAACCCTCACCCTCTCACTCACTGGAGTCAAACTCCGTTCCATTTGTATTTGTCTCTGACCTGCGAGTGGCATATGTCTCTCTCAAAACCATGTACCAAAGTTCCAAGTAGGATAGGAGGACGCATTTTTTTGCTGTCAATATGATCAGAATATTAAATGTATGACTTGCTATTACGAGGAAAACGGTTGTATAACATAAAACGGCATTATACTACATGTTACTGATGAAACATTAAAAGGTTAAGTGTTGTTATTGTTATCATCATCATCATCATCATCATCATCATCATCTCTGTACGTCGATCCTTTTTCAGCAGATGTACGAATAATGCGATTAGCTCTTCAATTTGAACTCACAGATTTACAATGTGATGTTAAATGAAAGCTAGATGTAAGGACTTGACAAATGTTGAACTTTCATATCTTTGCCAAAAAATAAATATCCGAAGCTTCGTTCTTTCGCTTGCTCTGTTGAAGCCATGTTCGCTACAACTTACGTTTGTGAAAAATTATGTTCAACAATTAAAATAGTAAAAATCAAATTTAGATCACGACTGACAGAGAAATATCTTCGTGATCAACTACGACTTGCAGTAAGTGACATAATTCCTGAATTTGAAACTTTGTCGCAGAGACATTCTGAAGACAGTTAATTTTAGGTTGTGATATTGTTCATTTCTTTCTTCGTTACACGTACTAAACATTAGTTTGTAGCTTTGTACTGTATGAAATTATATTTAAGTGCTTGACGTAAGGAAAATGAAAATCCGTTAATAAGTCAGACAGTTTCTTTACTTCCCCTTCCGGTGTCCGCCTCCCTCCATAGGTGCTATGCACGTTGCAGGTTACACAGTGGCTCGGCGCACGATTACATTTTCGCCACCGCTGCAATAGACTATGATATAGACTGTTGCGATGCAGGTCTAATATTGATAATACTATCATTATCTTCGATTTCTTACATCGTAATTAAGGAAGCCAATATCCAAAGTCCTCAGGAACTCTGAAAACAATATCATGAAACATATAATTAAAAAATACAGCGGGCACGTAGACTCGAAACAACGCTGCCTGACATGTGAATACGAGTCTTCTATTCCAGAACTCTGGGTTACTGAGACTAGACGTAAGTCCTTCCATCTGCGCGACACGTCTAACCTAGTACGAAGGTCGGAGCTCAAAGTACTAAGAACGCAATCGTGTGATTGGCGGTATTAACTCATATGATGAAAGAGTGATGGAACGGAGAAAAATTCTCTCCGGCGCCGGGATTTGAACCCGGGTTTTCAGCTCTACGTGCTGATGCTTTATCCACTAAGCCAAGCCGGATACAACCCCGACGCCGGTCAGAATCGTCACAGATTAAGCTCCATCTCTTGGGTTCCCTCTAGTGGCCGCCCTCTCCACTACGTCATAGATGTCTATGAACGCAGGACCGAAGTCCATACATGTGTTGAGGTGCACTCGAATGAGTGACTGGTTGGCCGGGATCCGACGGTATGGGCGCCGTCTTAAATCACAAAGTGATTTATTACGCGTCGGGGTTGTATCCGGCGTGGCTTAGTGGATAAAGCATCAGCACGTAGAGCTGAAAACCCGGGTTCAAATCCCGGCGCCGGAGAGAATTTTTCTCCGTTCCATCACTCTTTCATCATATGATGACGCAGAATATCTGCATGGAAATATCGTATGTACTTCGGTACATCAAAATATACAGGTATTAACTCAGCTCCGAGAGTTGGCCGAAAACTTTTCTTCTAGAATTGTACTTTTTATGCAGGGAATATACTCGTCTATATTAATGTACACTGTATGGAAGAAAAATATGAATGGTGAATATTGCCAAGACTGCAGTGCTTGCTTCTCATTGGATACGATAGCAAGTAATTGTTTCGCATGTCGCAGATTCTTGATCGTACGGTGTAAGAAAACGAAGTGTATGTATGTATATATATATATATATATATATATATATGTATATAGGCAAAAAATATGAAGATCAAATTTTTTATGAACATGGGTTTCAGAAATATAATGAATTCTAAACAAAAAGATAATGTATATATATATGCATGTATTATTTACTATTATTATTATTATTATTATTATTATTATTATTATTCATAGTTTTCAGCCCAATGACAGGTCTTTACCTGGGAACTCAGCATACTCCAATGTTTCCTATTTTCTGCCTTCCTCTCTGTCTCATACGATCCATATATCTTAATGTCGTCTATCATCTCATATCTTCCCCTGCCCCTAACTCCTCTCCCATTCACTATTCCTTCCAGTGCATCCTTGAATAGGCAGTTTCTTCTCAGCCAGTGATCCAAACAATTCCTTTTCCTCTTCCTGATCAGTTTCAGCATCATTCTTTCTTCACCCATTCTTTCCAACACAGCTTCATTTATTATTCTGTCTGTCCATTTTACACGCTCCATTCTTCTCCATATCTACATTTCAAATGCTTCTATTCGTTTCTCTTCATTTCGTCGTAATATTCATGTTTCTGCCCCATACAATGCTACATTCCACACACAGCACTTCACTAGTCTCTTCCGTGTTTTTCTTATATTTTCTTGGGTAGGTAAAAAGGCTTTTTAAATCTGTGTATTTCAAATTGTAAACTTCCCTAACGGAAGTTTTTTTTTTAGAGAAGTAAAAATGAATAAACCCCCTAAATATGTACATTTATGTAATATCAAGCCATAATATGTAATGTGGGGTAAATATGTAAAAATATGTAGTATGAAATTTCATTATATTAATGGTAATTCTCCACACCTGTGGAGTAACGGTCAGCGCGTCTAGCCGCGAAACCAGGTGGCCCGGGTTCGATTCCCGGTCGGGGCAAGTTACCTGGTTGAGGTTTTTTTTCCGGGGTTTTCCCTCAGCCCAATATGAGCAAATGCTGGGTAACGTTCGGTGCTAGACCCCGGACTCATTTCACCGGCATTATCACCTTCATCTCATTCAGACGCTAAATAACCTAAGCTGTTGATAAAGCGTCGTAAAATAACCTACTAAAATAAAAATTAATGGTAATTACAAGATTCGCAAAGATTTATTATTTATACGAGTATATGGTTAGGTTGAAAGGAATATAATATGTAATTACATAAAAATCCGGTCCCTGTACTTATCATCGTCTCCTCGACTGCTAACAACGCTATATCATCAGCAATCTTTGCACTTTATTATTATTCCTTCTACTATCACTCCTCTCATATATTATTATTATTATTATTATTATTATTATTATTATTATTATTTTATTTTTTTTCCCTCTCGCTGTTATTTTTACTCGCTTTAACATCTTTGGTCATATCGCGAGTTAATCTTTGATTGAAATCCGAAGGCCTGTGTACTATTGTTGAGACTGGTTCTATTGTTGTGAACTAGATGGCGACTGTATATTATATGTTACTGATAAGCTATGAATATGATTTCGGTGATGAATGAGGCCGGTGATTTTCAGGGATGTTGTGGCCCGAATTTCCTGGCATTTGCCTTACGGTGGAGGAAAAACCCTGAAAAACCTCAACCAGGAAATTCAACCCGACCGGGAATCGAACCCGGGCCCTCTGCGTAAAAGACCAGCATGCTGACCCCTACACCACAGAGGTGGTCATTATTATTATTATTATTATTATTATTATTATTATTATTATTATTACTTGTCTGTGCACCCTCTGCTACCCAACGAAATCTATGTTTCATGCAAATCTTCCGTTTTAATATTTGGAGGACGCTGGGAATTTAAAGCCTATCTGTCTCTGTCCGGCGTTCACCTGGACGTCCCTCGTTCGTCTCGATATATTTTTAACGGGCCGGCGTCCGGCACGTTCACAGTCCAGGAGGCCGACCGACACATCGCCTGCCGTATTTATCGGTGCAGCCAGCCTGGACATACATCTCCCTCAGTGCCACATTACCTACCATCTGTCCGCCCTCCGACAGTGGCGGAACACGGACAGATATATACGAGTGCTACGGCGTCGTAAATACCAACAAACGACAGTCGCTTAATCATAAAGTCATTCATCAAGATTTGCCGGCGGCTTTACTTATCTAGCTATTTCGCTGTTAATTATCTGTTTATGGCTTTGTAATTATTCTCTAATTAAGCTCAAGTGATCGCTACAATTCGAGCAGATCTGTGATAGATTACAGAGAGCTGATCGGAATTTATCTATCACAGGGACTGGACTTGTGTCTATGCTGTGTTGTCTCATGCAGTATCTTGCGTCATTCTGTCACGATGTGATGCGTTCAGAACAGAGAATAAAAGAGCAGCATCTCAAACTATGCATCCCTTACCTCAGTACCTCTTAGCCCTTCGTTTCTATACTACAGTTTGCTATGTGCCAGGAGGTAAATAAAATCAACCATGTTTTTCAAACTATACGTCGCCTAAACAGATATTTGTTTCCATGCACACAAAAAAAAGAAATAATTTCTTACAAGACAGCTGTCACCAAAATTTAATTATCATAATTGGACTTAAAACAACAATTAATATTTGAGGAGAAAAATTCGCTCCGGCGCCAGGGATCGAACCCGGGTCCTAGGTTCTACGTACCAAGAGCTCTAACCACTGAGCTACGCCGCATTCAATCCACAGCACCGGACCGAACCTTCCTCCTTCAATGTTTCCCTTTGTGGCCTGACTCCAAGTTAGGCATATATGTTGACGTATATGTCCAATGTCAACTGCCATTATACTAGGAGCGCACTCAGTTGAGTGACTTGTTTGGCCAGGATTCCGCAGTTAAGTGCACAGTAATCTGTACAGACATTTGCACTGCTAGCTATGAGAATATTATAGTTTTTTTTTTATTAATTTGTCCTACAGAATAATATCTGTAATACTGACGTACCAAGCGCTCTAACCACTGAGCTACGCCGAATTCAACCCAAAGCACCGGATCGAACCTTCCTCCTTCAATGTTTCCCTTTGTGGCCTGACTCCAAGTTAGGCATATATGTTGACGTATATGTCCAATGTCAACTGCCATTATATTAGGAGCGCACTCAGTTGAATGACTTGTTTGGCTGGGATTCCGCAGTTAAGTGCACAGTAATCTGTACAGACATATGCACTGCTAGCTATGAGAATATTATAGGCTTTTTTTATTAATTTATCCTACAGAATAATATCTGTAATATTGACGTACCAAGCGCTCTAACCACTGAGCTACGCCGAATTCAATCCAAAGCACCGGACCGAACCTTCCTCCTTCAATGTTTCCCTTTGTGGCCTGACTCCAAGTTAGGCATATATGTTGACGTATATGTCCAATGTCAACTGCCATTATATTAGGAGCGCACTCAGTTGAGTGACTTGTTTGGCTGGGATTCCGCAGTTAAGTGCACAGTAATCTGTACAGACATAGGCACTGCAGCTATGAGAATATTATAGATGTTTTTCTTATTACTTTGTCCTACAGAATAATATCTGTAATATTGACAATTAATATTCGGTCCGGTGCTTTGGATTGAATTCGGCGTAGCTTAGTGGGTAGAGCGCGTGGTACGTAGAACCAAGGACCCGGGTTCGATCCCCGGCGTCGGAGCGAATTTTTCTCCCCAAATATTAATTGTCAATATTACAGACATTATTCTGTAGGACAAATTAATAAAATAAAAATCTATAATATAAACCACTTCCTTTATTATCCCGAGTTAACTCGGGTTGCTAACATGCGTCAAAATTTATTAACCCAAGTTAACTCGTTTGAGTCCCATTGTCTATTTCAAAGTGATTTTTTAGGTATGTAAGAAAATCAGTGATGTACAGTGATTCTGCAATATTAAATGAACTCTTTACGAAAATAAAAAATATGACACTTTTTTTCAGAAAACTTGTAAAATATATAGTAAGGGAAGAGATTAAAACAACAATTCGAAGTCAGGACAGGAGAAGAAATGTCAGAAGAAAGTGAAATAAGGAGAGGAGTACAACAAGAGTGCCATTTATCACCTACTTTGTTCAGCATCTACTTGGAGGATTTAGTGAAGAACTGTTTTCGGAACATGGAAGGGATGGTACCAGAAGGAAGAAGAATAAAATGCATAATAGTTGCAGATGATACGGCGTTGTTAGCAGAAGAGGAGACGATACTAAGGGATATGCTACTGGAGCTAAATGACAGCTGTGAGCAGTATGGGAGGGCGATAAATGCTAACAAGACGAAGACCATGGTTATCGGAAAGAAAAATAAAGGTGGTAAAGGTGCGAATTCGAAACGAGACAGTAGAACAAGTGGACAGCTTCAAATGCCTGGGGTGTACAGTAACATGAGCTGCTGCCAGGTAGTCGAACGCAGGATAGCAATGGCAAAGAAAATTTTTAATAGAAGAAGGAGTATCTTCTGCGAACCTCTGGAGAAAAAACTAACAAGCAAACGTTCTGATGGGGGCAGATAAAAAAACTTAAATTTTTTCTTCCACCATGTTAATAATGTCAAAAGAAGTGCTTACATAAATTTTGGCCACTCGACCGCAATTACGAGGACCGTAAAAAATAAGTTCGCCAGGGTCGATTAACAGAAAAAAAAAACACAATTTCATGGACAAATTTATTGGAACAGACATAGCAATTATTGAGCTATTTTTCAACATATTTTCCATCGGAATTGAGACATTTCTCATATCATGGGATCGACAGAGAGGTGCAGACGGCTGTCAAACGCTGGTTCCGACCTGAGGCGGCTGACTTCTATGACACAAAAATTGATCCCACGGTATGACAAATGTCTCAATTCCAGTGGGGGATATGTTGACAAATAGCGCAACAATTGCTGTATCTGTTTCAATAAATATTTTCATGCAATTGTGATTTTATCTATAAACGGCCCCAGAGAAAATCACTTTCTGGACGGCTCGTAATTGCGGTCGAGTGGGCAAAATTTGTATAAGCAATTCTTTTGACATTATTAACATGGTGGAAGAAAGAAAAATAACTTTTTTATCTGCCCCCATCAAAGTAAGAAACTAGTGAAGTGCTTTGTGTGGAGTGTGGCATTGTATGGGGGAAGAAATATGAACATTACGAATAATACTGAAAAGAGGAAAAGGAATTGCTTGAGTCACTGGCTGAGAAGAAATTGCCTACTGAAGGATGCACTGGAAGGAATGATGAACGGGAGAAGAGTTCGGGCAGAAGAAGATATCAGAGGATAGACGACATTAAGATATATGGATTAAATGCAGATACAAAGAGAAAGGCAGAATAAAGGAAAAATTGGAGAAAGCTGGGTTTGCAGTGAAAGACCTGCTATCGGGCAGGAAATTGAGAATGAATGAATGAATGAATGAATGAATGAATGAATGAATGAATGAATGAATGAATGAATGAATGAACTGAACTTAAATATAATCTTGTCGACTTCCTTCCAATACAAAACCATTTAAATTGGTTTGTGTGAAGATTATATCTCGTCTGAATTCACAACTTTTGCTATGAATATAATTGTACATAATATATAGATTAAATAATGTAGCCTACACGACCCGAACTGAGCGTTCTACAAAAAGAGCACAAAAAGCCGCTGTAACTCGGTAGACAGAACAATTTGTAACTTCAGACAAAGCGCGCTTGTTAGTTCGAAACTCGATGAATTATTTTTAACTTCATTTGTTTATAATCTGTATAGAAATTTAAAATTCTATTAGAGTAGCACGTATGGGCAATTTTGCTTACTATTGCATGTTATTTTCATATGAACTTTTAAAGGTAATAAATGATTAGGCCTATATTATTTAGTAGATTTCAGGACATGGGCTTCCGGACATTGCTATTAATATGCATAGCTCGTGTAAAGAGTGCAGAAACGTTACAGAACAGAGTTGAAAAATATTCGGAACGGAAACTTTTGTTCTGAAAGGAAAAGCTATTGTTGGAATAAAAGAAAAAAATACAAATATTGTTGAATCACTTTTTAACGACGTTTTATCAACTACGTTATTATCTAACATCTGTAAAATTGGTGACAGCAAGATATGTCCAATGATGTGCCATGAAAAAAGATAATATTCGCTTTACAGTTGATAAAAGAAAGGAGTATACGCTAGATTGGAAATCGCGCCAGAGCAGTTCCATTCTGCTAGTCTAGACCACGTCTCTGCACTGACTTCATCAGTCATTCAATCATTTACAATTTTCTGCCAATGTGCAAGTCTTTCACTGGAAACTCAGTATACTTCAGTCTCTCCTATTTTCTGTAGGAAATTAAAAAAACTATTGTGACTCTGTATATAGACTGAGCTCAAAAAGCTAATTAAATTTTATTCCCATAACTATTTTCAAGCTTTTGAGCAAATATGTACTAAAAAATTTGAAAACTTTGATACAAGGAGCACATTTAGTGACATGAATATAAAATATATAATTTCAAAACTATTAGTCCCAATAGCACCACATTTTGTAAAGGTGATAGTATTGTAGATCTGTTTATGTAGTTTAAATTTCAAAAATTTTTTAAGAAATTGTGGAAGTTTAAAAAATCATGTGTGTCCCTGAAAGCCATTTGTGATTATTATTATTATTATTATTATTATTATTATTATTATGATCGACTAGGTAATTCTCTCTCGGTTCCGTTTAATAGTTTATGTCGAGTTCCTCTAGGGTCTACGTCGTGGCCTCTCTTATTTTTATTATTTATAAATGATGCAAGTAAAAGAATAAGTTCTAGCTGCCTTTTATTTGCGGATGATCTTAAAATCTTTAGTAAAATTAATCGTTTGGCTGATTGTCAAATTCTTCAAAAATGTTATTAATTCAACTGCACTATGGTCTGTTAAAAGACTAAATACCTATATGATTACGTCTCGTGACCAGAATATTATACGAAATGGAACTATAAAAATTTGGAGACTTATCCTTCGAAGAGGCGGAAAAATTCAAATTTCTTGGAGCAACAGTAACAAATATAAATGACACTCAGGAGGAAATTAAACGCATAATAAATTTGGGAAATGCCTGCTATTATCCGGTTGAGAAGCTTTTGTAATCTACTCTGCTGTCAAAAAATCTGAAAGTTAGAATTTATAAAACAATTATATTACCGGTTGTTCTGTATGATTGTGAAACTTGGACTCTCACTTTGAGAGAGGAACAGAGATTGAGGGTGTTTGAGAATAAGGTTCTTAGGAAAATTTTTGGAGCTAAGAGGGATGAAGTTACAGGAGAATGGAGAAAGTTACACAACCCAGAACTGCACAGATTGTATTCTTCAACTGACATAATTAGGAACATTAAATCTATACGTTTGAGATGGGCAGGACACGTAGCACGTATGGGCGAATCCAGGAATGCATATAGAGTGTTAGTTGGGAGGCCGGAGGGAATAAGACCTTTGGAGAGGCCGAGACGTAGATGGGAGGATAATATTAAAATGGATTCGAGAGAGGTGGGATATGATGATAGAGACTGGATAAATCTTGCTCAGGATAGGGGCCGATGGCGGGCTTATGTGAGGGCGGCAATTAACCTCCGGGTTCCTTAAAAGCCATAAGTAAGTAACTATGGTCTGTTGAAAATGGCATGAAAATTAATGAATCTAAAACTTTTGTTATTTCTTCCTCACGGAAAACTATTTCCCTAAAATTTAATTATTCTGTTAATAATGTTGGAACTACTAAGAAGGATTTTATTAGAGATATTGATGTCTTACTTGATTCTAAATTATATTTCCATGATCATGTGCAATATATTTATACTCATTCATTAAGAATTCTTGGTCTAATTAGATATACAGTGTGTCCACCATGAACCTGACACATTTCATTTGGCTGCCAAAAAATCAATGAATGGAAATAAGTTGGTAACATGCATTGCAACATGTAGAGAAACTGTGGAAATTTCGTTGGCTATTTTTAAAAACCTGTGCGAGAGGTTGTACGTGGCGCTGCGGTAGCTTAATTCAAAATGGCGACAGCGCAAGAGCGAGCACAAGCGATCTGGTGGTATGCTGAAACGAATTCCAGAAGGACCCACCATCACGGACCACCATTAAGACATGGAAAAAGCACTTTTTGGCTACGGGAAGTGTGGTGAAATTGCATGGTGGCGGTAATGTACGCGTATCAGAGGAGCGTGTAGCAGCAGTGAGACAGGCGTATGAACGAAGTCCACGCAAGTAAGTTCGACGAGAACTGCAGATGCCGAAGTCCACGGTACATAAGATACTGCATCTCTCTCTTGGGTTTTTTAATGCATACAAATTGCAGTTGGTTCATGAACTGAAACCAGATGACGGTAATAAGAGGCAGGCATTTGCTATCGACATGTTACAGCACATTGATGAAGACCCAGCATTTTTAACTCGCATTGCTTTTTCTGATGAGGCCACTTTTCATTTATCGGGAAAAGTCAACACACATAATGGACCGACAAGATGGCCACCTCGATCACCGGATATTACCCCTCTAGACTTTTTCTTGTGGGGATATGTCAAGAACAAAGTGTATACAGGCCACAAAATTCGTGACCTTCAACAGCTACGCGGCCTCATAAGAGATGCCGTCAATTCCGTTACGCCCGAGATGCTTCAGAAGACCTGGCAGGAAATTGATGTTCTTCGTGCAACGAGAGGATCTCATGTTGAGGTGTACTGATTTTTTTTAATAAAACTTAGTGAGTTACTCTTGATATTGCATGCATTCTTTTCTTTTTACCCCAAGCAGTATGAATTATACAGCAATTTCAAATGTGTCAGGTTCATGGTGGACACCCTGTATAACTTATTATTTTTCAACTCCTATCAGTGGCGGCTGCTGGTTTGAAAATATGGTGGTGCACAATGGATATCGAAGAGGAGTTAAACATACTTTACTTTAAAGTTTAAAACCGTGTATACCTGAGGGGATATACATATAAGGCTTATTTATATGCAAGTAATAAATAAAATGACTAAATACGAGGCGTGTTCTTAAAGTAAGTTCCAAAAGGGTATAGAAAGTAAACGGGAAAATATTTACAAACCATTTTTGTAGCATTGTATTCCCCACATTTCAATTACTTCTCACCATAATCTCCACCATTATTGAGGCATTTATCGAGTCGTGGCACAAGTCTTTCTATCCCCTCATTGTAGAATTCACCCGCCTGCGAACCACTCCGCAACATTTGTGGAAAATTCAAGGAAAGCGAAGAAATTGTGAACCTCCTGTCCTCATGAATTTTTTCATCGACAGCACGCACCAAATCGTCATTGATCAAAGATGGCCGACCGGTATGCTGCTCGTCATGCACAGAGATGCGACCCTCGTTGAACTTTCTAATCCATCTCCTGACCATTCCATCACTAATGGCATCATCACCATACACTTCACAAAGTTGATTATGAATGTCAGCTGGTTTGATGTTTCTCGCATTCAAAAAACGGATAACAGACCGCATCTCACAGTCGGCGGGGTGCTCGATCACTTTAATCATTTCAACTGATCACAACTAACCACACACACGGACTGAAGCTCTGAAACTGCATGCACAGCTTGCCTGAGGACTGAAGGAGAAAACACGCATGCGCAAAATAACGATTGCAGCGATGCGACAGCTATAATTGAAAATGGAACTTACTTTAAGAACACGCCTCGTACAAGCATACCTATTTATACAGAAAGTCCAAAAGTTTAAGGGGTCGTGGGCGGAGCTCTCTATATTGCGATTTACCCTCATGAAAAACATTTGAGCACAGAATCGTCATCAGAATGCTACCAAGTACCAAGTGCAACATTTTAGTCCATAAAATTCAAATGCAGCTTTCGTAGGCTGTCGGAGATAGCAGACTTATTGCCAGAACGACAACTCTTACAACTTTAAAGCAAAATACAAGCTCCTTTATGTATTGTGCCGTTTATGTGCATGCAGATTCAGAAAGTAATGTGCGACTGTTCATTGCACAAGCCGAATGAATACATTTTTCATGCTTATTACTTCGGACAAATGTCTAGTTGAAACAGATACTTTCCCAGTGAATTTAGTTTCTTCTGCACTGACGTTGGTGTCCATGTCAGGGAGTGCGACAAACCGTTCTCAATGAGGAAACCAGTAGACCACGCCTCTAACCCCCTGTCCCCGCATTAGCCGAACATCTCTATAAACTACCTTTCATAGGTTTTCAACATTTTTGCAAACCAAGAGGCTCGAAGGCTTCTGCAGACGTATACAAAACAAGACGCCAGCTGCAGATAGTCATGAATGAAATAGTAAAAAAACTATATTTTAATAGTAACAAAGCCGGGAGATTAGGAACATTACTGGGAGGTGTACAAACCTGCAACCCCTTGAGAAGCCGCCACTGAGTCTCCTATGTATCTATTAATTTTATACTATACATTGGTTAGATCCAAGCTTGAATATGCATCTGATGTATGGAACGCCATTACTTCCACTGACTCGGCTAAATTTGAGAATATCCAAAGAAAATAAATAAATAAATAAATAAATAAATAAATAAATAAATAAATAAATACTTACTTACAAATGGCTTTTAAGGAACCCGAAGGTTCATTGCCGCCCTCACATAAGCCCGCCATCGGTCCCTATCCTGTGCAAGATTAATCCATTCTCTATCATCATATCCCACCTCCCTCAAATCCATTTTAATATTATCCTCCCATCTACGTCTCGGCCTCCCTAAAGGTCTTTTTCCCTCCGGTCTCCCAACTAACACTCTATATGCATTTCTGGAATCGTCCATACGTGCTACATGCCCTGCCCATCTCAAACGTCTGGATTTAATGTTCCTAATTATGTCAGGTGAAGAATACAATGCGTGCAGTTCTGCGTTGTGTAACTTTCTCCATTCTCCTGTAACTTCATCCCGCTTAGCCCGAAATATTTTCCTAAGCACCTTATTCTCAAACACCCTTAACCTATGTTCCTCTCTCAGAGTGAGAGTCCAAGTTTCACAACCATAAAGAACAACCGGTAATATAACTGTTTTATAAATTCTAACTTTCAGATTTTTGGACAGCAGACTGGATGATAAGAGCTTCTCAACCGAATAATAACACGCATTTCCCATATTTATTCTGCGTTTAATTTCCTCCCGAGTGTCATTTATATTTGTTACTGTTGCTCCAAGATATTTGAATTTTTCCACCTCTTCGAAGGATAAATCTCCAATTTTTATATTTCCATTTCGTACAATATTCTGGTCACGAGACATAATCATATACTTTGTCTTTTCGGGATTTACTTGCAAAAATAAATAATAATAATAATTATTATTATTATCATCATCATCTTTATTATCACCAATCAGGCAAAGTTATAATAGGCTAAATTATTAAACAACGATACTTCCATCTCTAGCGGTTCTGCTAAATTTCCTGATGCAGTTTTCGGTGGAATTCTTTGCCAGTACATCTTGCCGCAATGTTCAGAGCACGTCTCTGCGTCACTCTGTGCTATGACTCTAACCCCGTCCATCTGAAATGCAGTGCGATATTCGTTCCGTGGGGTAAATAAACTCATTCCGACTCACCGTTGTAGCAGACGCTAAATCGGCTGTTATGGATATTGCCATGGTAATTAGATTACGTCACAGAATCGCAACGCACGCAACTGTATTTTAGGGTTTCTATATTAGACTCAGTGTCACGTTTAGAATGTTGGAGTAGAATTTGTGGAGATTAACGACGGCGTTCGGATAATTTTTCTGAAGCAACGCAGTTTCATAAAGCAGGCAAGAGAGGAAGGAAGGACTGATAGTTAAATATAATATAAACTTCTGTAAAAACTATAGGCATTTAAAATTGCTTCTCTGAAAGACAGCAGGTTATACAGAGAGTTTATTAAAAAAATTTGAGCAGTAATTTGTGAATAAACGGTTCACTTTATGCAAAAAAAAAAAAAAAAAAAAAAAACAAAGGTATATATCCTTCATCTTTTTCATATCTATCGCGACATTCGTAGTAAACTCTAAAATTTTAAAGAGAGATGAAAACATCGGCAACGAAACTTTCCACACAATTTAACTCTCGCTAGTGGTTTTGCATTTTATTTTATCCGTCTTAGTATTTATTTTATTATTGTAAATATTTTTGTTTTATCACTATTATTATTATTATTATTATTATTACTATTATTATTATGAATGAATTATTTTGTATTACAATCTTTGTATCATTTCTGTCACGATTATATTATTATTATTATTATTATTATTATTATTATTATTATTATTATTATTATTATTTCTATCTTCTGCATTATTATTTGATCCCTGTAAAATTTATGTAGACTACTGGACTGTACCCGAGCACGAGCATATGCTCATTTCGGGTATCTATTCACATGTATTCATTTCAAATGTAAATTGTAAATAAATTTGAATTTGAATTTGAAAATTTGAAAAAAAAAATTATTAGTTGAACTATGCGTTGTTGAAAAATATTTCATCAGAAGTATTGGTTCTGTTTCTTACAAAGAACCTATTGTCAAAATTTGTGCACTCAGACCCCTAACATCCTGTATAATATCAGATCATTATAAAAGAGTGAACTTTTGAAAGATATGTAAATTTAACAGGTTATGGACAAAATCGAAAAATACATATTAATTTGACATGAAATGCTTTTAAAATTAATTTAAATTATGGTTTATTTAACGACGCTCGCAACTGCAGAAGTTATATCAGCGCGGCCGGCGTGCCCGAATTTTGTCCCACAGAATCCTTTACATGCCAGTAAATCTACTGACATGAGCCTGCCGCATTTAAACACACTTAAATGCCATCGACCTGGGCCGGGATCGAACTCGCTACCTCGAGCATAGAAGGCCAGCGCTATACCAAGTACGCTACCGAGGCCAATTTTTTTAAATGATGAGAACAAAATTCTCCATCACTGTGCAGTAACGGTTAGCATACCTGACTGTGAAACGACCGGGCCAGGATTCAAATCCTATTTGGGACAAGTTACTTGGTTGAGGGTTGAAGTTTTTTCCGGACATTTTCCTCAATCCATTAAGAGCAAATGCTGGGTAACTTTCGACACTGTATAGGTCGCGCCAGGGATTTTGGCAGATGGATTTTCTTAATGTGAACTGGAGAGCGAGTTCCTCACCGCTGCAAGATCTGCTGTTATCTCTGTCGCAGTGGAATGGGTAGGACATAAGAGTAAACATGCACGCCCGAGTATTTGTGCACTCTGGACAGTCACCTCCAAAAACTAAACAAATATTACAGTAGTCTATATGTGTCTTTGGTGTTCCCAAGAAACTTGTTCGATTAATTAAAATGTGTCTCAATGAAACTTACAGCAGAGTCCGTATAGGCCAGTTTCTATCTTATGCTTTTCCAATTCACTGCGGGCTGAAGCAAGGAGATGCACTATCACCTTTACTTTTTAACTTCGCTCTAGAATATGCCATTAGGAATGTTCAGGTCAACAGACAGGGTTTGGAATTGAACGGGTTACATCAGATTTTTGTCTATGCGGATGACGTGAATATGTTAGGAAAAATTCAACAAACGATTAGGGATAACACGGAAATGTTACTTGAATCAAATAAAACGATAGGTTTGGTAGTAAATCCCGAAAAGACAAAGTATATGATTATGTCTCGTGACCAGAATATTGTACGAAATGGAAATATAATCTGTTATATATATGGAAATACATATGTATATGGAAATATGTTAATCCTTAGTCAATAGATAAGACTGAGTTTTACGAAATACGAACATTAAGGGATGGAAAATGGGAGGCAGTAATGATCAAAATAATTATACCGATTTATTTTTTTAACCAGCAGACGTGCAGCCTTTAAATTTAAAACAAAGATTCACTCATAAAATTGGGTTAGATTATTCATCTCATCTCTCAGAATTGTTTCTAAAATGTATAAGGAAAGTAAAAAAATTCAATTTCATGTAGGCTACTCCCTTGAAATAACTTCAGTTTTTTTGTATATATATTTTACTTCCGAGCAAAGAGGAGAGAGAAAGAAGTCGACGATTTTTAAAAATTCACTAAACTATATTTAACTAGAGACGTAAAATTTAAAATGAAGGTTACTCTCTACAACACTGGTTAAACATTCTTAGATTTTTTAAATACCATATCCTAAGGTACTGATGAAAAGGCAGAAGGGAGTGAGAAATCTCATGTCATCCGATCTCGATGAAAGTCGATATCTGGGGATCTTTGCGACCACCGAATACGAATAAGGTATTATTTAGTCCGACTTTGTCCCTAAAGTGGTGGAGTGGGAGAATAATGGGTGAAAAATTAAATTAGATATCTTAGGGGTTTTCGAGACGAAAATTACGAACAATACAATTTGTACGAATTCAATATGGCAGTTTCAGTACTATGAATTATATTTTAAAAAATTAAACATCGGATATCGCACAGGTAACACATGTACAGTATTTAAGGGGGTATGTAACACCTTTTGATAGCAGGCCTATACATTTAGTAAAATCAAAAATATAATTTCTACATATTCTGAATGAATGTTGTGCTGGAATTTAATATAGTCGTCAGCCAATACCTCTAGATTAATAAACAACTTTCTAGAATCCATAAAATACAGTATTTATTGTGAATGGTAATTATATTTTTCAATTGGTGCAATTTGTGCAGGGAAAATTGGTTTCTCCGATATTTTGTAGGATTTCGAATATTTTAAAATGCTTTCTTCTCTGTTCTATTCACAATGTGCATGTGATGAAATTATTGCCCTTGTAATATCCATTGCAATCCTATTTATTATACTCTTATATAAATCTAACTTACGCAGCATGCAATTTTACCCAATTAACCAAATTATATTTTGATTATTAAGAAGAATCGTAATTTTATTAACTTGAATTGTCGCACCACCAGTAGACGATCCCTAGATTATTACTGGACAAATATTTTATATTGATCTGGTAAGGGTAGGATTATATATATATATATATATATATATGCGCAATGCAATGCTTTTTCCTTTTAATTAAGAATTAATTTAATTTAGAAAATGTAGAAGACGTATTGTAAAATCATTGTGAACGGAAGTCATTTACATTTATTAAAGGTATTCTTTGAGTAGGACTGTACCGTGGTGTGTTTCATAATAAGGATAATTGATATGAGCTGCTGTTATGAAAATATGAACGACTAAGAATGTTATCTCATCTCATTCTCGCAGCTTACACAAAAAAATATTGGCTCGCCTACTGGAAATGTCATCGAGGCCAAAATCGGTGCCTCCGACTTATACCCTGCAGTCATTTCGCTGGTATTATCATCTTCATGTAATTCAGACGCTACATAATCACAACAGTGATAAAGCGTCATAAAACAACCTTTAAAAATATAAATATCAGTAAGGACGGTACTATTATCGCAAAGCTGATAAATAAGAAATGTGCCCAAATGCTGTCAAAATAAGGAATTTTATTTTTAAAAACATTTCATGTCTATTAGTGTAGATTTTTTATAGGTGATGAAATGTAAAATTTTAATGACTCGTACGAGGAGCCTTTCAATTTTGAGGACAATTTAAATCGCAAAATAAGTAACTTACAGACAGCATGTGGAACAATATTAAGACAATCATAAAACCAAATTAGAAACGACACATTAATTTATTATGCTTTACAAAGATATGGCGGTACCCATAATGCTGTGTGGATCTTAAACTGGGACTATGAAAATATTAACAGAAGAAGGTTGGAAACAGCAGAAGTTCCTTACTATCAGTTACTGGATATATCGACGAAGTTTAAGCTTATATGAAACAAGTAGAAAGCAGTTAGAAATGTTTACCCTAAACGAAAAATTAAGTCTAAACAAAGTGAATGCTGGGTAACTTTCGGTGCTGGACCCCGGACTCATTTCACCAGCATCATCATCTTCATTTCATTCAGACGCTGAATAACCTAGATCAGTAGTGTCAGAGTTCTAAGCTCCAATACCGGTTGTGGAGCTAGATCGGAGCTTGAACTTGCTTATGTCCAGACATCGAGATTTTGGACCCGATAGAATAAGTTTACTACGTCCGTACTATAGGCAGCTTTTTCATTGTGTTGGAGTCAGCAGAAGAAAGACATGGGTACATGAAACCAAGTTCAGTCCAGTCTGCTGGTACTGTACAGTGACGTTCCAAAAAAGGCAACTAATTTATCAAACATTAAAATAAAATGATTGTTAGAGGAGAAAAATTCTATAGGACCAAAAAGTTAATCTTTACATAGATTAAAATAAAAAACCTATCATGCGAAATTTTCAAAATTAATTAATATGCACTTCCTGTCGGCTTCTGTCATAAGCACAAGTGCAATACTTACTCAACATACATAATAATTCTGCACTTATGAAGTACAATACATGGTACTGTTACAATGTAGCCTACTACAACACACATTCTGAAGGTCTCAAAACTAAACTTTCTTCGGTAGTCGGCAAGACAAAGTTTTTATTGGGAGAAGCTCCGCTCTACATCACATGATGTAATGGATTTATTTTAGTAGGTTATTTTACGACGCTTTATCAACATCTTATGTGATTTAGAGTGTGAATGAGATGAAGATGATAATGCCAGTGAAATGAGTCCGGGGTCCAGCACCGAAAGTTATCCAGCTTTTGTTCATATTGGGTTGAGGGGGAAAAGCCCGGAAAAAACCTCAACCAGGTAACTTGCCCCGACCGGGAATCGAACCCGGGCCACCTGGTTTCGCGGCCAGACGCGGTAACCGTTACTCCACAGGTGTGGATGATGTAATGAATTCAAAACGAAAAAACACTAAGTCATTGAAATCTATCTTCGCTACCCCAGCAGTGTCCATAGACTTCTTCCCTGCTAGCATGTCTTTTATGTCACAGAATATCGCATATATTCTTAGACTAATCACATAGATAACCACATGTACAGATCAAAACTAGACTACTAGCTATCTCCTGTCCTCTCTTCTGATAAAGTGAACTAGGTGTACGGGACTGTTTTTATTGTCAGAACAGTACCTCCTCTCCCTGCCTTATGAGTATGACTGAGTAAATAAAGCACATGCGACGACAGGTAGGTCGCTACCATCACTGCCCCCACCCACTACAGTCCAGCTATCCAACTTGAAATCGCTCTGTTTTCATCCATCGGGTCTAAAGTCTCTAAGCCTGCTTATGTCTGTGGAAACACCGGAGCACGCAACCAGTCTAGTGGAGCGCTCCGCTCCGTTTAGTCCCTGTCTGACATCGCTGACCTAGATGTTGATACAGCGTCGTAAAATAACCCAATAAAAAATTAAAAAAAAAAACAAAGTGAAATGGTGTGAACACTTTCTTTGGATGGATGTAACTAGACTAGCCCATCAGGCATCGGAAGACCTCGTAGTCGATGTCAGAACAGTTCTGAGACAGAACGCGCCTGACGGGTTGAAGAAGAGGTAATTTTAAAATAGGTACTACAGTTTTACATACATTTGCTGAAGATGAGGTAAATACAGATAATATCAATCTCAATTTAACTACATTAATATCTAAAATGAAGTGTATGTTGTACAGTCCATTAACAGTTTTGAGGAATTCCTCAATTCTCTACCAATAAAACTTAGTGATACAGAGCATCGAAGAAAGGATCGTAATGTAAGATCTTCAGGTCTAGCTGATTAAAAATGAACGATTCTGAAGAGTCGTATCAAGAATAGGCTAGATCTAAATTTAAACTGGCCCGAAACGGATCTTTGTGAATTTGTGTCAACACGACGCCAGATTTCCACCGAAGACAATTCTGGATATCACACTGACAACGGCGAACATACATTTAGGCCTATTTCCTAGACTCACCTCGAACCTAGAACCATGGGAAAAGCCACGCGGCTGTCAAATTCTAATCTACGCCGAGTACTCACATCATTATACCATTCAAATATCTCAACAAGATCAGCACTAAAAATATTAAATTACGGGGTGAATGTTTACGTAAACTTTTTTCCAGCTATTTCAGTCTGTAAAATAAATAGATATCTGTTTGCATGAGGGCCAGTGAATCGTCCCAGTTAGGGTAATCAGCTGCCCGATCGCGCAGCTATCTCCCAGCAGCTACATTCGAGAGCTGCTATCTAGTTGTGCGCCAGCGTGCTGAACTCAACATAACAGTAACGATAATCAGCGGATTGCGTGTTCAATTCCCGACCTGGGAAACATTTTTTCGATGTGATAACATTACATCAATGTAACAAAAAGTTTTTTCGTTTGTTGAAGCAATTGAGGCCTGCCAGAAAGCATTCCACTGAACAAATTACGAGTATAAACTGGCGAGGATATCAACGAGCATGATATTCTCCACTTACGTGCTTTGGGTTACGGCATTGTTACCTGGCAAGCACAGATATAATAATAGAAGCCCAAAAATTATTTTTTAATAGTTTTTGTGTACAGTCCCACAAAAAAAAGGCCCTACTCTTGAAGATCCTTACAGAGCACTACTCACACTACGATTTAACAACAGTTTTCAACGTAGTTTTATTTGAGTGGTATTACAGGAAGATATTTCACACTTATTGATTGTCCCTTGTAATTAAAAACATAGTACATAGTCTATTTTATTTATAATGGATTTAGGGGAATTCGTCATAACTTTTTCGTTATTGTTGCAATTGGTCACACTTAACTCGTAACAGATTCATATATATTTGTCACCGGTCATTTATTGGCAACAGTTTGAATTTGTCACAGGTGATTTATTGGTAATTTGAATCGGTCACAGGTTATTTAATGGTAATTTGAATTGGTCACTGGTGATTTATTGGTAATTTGAATTGGTCACAGATGATTAATTGGTAATTTGAATTGGTCACAGGTTATTTAATGGTAATTTGAATTGGTCACAGGTTATTTAATGGTAATTTTAATTGGTCACAGGTGATTTATTGGTAATTGCAATTGGTCACAGGTGATTTATTGGTAATTTGAATTGGTCACAGGTAATTTAATGGTAATTTAAATTGGTCACAGGTGATTTATTGGTAATTTGAATTGGTCACGGGTCATTTAATGGTAATTTAAATTGGTCACAGGTGATTTATTGGTAATTTGAATTGGTCACAGGTTATTTAATTGTAATTTGAATTTGTCACACATGATTTATTGGTAATATAAATTGGTCACTGGTGATTTACTGGTAATTTGAATTGGTCACAGGTTATTTAATGGTAATTTAAATTGGTCACAGGTGATTTATTGGTAATTTGAATAGGTCACAGGTTATTTAATGGTAATTTTAATTGGTCATAGGTGATTTATTGGTAATTTCAATTGGTCACAGGTGATTTATTGGTAATTTGAATTAGTCACAGGTTATTTAATGGTAATTTCAATTGGTCACAGGTGATTTATTGGTAATTTGAATAGGTCACAGGTTATTTAATGGTAATTTTAATTGGTCATAGGTGATTTATTGGTAATTTCAATTGGTCACAAGTGATTTATTGGTAATTTTAATTGGTCACAGGTTATTTAATGGTAATTGAATTGGTTACAGGTGATTTATTGGTAATTTGAATTGGTCACAGGTTATTTAATGGTAATATAAATTGGTCACAGGTGATTTATTGGTAATTTGAATTGGTCACAGGTTATTTAATGGTAATTTAAATTGGTCACAGGTGATTTATTGGTAATTTGAATAGGTCACAGGTTATTTAATGGTAATTTTAATTGGTCATAGGTGATTTATTGGTAATTTCAATTGGTCACAGGTGATTTATTGGTAATTTGAATTAGTCACAGGTTATTTAATGGTAATTTCAATTGGTCACAGGTGATTTATTGGTAATCTGAATAGGTCACAGGTTATTTAATGGTAATTTTAATTGGTCATAGGTGATTTATTGGTAATTTCAATTGGTCACAGGTGATTTATTGGTAATTTGAATAGGTCACAGGTTATTTAATGGTAATTTTAATTGGTCATAGGTGATTTATTGGTAATTTCAATTGGTCACAGGTGATTTATTGGTAATTTTAATTGGTCACAGGTTATTTAATGGTAATTGAATTGGTCACAGGTGATTTATTGGTAATTTGAATTGGTCACAGGTGATTTATTGGTAATTTCAATTGGTCATAGGTGATTTATTGGTAATTTTAATTGGTCACAGGTTATTTAATGGTAATTGAATTGGTCACAGGTTATTTAATGGTAATTTGAATTGGTAACAGGTGATTTATTGGTAATTTCAATTGATCACAATTTTAATTGATGAAATTTAATTCCTATTGAATAAACTAACAATTTAGTTAGTCACGGGGCAAAGGTCTCTGATCGGGTCAAAAACCCTAATAGGACTGATATTTAACTCTTGCGATGAATTTCGGTGAAGTCCGGAGGGCTTAATTAATCAAATCCATTCTCCACGCTGGAGCCCCCTGGGATCTTTTAAGATGCGAAAGAGAGAGTGGTGTGCGGAAAGCAACGGGAAGCTAATGCCTTTATCCTTCCCAAGAAAACCTGCGCGGAGACTAAGAGGAAGGAGGCAGAAAATAGGAAAGATTGGAGAATGCTGGGTTTGCAGTGACAGACCTCCCCTTGGACATGACACTATGACTGAATATTAGGCCTACGCGAGATAAATAAACTACTCTATGGTATAAGGCGAAATTTTGACGAAGTCTGGTGAACCCGCTATAACTGTTGGGGATTGTAATTATTTGACGAATCGTAATTGTGTGACGAATTCTGTAGTGCTCGGGAAAAGTGACACAAGTCAAAAATGTTAGTTTTACATGAGAAGGAAAAAAACTGTCTTCACACTGGTTTATGTCGATTTGATTTTCTTCTGTATGAATTATTGTAATGCGAGAAATACTTATGTCTCTTTGCCCAAGAGAGTAGATGTTCCGTAAGTTGTCAATAAATTAATAAAAAATAATTAATTAATTAATTAATTGATTAACTAGTGGACTTACTTGTGTTAATTATGTAAGATTTGTGCGGCTTACAGCTGTTTCAGTGCTTCACGCACCATCCTCAGAGCCTACTAGATCTCGGCATCATCTCGAACTTCTCTGCCTGTTATGTGGATGTGTTTGATTGTTGAAAGGTGTTTAAGAGCGGAATCAAATAGTGTGTGTGTACTGAAATTGATCTATGTGTTGAGAATTTGATCGGGGTGTGTTTTAGTGTGTTTGTATATTTCGTATTGTTCTAGTGTGTTGAGTTTTTGGTTCTTGGGTTGTGTGTGTAGAATTTCCAAGTCCGTATTTATGTTATTGTATGTATGGTTAGCATTGGTTATGTGATCGGCGTATGTAGATGTATTGTGTCCTCTGGTTATTGCTTTAATGTGTTCTTTGTAGCGTGTTTGGAATGACCAGGGGACACAATATATCTACATACGCCGATCACATAACCAATGCTCACCATACATACAATAACATAAATACGGACTTGGAAATCCTACACATACAGCCCAAGAACCAAAAACTCAACACACTAGAACAATACGAAATATACAAACACACTAAAACACACCCACATCAAATTCTCAACACACAGATCAATTTCAGAACACACACACTATTTGACTCCACATTTCAACACTTTTCAACAATCGAACGCACCCACACAACAGGCAGCGAAGTTCGAGATGACGCCGTGATCTAGTAGGCTCTGAGGATGGTGCGTGAAGCACTGAAACAGCTGTAAGCCGCACAAATCTTACATAATTAACACGAGTAAGTCCACTAGTTAATTATATTCAAGTGTTAAAAATAGTGTGCGCAAGATTCAAAATGGATTTATTTTTATTTTAGTTGGTTATTTAACGACGCTGTATCAACTACTAGGTTATTTAGCGTCGATGAGATTGGTGATAGCGAGATGATATTTGGCGAGATGAGGCCGAGGATTCGCCAGAGATTACCTTGTATTCACATTACGGTTGGGGAAAACCTCGGAAAAACCCAACCAGGCAATCAGCCCAAGCGGGGATCGAACCCGCGCCCGAACGCAACTTCAGACCGGCAGGCAAGCGCCTTAACCGACTGAGCCACGCCGGTGGCCCTTCAAAATGGATAATAAAAAATGTTTGTGGAAACTGACTTATTACTGATTACTTGTAAATAGTTTCTTTAATCTATCACAAAATATTTCAATATTCAGTAATTTCATCACTATACAATTTTGTTATTCTAGATTTAATTTGTAATTCAGTAAATATAAAATATTCTTTGTTTCTCTATGATAAATTATCTAGCTTTAATTATTCAGGTAATCTTTTCGTACTTTGATTTTATTGTAATTGTAAATTTAATACTAATTGTAATATTATTTGTAATTGTAATTGTAAATTTAATACTAATTGTAATTTTATTGTTGATATTGCAGTTGGAATCTCCTGGTAGAGGGGCAGAGAAGGCCTGACGGCCTTATCTCTACCAGGTTAAATAAATAAATACTACTAATAAATACTACTACTACTTATGCCACTTTTCCCAAGCATTGCAGAATTGCATCTGTGAAAAATAAGTTATGGCGAGTTCCCCGGATCCCATTTATAATCACCAGTTTCTCTATCGGATACAAAACACACACGATCGTGCAAACCCTAACTTTATAGCGTTGTATTTTAACAGGAGTGTAGATATGTGATATATTATTAAAGAAGTTGAGTGTAGCTCTTCTGTTTCACCCTTCACAGAAACAGAGCTTTGAGCTGAACAATTCATCATTCGGCCACAGATATTTCAATGGATAACTGACAAGCGATCCCTCGGTCTAATTTAATTGGCTGAGTTACGTTTCGTACAGGAACAAATATCACGTTCCCCGTATAAGTCGGTAATTACAGTCGTAGTCAATGTGTTTTTTGCGTGTGATAAATAGAGCCTTCCTTCCCCGAAGCGGCGGATCAGCGGCTGGGAGCCTGCACAGGAGGCTGCCTTATTGTTTGCACGTCACGAGCTATGACCAATTAGTCAGAAAGCAAGGTGATAAGGACATCCACTGTTTGCGCTCTCCTCCATTGTTACAAGCAGGTTGCTATGTTAACATGCTGTGGTCTTGTTCACGTTCGGCCATTCAGAAAAGCGCGTAAGTGACGGCAACATGAAACACATTTTATCCTCGAGATCGTCGACTAATAAAGCCTGAGAGAACAACAATTTGCGTTAGCGTAGGCTACTCCGTGATCGATTCCAGTTCTAGATAATACGTAAGACATTATGCCTTCCATTAATACAGATATCGGAACCAATTCCATTTACGTATAGGACATTTCCATGTGAAATGCCTAAAATTATAAAAATTGGAAATTTATCTTTTGAAGAGGTCGAAAAATTCAAATACCTGGGAGCAACAGTAACAAATATAAATGATACTCGAGAGGAAATTAAACACAGAATAAATATGGGAAATGCTTGTTATTATTCGGTCGAGAAGCTTTTGTCATCCAGTGTGCTGTAAAAAAATCTGAAAGTTAGAATTTATAAAACAGTTATATTACCGGTTGTTCTTTATGGTTGTGAAACTTGGACTCTCACTTTGAGAGAGGAACATAGGTTAAGGGTGCTTAGGAAAATATTTGCGGCTAAGAGGGATGAAGTTACAGGAGAATGGAGAAAGTTACAAAACACAGAACTGCACGCATTATATTCTTCACCTGACAATTAGGAACATTAAATCCAGACGTTTGAGATGGGCAGGGCATGTAGCACGTATGGGCGAATCCAGAAATGCTTATAGAGTGTTAGTTGGGAGGTCGGAGGGAAAATGACCTTTATGGTGGCCGAGACGTAGATGGGAAGATAATATTAAAATGGATTTGAGGGAGGTGCGATATGATGATAGAGAATGGATTAATCTTGCTGAGGATAGGGACCAATGGCAGGCTTATGTGAGGGCGGCAATGAATCTTCGGGTTCCTTAAAAGCCAATAAGTAAGTATGCCTAAAATAGCTTATATGAGTAGAAGATACTTTGCTGTGTGAAGCTTTTCTCCTTTAAGTCCATTAGTTTTCTGGTTTTAACGAGCTAAATTTATCGCAATTCCGTAAAAGTCGCCAGTTCCAAAGGCTATAAACTTAAAACGACTTATGATAGTCATTCCAACAAAAATTCATATTATAGCTGAGAGTACGATTTTCATAACTATGCATGCAACATATTTTCTGTGATTTTTAATGGGGGTATAAATAAATATATCCATACTTTATAGACTTCCGTACAGAAAACAGTAAAAATAAAAAATATCAACTGATGCTTCTCTCTCTTAAGAAATTGTATCGATTTTAATTTCGGCGTTGCATAAAGAAATGTCCCTGTAAAAAATATATACTTTTTTTTTAATTATGTTAGCTACGGCCATCTCGAGTCACGCTTCGTTTCTGTACGAGAGACGTAAGCAAGAATTTTCCTGCATTGCTAGCAGAAAGGTAGATTAGAGCGTACGAACATATCATAGTTCCTATGATAATCAATCGCGCTGTAATTTTTTTGATTGATAGGTCAATGTCTCAGAAAAAAATATGGAAAAATCCGAAAATAATAACTTTTTTTTAAACGCGAAGAAAAAGCACTAACTTCGAAGTGATTTGTTCAAAACAGACATTTACACTTTCAAATGTTGGTAAGCGACACACTTTTATTTTTCATGTTAGATGGAGGATGAAGCGAGAGAAATGTTGAGAAAGAATGGAAATTACTTTCAAAAGTTATCGCTGCTCAAAACATTTACTGGTTTCCGAGTTACGGCGAATTAAGACTCAAGACTCAACCAAATGCATGTAGGCCTACTCCAAAATAAAACACAAATTGGTGTAATTTAAAAATCACGATTTCTGCAATAAAGTTATAAATAATTGGACTGCGACCGAAAGCGAGCGCTGCTCATTTGGTCTCAAAATATATTAATATTATTGTACCCTCTTTTTTTATACTTTTATACTCGTATTATTTTATTCTATTTCTATTGTTTTAATTATATTGTGTATTTTTTTTATTTGTGTATTTTTGGATATATTTACAATATGCAATTTTAGATTCATCCTAATATGTAAATAGGAAAGACTGGAGAATGCTGGGTTTGCAGTGAAAGATCTGTCCTTGGGCAGAACATAAATGCATGTATGTAATCTGTAAATCAGCAATTCGCAATAACAAAACGTTACGTTGTGCAGACAAAAAATACATAAACAAATAAATAAATAAAATAAATAAATGAATGTCTTGCAACAATAGTTAATTGTGCAACAAGTGGATAATCTTGATGATTATGGCATGAGTGAATATTTGTGGCACGAACGTTAGTCAGTGCGACAATTTTCACGAGTGTCATAATAAGATTATCCACAAGTTGGATAAAACGTTTTATGGCATCTTGACATTACAAATTGTAGGAAATAAATTATGAAATAATTCGGCATCCATAGCTGACAAAGTCTTCATATGTTCGTATTGATTACTTGCGCCTGGTATTAGCATTGAATAACGAGAAATGGATGACCTTGCAGTTATTACAAACTCCAGTTATATTTTATTTATTTATTTATTTACTAGAGCTTCCTCAAATTAGAGGCTGCCATTAGACAACGCATACAAAACAATACAAGAACAAATAGGTGATGAAAGATAACAGAGTAAGAAAAAAGTAAACAAGTACACAAACAAACAAACAATGGCAGTATACAGAATAAAAAAAAAGTTACAAGTAAAGAAGCGATGAAAGTTAATAAGAGAAAGAAAAAAGATAATGTTGCGCTAGTTTTTTCAGTACACTGAATTAGAGTCCATATAGATGGTTCCGTAAGAGTTTGACTGACTCTCTAATTATGAGGAGGGCCAGTTCATTCAGAAACGATTTGTGCAGTCCTAGGGTCTTACAGAATTGAGAAGAGAAGTTAGGTATCGTTCCTCTTGCTCCAAACATCAGTCCCGTAACACTGATATCGTGAAGTATCAAATTTTATGTTACAAATGTTCCTTTAGTTTGTTCATATAGCTTCTCTGAACCACAAAACTGTTTCATGTGATATTACAAAGGTGATACAAAATTGTTAAAGATTCGAAATAAATGACACGTTACCTTAAGCGTTCCGGTATTACGTCATAGCGAATACGTCATTGATATTATTGGCACGCGTGCCATTATAAGTCGATTACGCACGATATTGGATCTAGTAACAACGTGTTTATATTGCTAGGATTACATAAAAATATTAAGTTACTGATGTCTTAATTAATACATAAACATAGTATTAATAATAAACCATTAACTTTTACTTAAAGTAACCTACATAAATGGCGAAGGCTTCTAAAGCATTTTATGTTTATGAGAGGGGTACGTGACCTTTAAAATTGAAGGACGCAGATGAAAACGAAAGGAAAAGGAAATATTCCATCCACTTTCGTCTACGTAAGAAGTACTGTATATGGATAACACGAAAACCTAAAACTCGCGAGAAATTCCAGAGACCTTATCACGTAACTTACCCACACAATGAAGATAGCAATGCCTAAGGAATAGGAGCAAAGGCCAGCTATGAAACCTGAAGTTTTGAAATCCACACTGCGAAATAAAACGTGCATATTTCGGAAAAAGTGGGTTGGTGAATTCCTGTTCAGCTACATGGCCACTAATGGTTTTCCGTAATTGCTTTTCTCATTTATATCCTGCTTGTTTTAGCCTCTATGAATTCTTGTATTTTTATGTAATGGTTCTTTTCGTAATTCTTTTCGTGGTATTTGTTGTGGCCCATATCTTTATCAGTGGCGGCTCGTGCCTCGAATAGTAAGTGAAGGAAGTACTTACAGGCAAAAGTAAAAACATAAGTACTTTATTTAAAAATGAAATATATTAAATTAAGCCAGCAATGCGTAACTAACCTATTTCTTGTAGATTAGGTCGATATCCTTCTATCCTTTAGGGCAAATGATCTGACATTACACTCGCGCAATCATAGCATTGAGCAACTCATTTGTGTCCATAGCCAAATTCTATCCAACAACTGAAAAAGAGCTTCTGATCTGTCTGCACCTACGTTATGAAACCCTAAAACTCTCGCAACTATTTTCCCCTCTAAATTAACATTATATATAATAGAGCATTGGGACATCTGACAAAATGTCTGTGGTATCATCAACATGCACACAAAATTAATATGAACTGCATAGTTACCATTTTTAGTCATACATTTGCCCCATCTCATCATGTCTATTGAGAGTTTGAAAGACATCTATATTTATAATGATGGGAATGTTTTCTAATCCTCATCGTTTTGGAATAGTTTTCTCCCAGAATCTTTTTTTAGAGAAGTCACTCTGAACTAGTCGGCTTGAATTGAATAGACGGATTGAATTAACAGAATAGATCCGGACTGAGTTGTATTGAAATAAGTTAGATTTAGTTCTCTTAACTTGGAACAGAAACGAATCGGACTGATTTGGACAAGTGGTTGTATTTTTATTTGAGAGACCATGAATTCGATCCCGGAAACAGGCTGTCTTTATTTGCGTTTTTCGTGGATTCCCAAGTCCCTCCAGACGAATTCTGGGATAGTACAAATTTCAAGGGTGACAATCCAACTAATTCCCAATCTTCATTACGCCTTCAGCAACACTTTTCATAATAATATACTATCCTATAATTTCCCCGCGATAGACCTGCCACCTATTGCGCACTCGGCAAAGCTGTGCTCTGTGGAAACTACAGTAAACTACTGTTATGTCAAAACGACGGCAAAAAAAATAGTTACGGTTAGAATCCCTTCATAATGAGATTAGAGACATTGGATGATCATTTTCAGATTGGCTAGAGCCAGATACTATGACCTCTATCTTTCTTTCTTTCTTTCCCGTAGTTTAACCTCTCCCTTTTAGGTTCATTTACACGACCCACGCCACCCGGGCCTTACAGGGCCGCGACCTGTCGGGAGAGGAATTAATCTATGGATCACATACATACATTTTTGACCACACAAGGACATGGAGGGCCTCCCCGGACGAGGGGTCAGCTCAATGCCAGGGCCACCTCCGATACAACACAAACATTTAAGACACTACACAGCATTCATTCACACATATGAAAGGATTAAGGGAAGGATCGCCGTCCATGGCCGGACTTTCAAGAGGTACAATCCCGGAATCTGCCTGGAAACAACTGAGGAAACCATGGAAAACCTCAGTTAGGAATGCCGGCCTCTATCAATAAGTAAATTTAATCATACATAAATAATTCAGTCGATGAAAAATCCTTCTCCTTCCTCTAAAAAAATTATGTCTATTTTGCATTAAAACGTGATAACATCAATTAATAATTGTTAACAATGAATGACTAGAGTTTGTAAGCATTATTTAATATGTTTGCATTACTTTACTCAACTCGTGCTTTTATAAGTAGTAACATCAATCTTTCAGTGTTCTTGAAATATTAGTCTGTAATATTATTAACTTGTATCATAGCAACATTGTATCAGCTTCTTTTGTTTCTGAACTACGCCAGAATAAATAAATAGTATTATTCTGTGGCCGGGAGGAAAAAGGTCTTAAGTCAATTTTTAGTGAAAATGGGATTTTTATATATTCTGAAAGCAGAAACAATTCTCTACAATCTGGTAAAACGGTTAAAGTCAAATAAGACTCCTAACTGGATTTATAGAGCGTTATCAAATGTCCTAAGTACTTTTTGAATATAGCACACACAGAATGAAGGATTTAAGAATATTTAATACTTTATTCCTTACAAACCATTACATGTTTACATTCCATGCTTCCCTATTAAAAATTTCTAACTTGTATTTTAGCTATTTCAATCCTCTTAAGACAAAAGCCTTGCTGATTACAAGGAAAAGAAATTACGACCTACCACACATACAGATGGACATGAAGGATATCGACATAGTAGAGACACTCTTGTATTTAGGCGTCACTCTCGACAAACGTATGTCTTTTAAGGCACATATTGATTCACTAGTCACTAAATCACACCAGTTTCAATCTGCTTTGCATAGGGCCACCAGACCAACCTGGGGTCTTAGTCCTGATATATTGCGAACAATATATCATGGCGCTTTCGAACCATTGATATTATACTGTGTCTCGGCACTTCAAAATATACTTCACAAAAAGTGGGTTCAAAATAAATTAATACAAATCCAGCGTGGATTCATTCTACGAGTCACGAAGGCTTACAGAACCACATCGACAGACGCAGCCCTAGTGGTCGCGGGTATACCACCATTGTTTTTAACAGCCATGGCTAAAACTGAAATCTCTAACGTGAAAAGAAATGGGATATTTATAGAACAAGGATCATATCTTGAGGTGGAAAAAAGATCACATTTTCAATTAACTGGTCATCGGAAAGATTTTCACCGTGCATCAAATACATGTACAGATCGACATGAATACAACATCTATACTGAAGGCTCTCGGTTGCAAAAGGAGAACGACGTCACCTTGGTGGGCTGTGCTTTTGTTACCTACTACAACACTACTGAAGTCCACTCTGCCACGTTCCGCCTGGCGCCCATGTGCTCCGTGTTCCAAGCAGAACTCTTTGCCATCTTGCAAGCAGTGAAATGGAGCATTACCAACGGGATTGACTCATGTATTCACAGCGACTCTCAATCTGCCTTACAAACCATTGACGATAAATACAACTTGCATTCCATAGCCGTCGAAATTAGATCCCTAATACTTAAATTTGAAGGTCGTATTTGCTTAATTTGGGTGCGCGGCCACACAGGTACTGAAGGAAACGAAAGGGCGAAGCAAGCAGCCTCAACCAACTCAGAATATAAATATTCCACCTGTCCTATTTCATACATTAAGCACGCAACTACACTCAAGTGGAATACATACTGGAACTCTAGTGTTCAAGGCTCTGTGACCAAGAAATTATTCTTTCCCAATGTACAAGACAGACTATGTTGCAGTCAGTTCTCAACCGACTTCTTTTACACCCAATTTATGACCGGCCATGGAAAATTCGTTTCCTACTTTGAAAGATTTAGGATCAAAAGTGCAGAAGAATCTCTGTGCATATGCAAAGACAATCAGACTGTTGAACATTTGATTTTTCACTGTCCAGTGTTCGAAAGGAAAAGACACTCTTTAAGATATCATATCTCGGACTGCAATTTAAATTACTCCACACCCCATTACCATTTTCTTAGAAAAAAATGTTGTTACAAACAATTCACAGAGTTTATACACCACATCCACGCAAGACTGTAGCTATTAATTGTATATAAATTAATGATGTTATAAAATCCTAATGCACTATGTAAAACAAGGTGTCTATCTTTGGGACATAGTAATAGTAATGACAACAATAACTATGTTTGTATTATAGATTTTACTATTGTTGAGTATTTGATGACAGGTATATAGTTTGTAACCATAAGTAATTTTGTTTTTATTTTTTTTACTATCGCAAACCAACTATATAATAGGTGTTTTATTTGTAACTACGCCAATTCTGTGCATTATCTCATTAATATTGCTTAAAATTATGTATAAAATCACAAATTAATGTAATAATCTTGCAATTTCTCTACACCTTCGATTATAATTTCTAATTTTATTTAATTTTGTTTTAACTGAAAGTAATTATTGCATAACGTATTTAGTATTGTTTACTGTCTCTTAATTAGTGTATTCATATTGTAACTATGATTCACACCTACTATTAATTCTTTAAAATTGTGTATTATCACTACATAATGTATTTCACATGTAACAAACTACAACCCTAATATACCAAAGGTAAAATAGGGTTTCAATATTTTGATAACAATAATAATAAAATAATAATAATAATAATAATAATAATAATAATAATAATAATAATATTTTAGCTATTTTATCACATACTGATGCGTTTTCCTTTTAAAACTTTAAACACCAAGTAAAGAGTCCTATATTGTTTAAGACCTATTTTGCATTCCTAATAATTTAAATTTCCTATTTATTTTGACATGAAAAAGATCTTATGTTTAAAAAGTCCCTTCTTCTCAGTTTGGGTTGTAGTCTTAAAAGGACTTAAGTGTGGCTACTTTTGGAAATAATCAAGAAAATTATTAAATGAGCAACATTACGTATTTTAGAAGAAATATAAACAAATAATATCCAGGAAAAATCTCTTAATTAAAAGAACTCTATCATTGACACCAATTTCAATCTTTCTACTGCTCTCCTGAAAAGTATAAAATTTTTACTTAAGACCTTTTTCCTCCCAACCACAGTATTATTAATATTAGTATTTCCAATATATTGGGCTTCATATTGTGTGGAAAAGTTATTCACATAACAGACTATGTTCACAGTTGCTACGGCAACGAAATTAATACCAAAGACTTTTAAGAGAGTAACGCAATCCGATCTAGCGATACGCTGAACGTTTAATAGTTTATGTGTTCACTAAATTATTGAAACAGTCTCACAATTTAATCCGTAGAGTCACTGTTATCAGCCGTTGGCCACCCCTGCTACACGCGACGTGTGCGTGTGCACGATATCACAGGGCAGTGATGGACGAGGCAGATGTGTGACTACTACTCCCATACAGCCCGGGGAGGGGGGGATGAAATGCGTGACATTTCCCGTCTGCAGGCAAAGACCAATAAAATTCAGAAAATTCCACTAGTAGAATTTGATCTTACTGCGCTTCGGATTGTAATGCGAGCATTAGCAACACCTGTACGCTCTTAAATCTTACTTCTCTTTCTTGCAACCAACCTGTTGGACAAAGAAACAAGAACAAACACAACGTCTGTATTAGCACAGCTCTTGATACACGCTTCGCTTTATTACTGAAGAGGTGAATGTACCGTGGAAATGATATCATTTCTCACGTTGTTCGACCGGCTACAAAGGAACAAAATTTGTCATCACCACCAACATTTTGATCTACAAATTATCCACGAAACGAATGTGCAGAGAATCACATCATCATCATCATCATCATCATCATCATCATCATCATCATCATCATCAATTCAATTTTATTCATCATCATCTACAATCTACATTGCTCTACAGGTGGCCCGGGTTCGAATCCCGGTCAGGGCAAGTTATCTGGTTGAGGTTTTTTCCGGGGTTTTCCCCTCAACCCAATACGAGCAAATGGTGGGTAACTTTCGGTGCTGGACCCCGGACTCGTTTCACCGGCATTATCACCTTCATATCATTCAGACGCTAAATAACCTAGATGTTGATACAGCGTCGTAAAATAACCCAATAAAAAAAATACATTCCTCTAAGATTTTAATACAACTTTAAAACCTTAAATTATTCGCAAAGTATCCTATAGGATACAACAGGTTAATAGGCTATATGCTGTAATTTTAATAGAACCATAGAACCATAGAAACAAAATTGGTAGGAAAATTAAAATTTCATAATACTATAATATTGTACAACATATATAAAGAGAGAGAGAGAGATAAATCGCCCGGCTTTAATTAAGGATGACAACGAGGATCCGGAAATTAATAGCAAATAAAAATATAATTAATTAAATATGAGTATTTTTATAAAAATAAAATGTAATAATTAAGCACCACTGATTATCAATTACAAAATAAAATCTTAGAAGATTGCTTTAAAATAATACTTATAAATAAAAGTTTTAATTTAAAATTAGCGTGTCCTTAATTTAGGCCATGTGAGTGGTATAAATGAAATTGTATAATCTGCAGGGAATCTTTAAGAATTTGCGAGACGATTTTTTTAATGTCAAAAGATGATATTGATATGGACATTGCGATAGTTGCTTTCTTTACAGTCCGACACCGTTTAATAAACTAATGTGGGAAATGAAGTTTTGCCAATTTAAGAGTTAATGAAATCGTGAGAAAGTAACTGTGAAAGATGCTTGCTGTTGAGAGCAATACAGAATCTGTAAACCGAAAGTAGAGGTTATGAAGGACGATGTAACAAATCATAAGAAGTATTACTGTCGCCCATTCTTTTTAGTATTATTAGTACATTCCATACTAGAATAACGGAATACATTCATTTCCAGATAATTTCTTATTGACGACATATACAGGGACATCACTTTATTTTTACCAACATTTTTAACATTAACCTGGCTATACTCGGAAACACTGTTGCCCCCTTCCATTACAGGAGTTTGATGTTACTAGTGCAATATGTAAACAAATCATTTTACTAGGTATAGGAGGAGAGAAAAGTAGTGTATCCATTTAAGTTGTAGGGAAATACGATATTACGATTTTCAGTTTGGTCATCACTTTTAAGAAATTTATCAAAATACAGAAGAGTAGTAACATTTTTTTTCAAAAACTCAACTTTTCAGGCGGCTATGTTCGTTATGTAATGTCTACTTTATTTAGCATATTAATTATTGATGTTATCATACAATATAGAGAGTGCACTTAAATCGAGGGGGTCATAAGTAAAGGGCTGTAAGTACACTTAAGTTACTTTTGAGAAAATGGGGTTTAAATATTTAAGCTTTCGTAAAATCGGTGAAATTTTGTATTTAAATTTTAATGTGTGATGCGATTAAAATTTCCCTTTGCTACTAAAATTTTAGATACTTTTGCTTACACTGGATGCACTTAACTCATGTTATTACAAATGTCACTAGCATTCCTTTGGTTCTAGCTACCTCAATTCAAAAAAAGCTAATCTGAATTTTTAAACAAGTTGCTGAAAATGGTTGCCGTTCATTACAATGCAGGCTTCAATTCAGTACGCATATTATTAAAAACATTTTGAAGCACATTCTCTGAAATTGAATTTATCGTTTCTTGAATTTAATTTTTTAGTACGATATTATTAATATAGGTTCTTTCTTCTATAGAAAACGCTATCATATTTATGAAACACACTATATCCTGCAGTGTTTACTTCACTGCTTGAAGACTTCGAATGTAACAGCGGCCGTAAGTTTGTGTGTCTGACGGGAGCAAGGACATTAGTGAAGGGGTGAGAGTGAAGTACATTCAGAAATGCAGGTACAATAAAAATGCAGGTAAAAATAAAATGATGTCCCTGTACTATCTCTGTAGTGCTCGGAAAAAGTGACACAAGTCAGTTTCCATAAACCTTTTTTGATAATTTAGTGACAACTTACTTGCCGCTTGGAAAAAAAATACATAGGCATTCCTCCCATTACAACAATTCATACAGAAAAAAATCAAGTCGACATAAACCAATGTAAGTTGTCAATAAATTATCAAACAAAGGTTCGTGAAAACTGACTTATGTCACTTTTCCCCAGCACTGCAGATCTATCCTCCTGAGTACTGAGACGTTTTTGTTTTATTTTTTAAAGTTCAATATAATTGTACACTTAAAAAAAAAGTCACTGACAGGAAAAATACTGAAAAAATTCTGCAGGTTAAAGTTAGGACACAAATGCAGGTATATTATACTATACTTCGGGTCCTTGCACATACATCTTAATTCATAATCGTGTATGAATTATGGCATATTATACTATACTCTGAGGACTCAAGAAGCTATTACACACTACCAAAATATGTGGATGAGTATAGTCCGCGTCACCGTTTTTGGCGTGTGAAATAAGTAATGGGAACGTCAAGTACAAGTGTTTTACCTTTGCCGCAGTCAGTCTTATAACTGTGTTTGGCAAATGGCTGATCTGACATGTATAGGAAGCAGTGGAGTAGCGTCAATGTAAGCTAAAAAGCTTAGCTTCCCCAGTTAATAATAATTTCATAATAAACCTGCAGTTTATGGAGAAAATCATTTATTAATTTTAATAGAATTTATATTTACGCGTTAAATATTGTGATGCGGCAGCTCAGGATGATTTGTGACGCAGCAGTAAACAAGAAGCCTGCACACACCAGCTTCCAAGCAGACCGGTTTCTTCTGTGTAATCCACCCCGCAGATTTTCCATCCCTTCTAACTAAGCTACCCTAGTCGCAAGGCTCGAAAAGAAGCTAGCTTTGACATTTAAAATAAGTAGTTTCCGAGTTATCCCTATTCGTCAGTTGTGTTCAGTTGAAGTGTTAGTGTGCATTGTGCCTGATATAATAAATAATGAGTGAAATAACAGTTCCTGACACTAATTTACTTGAATTTTTTTTAGGACAATTGTATTATCAAGACTGACTTACGAACAAAAGTGTGATTTAAAAAACAAATGACCGACTCCCTTGCTGTCAATGAAGGACACAACCAAAAGACAGACGCATACTTACGTAATGATACTAATATTGTGATTCCTCTAAGTATGACAGGGAGTGAGCTAATGTTATACGTACGTGTCTATTTGTTAAGAGATGTGTAAACCGTGAAATCGCATTTTATTACGTATCATTTGAGGTCATGCCTTATTGGTGTTACTTACGATGTTCCAACCAATCTTCGACTGCTGACTTGAAATTGACTGCTATTTATTTTAAGACTGTATTTTTGTAATACGTTTTCTCATATTGCATGAAAGACAACTTGAGTTAGCTTCCCCTGCTCAAAATTTCATGCTACGCCACTGATAGGAAGTGGTACCATTCTCAGCTGCACTAGCAATACGCTCACAAACTGGGCATTATACTCTAGGACACACGCCATAATCGCTGGCGCCAGCTGTAATACAGAACTGCACTAAGGTATGACTTACTCCATCTAACAAGAACAACGATTTTAATAAAAATACTCAGTCCAAAAGATAGATATTTAAAATATCCCGGTTGTTAAGTTGCAGAAAATAGTATCCTGGAATTCCGAAGCAAGCTACAAGATGATTCAGTAAAAGAGTGCAAAAATGAAACAGGAATAGGGGATGTTGTACAGAGGATTTTGAGTTAGGAAACTTTAAGTCAGATTAAGGAGATATGAGTTTTAAAATGTCCATCGCTATCGATTACTGTTTCCATTTCATTTACATCTATTATTTATATTTACTTACTTACTTACTAACCGAAGGTTCATTGCCGCCCTCACATAAGCCCGCCATTGGTCCCTATCCTGAGCAAGATTAATCCATTCTCTATCATCATATCCCACCTCCCTTAAATCCATTTTAATATTATCTTCCCTTCTACGTCTCGGCCTCCCTAAAGGTCTTTTTCCCTCCGGCCTCCCAACTAACACTCTATGTGCATTTCTGGATTCGCCCATACGTGCTACATACTCTGCCCATCTCAAACGTCTGGATTTAATGTTCCTAATTATGTCAGGTGGAGAATACAATGCGTGCAGTTCTGCATTGTGTAACTTTCTCCATTCTGCTGTAACTTCATCCCTCTTAGCCCCAAATATTTTCCTAAGCACCTTATTCTCAAACATTGTTAATCTATGTTCCTCTCTCAAAGTGAGAGTCCAAGTTTCACAACCATAAAGAACAACCGGTAATATAACTGTTTTATAAATTCTAACTTTGAGATTTTTTGACAGCAGACTGGATGATAAAAGCTTCTCAACCGAATAATAACAGGCATTTCCCATATGTATTCTGTGTTTAATTTCCTCCCAAGTATCATTTATATTTGTTACCTTTGCTCCAAGATATTTTAACTTCGCCACTTCTTCAAAAAATAAATTTCCAATTTTTATATTTTCATTTCGTACAATATACTGGTCAGGAGACATTTATTTAAAATGATTATCTATATTTTACATTTTAGTCGTCAGATGACATATCATGTTAATCTCAAATTCTCCAAACGATGGATCGGCCCTGGTGGTCACGTACATTGGCCACCAAGTTCCCCTGACCTTACTCGTGTCTGCAGGGGTGGGTGAAAGGGAAGTGTACAAAAAAAAAGTAAACTGAAGGGACGAATTGATCGCTCGTGAAAGACAGACGACTTCAGAAGAGCAAAATTGTATTAAACTGTTGAAATGTATTGATATCATGTAAATAAGCAATGTAATCATTACGTCATTTGTTTTTCTTTTTAGTTATACGTAACATTCAAATAACTGTATCCCTACACCGATTGACAATTTGACACGTTTAAATGAACTTTTTTCTCAGAATAGTTGATAATCAGTGGGTGGATTGGGAACATGCGAGCAGGTTGAGGAAAAAGTAGTGGGTTCGATAGGGTGTGGATGTGGATTCGAAGAGGGATTGGGTTCGAGGAGGAGTAGTTGGGATGAGAAGGAATGAAGGCTAGAGAGCTAGTGAGTTGTGTTGATGACGAGTGGGTTGTGTTAGGGCAAAATGAGCAGTGGCAGTCGATGTGAGGATAGACAGACGAGTGTTACTGGCAGGAAAAGCGTTGACAGGACGTAGGCGTGCGAACTGGTAAGTGCAAATCTGTGTCTGAGTGGGTACTGCCCACATTGGTAGACTTTGTCACGTTAATTTAAGAAGAGAACCTACAGTAAGTGGATTTATTCTTTACTTTGGATCTAGTGGAATTATCTAGTGTGGGATGAGGTTCGGTAAGGGCCGAATTATAACGAGAACTCCAGAATAAGGGGTTCATGGTAAGAAAGTATAAATTAAAGTCAAGATCAAGTTTTCATATCGATATCTATAGATTCGTGCTGGAGATATACAGAAGTAGTCGACAATCAAAATAAGGCAAGTAGTTTTCAGGAATACTAATAAGTTACAGTATAAAATTACGAAAGACGAGGAACTCACGCGTACGAGAGCTAAATATACAAAAATGTCAATGCAGTGAACTAGATCCTGCAGAATAAAAATACAGGAGACAGGAAAATATATAATACCGGTACCCTAAAATTAAAATACAGTGACTAGAGACCGTACTTCGTTCTATTACTGAAGTTTTTAAGTGGACGACGCGCGTGCAGTTAGCAAGCGAAATATTTGACTACTCACGTGACTCTTGTTTAGTCAAGTCGGGCAGAACAAAACATGGACGACTTTAACAATTACATTAACATTTAAAATTTAAAATATTTACACCATATGCACTTGAATACGCTACTTTTACTATTTACACTGTCATAAAAATGTAGGCTTACATTGATTAAACATTATTTACGCCTTATGCACAGTGTTGTGTATTGTAATGCAAGGTATTTTATTTAACAACACTATAGCCTAATTATTTGGTAAATAGTGTAAATATGTTAATATAAATAAATAATATAATATATAACAATAAATATGATAATATTAAAATGGATTTGAGGGAGGTGGGATATGATGATAGAGACTGGATTAATCTTGCTCAGGAAAGGGACCAATGGCAGGCTCATGTGAGGGCGGCAATGAACCTCCGGGTTCCTTAAAAGCCAGTAAGTAAGTAAGTAAGTAAGTAAGTAAGCCACATTTTTTTGATAGTATAAATAATAAAAATAGCGTATTCTAATGTACATAATTTAAGGGGGAAATAGAAGCATTTGAAATGTGGATATGGAGAAGAATGGAGCGTGTGAAGTGAACAGGCAGAATAAGAAATGAAGTTGCGTTGGAAAGAGTAGGTGAAGAAAGAATGATGCTGAAGCCGATCAGAAAGAGAAAAAGGAATTTGTTGGGTCACTGACTGTGAAGAAACTGTCTGCTGAAGGATGCACTGGAAGGAATGGGTAACGGAAGAAGAGTTCGGGGCAGAAGAATATATCAGATGATAGACAACATTAAGATATGTCAATCACATGCGAAAACTACGAGGAAGGCAGAAGATAGGAAAGATTGGAGAATTTTGGGTTTTGCAATGAAAGACCTGGCCATGGGCAGAACACGTATGTATGCACGTATGTATGTATGTATGTATGTATGTATGTATGTATGTATGTATGTATGTATGTATGTATGTATGTATGTATGTATGTAAAGGGGTTGTCAGACATTGACTATTTTCAAAAGCCGATAGACTGCTTTTCGTCTCTAGAATATGTTACATTCTGTATATTGAACCACCATTTCTACTTTAACAAAAACCATATATCTGTTCTAGAAACTAAAATTGAAAAAAGTCAACAAAAAACATTTGAAAATAGTAATATACGTTACAAGAGCGGTATGTTGACGTTTTCATGGTCGAGGAAAAGACTGAAAAAGCGAAACGTAGTTGAGCTTTTTTAATTTCCGAGAACATGAAAACAAACATACCGCTCGTGTATCGTACATTATTTTGTGCGAAGATCGTTTATTACATACCTGAAAGACGAATTTCTAATTAGTTGCAATAAAATCTCCATCTTGGTTTCTGTTTAATGACGCCAACTTCGGAACACCAAAATATCTTTCTTCAACATTGTTGCTATAAAATGTTTTCTATGTTTACTATACTCCAGCAGGCCGTGATATACGTCTGTCTTTTTTTTCCCCCAGTCTATAAATGCGAACTTAAAACAAACGGTAAGGTTATGTAATGATTTATTTTTCATTTTAATATTTTAACAATATTATTTATATAACATATTGCAGTAATAACATCGGCATCTGGAATCTCGTTGATTTTTTCACGGCTTCCTTAATGTTACTTGTATCAGGAATGCAATAAGTTTCGTGGAGTAGTAGACTTTACTTAATTTTTGCAAATATTTAAAAACAATAATTAACATTGCAATTTAGGTGAAATTGCAGTGGTAAGTTTCCAATTTATAATTATTACTATGTTAAACGTCTCTAAAAATAATATGTTAAAAGCCTAAAGCAGTAAAATGAATGTCGCGCTTAAGCGGTAAGAAGAGGGAAATTGTTATGTGTGTTAGGTTGGGAATACTGAATGTGGTATTTCACACTTACCGCGTATTGGTTCTGTGCGGAAAACAAGTAAATACGCACGATCTCGCACAAAATTTGTTACTATTATGAACCCTAATTGTGACCAGATATTACAAACAAATGAATGAACAAATATTTTCAATTTGCTAAAGCTTTGAAACGAGCCTCTAGTCAAGAAGTACTTTCCTCATCTTCATAACTTAACTTTAATTATTACAATAACTACTCACGTATACTGAAGACTGACGTCAACTGTGATAGCCTACTTCAAGTCAGTGTGAGAGAAAAGTATACAGATCACCAAGGACATCACCAACCACTCCGAAGCTAATCTGAACCACTGCAGCACAAAAGACTCGTTCTTCTCAGTTGTCGACGCGTCTCAACACCAACTGAGCTACGAGACGTGAAACCGACAACTAGTCCAATTAATCAATTGCTTTATCTTTTGTAATCCAATTCTTTAACATAGGTCAGAAGACAGCCTCTATTAAAGCCTCAATTTACTTATTTAATGTTACACATCAATGGAAAATGACTCTGTGGGCGAATCACATCCAAAGCTCTAACATCACCTTCTAGACACCTCAAATTAAGAAATCCTCTCTTATCACTCAAGCGGCAGCATTTATGAATAAATTCAGCACATCGGGGTTTGATTCCTGGTAGATAGTGAACATCAAATTTTCTCTCGTAAGAGCTGAGCATTGGTTCTTGAATCATGTCGACCACATGTTTGGGGACTATCGTTTCTTTTATGTTTAGTATTGCTTAATGTCATACTTACTTACTTACTGGCTTTTAAGGAACCCGGAGGTTCATTGCCGCCCTCATATAAGCCCGCCATTGGTCCCTATCCTGAGCAAGATTAATCCAGTCTCTACCATCATATCCCACCTCCCTCAAATCCATTTTAATATTACCCTCCCATCTACGTCTCGACCTCCCCAAAGGTCTTTTTCCCTCCGGCCTCCCAACTAACACTCTATATGCATTTCTGGATTCACCCATACGTGCTACATGCCCTGCCCATCTCAAACGCCTGGATTTAATGTTCCTAATTATGTCAGGTGAAGAATACAATGCGTGCAGTTCTGCTTTGTGTAACTTTCTCCATTCTCCTGCAACTTCATCCCTCTTAGCCCCAAATATTTTCCTAAGAACTTTATTCTCAAACACTCTTAATCTCTGTTCCTCTCTCAATGTAAGAGTCCAAGTTTCACAGCCATACAGAACAACCGGTAATATAACTGTTTTATAAATTCTAACTTTCAGATTTTTTGACAGCAGACTAGATGACAAAAGCTTCTCAACCGAATAGCTTAATGTCATACCATCAGCAAATCTTATGCACTCCAATCTTCTTCTTCCTAGTAACACGCCTGCCATATTCTGAAAACAGTCCTTTACTAAATTCCCCAAGTAAACTCTGAAAAAGGTTAGTGATAAAGGGGCATCTAACGAATAGAAATTATAAAGAATGGACAATGAGCGAATTTCCCTTGTAAATGATATGTTGTTATTGAAGTGTTGTATCAGCGAAGAATTATGTTGTGTCAGTGTAGTGTGTTGTGTCAGTGAAGTGTGTTATGTAAGTGAAACGTGTTCCTGTCAGTGAAGCTTTATAGTTTATAGTGGCAGTGCAAAGTATTTGAACAGTGAAATGTTTTTGAAGTGTTAGTGAAATCAGGATAGAATCAGTGAAATGTGTCGTAGTTCCAGTGCAGTGAGTGAGTTGACAGCGAAATGAGTGTAATGTTGAAAGGTACTTGTGCAGATATGAACATATCATACTCGTGGGTTTTAGTTCGAACTTAGGGTTAAGATACAAATTAGATTTATTTCAAATGTTATTTTAAGTGATCGTTTCATTTAGTTTAGGATATTCCCTGTTATTATTATTAGTATTATTATTATTATTATTATTATTATTAGTATTAAAATTATTAGTATTATTATTAATTGTATTTTTAATTTTAAGTTTATTATTGTCATTATTGAGTGTAATTAGTTACCACTGCCACCGAGTATATACCCATTGCAGTGTGAATAAATACATACATACATACATATTTCTGCGCGCATGTGCCCCGTTAGCGTATAATTCCATTTTCAAACGCTAGAGGTCAGTGCAATCTAGCACACGCGAACGGTGGAACATCAATTCTGATTTGCTGGCAAATATGCTGAAAAATATTTCTGCTGGTGTGATATCAGCGCCAACTCTAGGGAAATAGGCAGAACCTCCCGCTGATGCAGATGGAGCTGGTTTGAAGGTTACTGAAATAAGGCATTAGTACATCAAAGGTGCCGTCAGCTGGGTGACTTTCTCACATTTGCTTCAATGAAACAGGTTACTAATGCCTGATTCCGATGTATGGCAGAACTAGATTCAGTACGGAAATTTCGGATTGGACTTTCTGATTCGACAGTTGGTTGTACTGGAGCTCTTGTGTTGTGTACATTGTTCAGTGAATTTCTTGTGCAGCAAACTTTCTATTGCAACAGGTGTATGAGCTTACTTCAGTAAGCTGGTAAGTATTTATTCTTATTTCTTAATATGTCTACTTGAAACACCAATGAAAGTTACAATTGAAGGGTTCAGAACCATAGTGGGTCAAGCGCCATTTACTAAAACCATAGACAACAAGGGTTAAAGTCCACACCTGTGGAGTAACGGTCAGCGCGTCTGGCCACGAAACCAGGTGGCTCGGGTTCGAATCCCGGTCGGGGCAAGTTACCTGGTTGAGGTTTTTTCCGGGGTTTTCCCTCAACCCAATACGAGCAAATGCTGGGTAACTTTCGGTGCTGGACCCTGGACTCATTTCACCGGCATTATCACCTTCATTTCATTCAGACGCTAAATAACCTAGATGTTGATACAGCGTCGTAAAATAACCCAATAAAAAAAAACAAGGGTTAAAATGAAGTTATTACCATAATTCAATGGAAACATATAGCAAGTAATATAAAGTATACACATTAAAACTAAATGATATGTCAATCTTCATTAAACTATGGTATTCACTTAACTTTAACCCTTGCTTTCTCCGTTTTTAATAAATGGCGCTTGGCCCACTATGGCTCTGCACCCTTGAATTATTGAGCCAACATTTTAGGTTATTTTATTGGTTTGGGGAAATGTGGCGTTTCTACCAGCGATTTGGGGTGACTGTCTCAGCAAAGTTTGCTCATGTTTTGTATTAAAAATTCATTTATATAATTTTGATTTGCATTTATATCCATACATGAATACTAACAAATATTGGCACTTGCTTTTGTTTTCATATAGGTAGGCTTAGGTACGTAATTCAATTTTAATTCAATATAAATCCTGTCCTAATTCAACGTCGCAAATTTCTAGCGCAATAATTAATAATAGATCCCTATTAGAAACAACAACAACGACCAAATTTCTTGGCTTAAAAATCGATAATGTGTTAAATTGGAAAAATCATATTAAAGAAATTACCCCCAAACTAAATTCAGCTTGTTTTGCTATTAGATCTGTGCAAAAGATAGTAAATATCAATACCTTAAAAACAATATACTTTGCATACTTCCACTCGGTAATGAGTTTTGGAATAATATTCTGGGGAAATTCCACAATATATTTCTATTATAAAAAAGACTAATTAGAATAACAGTAGGTGCCAAATCTAGGGAATCGTGTAGGATTATTTTCAAAAAACTACAAATAATGCCCATGGCTTGTCAGTATATATTTTCATTAATAATCTTCCTCGTATGTAATCGTCAAAACTTTGTAACTAATTCAACAGTTCATAGCATAAATACAAGTCAAAAATGGCTTTAATACTCCATCGGCAAGTCTATCGTGCTATCAAAAAGGAGTGCGTTATATGGCAGTAAAAATTTTTAATAGCCTCCCTATCGATATAAAAAATGAAACTCAAAACATAAAATTATTTAGGGCTAAATTAAAGAAGTACCTAATTTCCCACGCCTTCTATTCTGTAGGTGAATTCATGACATTCAATAACACTTCATGAAATTGATACTAAAACTATGTGTTGTACTAGTAGACTATAGTGTAAATCTTGTCTGTATATATTTCATCTAGACTGTGTCTATAAATTAAGACTTTATAATAGTATTAAGTTTTTTGACTTGTTCCATATTCTAGCTGTAAGCAATGTATGAATACCATGGAATGTTAATCAATACAATACAATACAATACAATACAATACAATACAATACAATACTGACCCATCATGCCACGCACATGCATGTGTCTCCAGTAGATAGCCGGCCCTACAAAACCTACAATGAAGGTACTTTGAAGAAAGCTGTAGATTATGTCCTAATGAAGCAATTGAGAATTACAAGTATGGACACTGGGCATCCTTGTCATTCCGAAATGTTGTGATATATAAAGCCAACTTCTTGTAACATAAGTCACAAGTGAATGGCAGTTTTTTCACCTTCAGATCCGCTCCTCTGTCATTACAATGTCTTTATCCAAAACATGCATTCCAGCACTCTGTAATGTAATGAACTCAAAGCAAACGTCTGTGTAACTTTTGGTTTAAACATTGTAGAAAAATATTACTTCCCCCTGTTTGCGGCCGTACCGGTGCGTGCCATGAGTTAACCTCCCCTCGCTAGTATACTCCCCTAACCATCATGCATAACATCCGTCCTTTCACCCTTCCAAGCATGTAGCAAGTAATAAATATGTACCTCAGACGGAGGCAGTGCTGAGAAATGAGCATGCCGAGGGAACTCCGAGGGGAGGAGATCCTATTGACGGCGCTGTGGAGTCGAACCACGGGGACTGCATTATTATACAGTCGTGATTACTGCGAAATAAAATCGAAGCTAGGTGACGTTATGACGTGCATACGGATTACCTGAGTGCAATTAAGGTCGAGTGCGAGTCATGTCCAGGCTTCCAATTCAGCTCGGCGTACTATTGTGATGTTCTGTCTATTTTACTTTAAAACTGCTTGTACACGATCAAATTGTTCTTACAATGTAATACTTAACAAGAATGGACCAATGCTTTAAAAATGTCAAGCAATATTTCGGCGGTTCGCGCAATACCGGGCAGAACTCTAAGCACAACCCGCTGCCGTCATCCAGACTTTAGCGAGCTTGAAACATTTGCACACGTGCTTGGACAATGCCCTAAAGGCGAGCTGCTGGATCAATGCTAGACATCATCGTGTACGACATGCTTTGGCGACATCGTTAAAAACTTTAAATTGGGAGATTCGTGAGGAAGTACATTGTGTATCATCAGATGGTTCTTTCAGATGGGCAGACATTATTGCTATTAACGGACGCTTAAAACGGGCTCTTGTTCTTGACCCTACTATCCGTTTCGAAAGAAACCTAAATCAGGCCATCGAAGTTGATATTGAGAAGAAGTCCATATATGAACCTTGTCTGCCGTATCTTTCTCAAAAGTACAACGTCCCTCTTAAACAATGGTCTGTCATTGGTTTGTTGTTTGGCAGTAGAGGTTCAATTACAAAATTCACATGGAATTATCTTAAGAAACTTCACATTCCTTTGATTATGTAATGTCTGTCCTTATAAATATTATCAAGGATTCTCTTCAAATACTACATCATCATCTCTATTTCAATTCATCCACTTATATTTGCCTTAAACAATTAACTTTTTTTTTTCTTTAATGTATGACATCACATTATATTTATTGTACATGTTTATTGTATTCAGGACCCTTGTGGTCACTCAAATTCTTTGAGCTGATGTCTATAAATTATATATAACTAAATAAGTAAATAAATAAACCACTAAATAACTAAATAAATAACGAAGTAAATAAATTATTAAATAACAAACCTAAATAAAAAAAATCACAATATACAAATAAATTATTAAATAACAAACCTAAATAAAAAAATATCACAATATACAAATAAATTATTAAATAACAAACCTAAATAAAAAATTATCACAATATACAAATAAATTATTAAATAACAAACCTAAATAAAAATTATCACAATATACAAATAAATTATTAAATAACAAACCTAATAAAAAATTATCACAATATACAAAGAAATTATTAAATAACAAACCTAAATAAAAATTATCACAATTACAAATAAATTATTAAATAACAAACCTAAATAAAAAATTATCACAATATACAAGTAAATTATTAAATAACAAACCTAAATAAAAAAATATCACAATATACAAATAAATTATTAAATAACAAACCTAAATAAAAAATTATCACAATATACAAATAAATTATTAAATAACAAACCTAAATAAAAAATTATCACAATATACAAATAAATTATTAAATAACAAACCTAAATAAAAATTATCACGATATACAAATAAATTATTAAATAATTACATAATTAACAAAATAAGTAAATAAATAAATAAATAGGCTTGTAATGTTGGAGACCGATTACACAAGTTGAATTCAGCATGGTACATAGGTCGGTTATTTGAGCTAGCACGAGAACATTGACTTGGTTCTGCGATCCATTACCCGAAAAACATGTGAACATAAATCTGGACAGCTCTAAAAGTAAATATACGCTACATAGCGTTACAAAGATATATTTTTACGAACCTTTCGTTATGTGCAAACAAATTATCATACAATTATTCGTGGGCTTTAATTCCTCCTTTATTTTCTTGTGCTACAATGTCTCTGTATAAAATATCGCTTGTAAACTCGTATGTTTGTATTACATAATTTACATGTAATGTTCCCACTATTCACTTCAAAACACTGACCAAATTCCGCTGCAAAAATATGCACCTGAGAACCTTTAACTTCGGTATTATTATTCAGGAAGTACACTGTTGTCCGAGGTTCGATCCCAGGGGCCGGCAATCCTAAATGAGGTTTTCCATGGTTTCCTCAGCTATTTCCAGGCAAATGTCGGGATTGTACCTCTTGAAAGTCCGGCCATGGACGGCGATCCTTCCCTTAATCCTTTCATATGTGTGAGTGAATGCTGTGTAATGTCTTAAATGTTTGTGTTGTATCGGAGGCGGCCCTGGCATAGACCTGATCCCTCATCCGGGGAGGCCCTCCATGTCCTTGTGTGGTCAAAAAGTATGTATGTGATCCATAGATTAATTCCTCTCCCGACAGGTCGCGGCCCTGTAAGGCCCGGGTGGCGTGGGTCGTGTAATTAGAACCTAAAAGGGAGAGGTTAAACTAAGGGAAAGAAGAAGAAGAAGTACACTGTTTACGTATGCTACAGTAGTGTCTGGCGAACGGAGTATTCAGCAGGTACACTATTTGCTAGAGTACTCACTTGTGAACGGAGTCAACCTGAAACCACCGTAACGCAACCTGTCAGTCCCCAACATTACAACCCTATAAATAACTAAATAAATAATTAACAAAATAAATAACTAAATAAATTAACAAACTAAATAAATTATTAAATAACTAAATAAGTAACTAATTAAGTAATTAGAAAAATAGATATATAAATCATTAAATAACTAAATAAATAATTGAATAAATATTAGAAAAATAAATAAAATTATTAAATAAATAATTAACATATTAAATGAATAAATTAAATAACTAAATAAATAAAAAGGTAAATAAATAATAAAATATATAATCAATAGATAATTATATAAATAAATAAACAAAATTAATAACTCTGAAATAAACATTGCTAAAAATTTGACAGAATTTTAAAACATATGCTTGTCCACCCCGTGAAGTACTGTCTTCGCGCTACGAGTTGGCGCGGGGAGTAGATAGGCGGGACGGGGGAACTTCACGCTACACTCTGACCTGAAAACTTCAGTCCACTTACTTGGCTACACGGAAACGGAGTCAGACATAAAAGATTCCGCATCTTCGGTGCTGTCGCTATGACTATCATTATCACATTTTTCAAAATTTCTGGAGTATGATCTGACCATGATAATCGTCTGTTTATGTTCCAGCCGTGTATATTAATTCGAATCTCTCAACAAAGCCATTAGCCCCATCCTGATGAACAACAATGAGTGTTCTGGACACATTTACGGTAGTCAAAACTCCCGTAACATTTTTATCGTGCCAGAACTTGGAAAACGTTAAATTGGTAGGCCTATCTATCCGCATTTCGTCCAGATACAAAATCGGTTTCTCCACTTTCCTAAGCTTTCTTATTTGCTGTAGATATCTTCACGTATTCTAATTTACAATGTTTTCCTCAATTTTTTTTTTTTTGCTGCACACTTCTTCCACCTGAAATCCTTTTTCTTCAGTATTCGTCTTAATGTTGTCTTTCATTTCAAATCAATTTTCTTTTGTAAAAGGGTGGACGTTTGTTGCAGCTTGGTACTATTTTTTTACTTGTTATTTAACGACACTGTAATAACTACTAGCTTCTTCAGTGTCGATTGAATTGATGATGGCGAGATGGTATTTGGCGAAATGAAACCAAGGATACGCCATAGATTACCTGATATTCGCCTTCCGCTTGGGAAAACCTCGGAAAAAACCCAACCAGGTAGTCAGCGCAAACGGAAATCGAACTCACTCCCGAGCACAACTGCAGATCAGCAGGCAAACGCGCTACCTCCTGAGCTACGCCGGTGGCCCTCTTTCTTTTTCAAATAAAAATTCTCAATTATATCTTTTTTGCTAATCTCCCGTCGAAGTCATCTATATTTGCGTTTCGGTAGTCTGGACGTTTACATTTTTTTTCTCCCTCAGGTGTTGACAACGCACTTTCTTGTGTGCAGTCTTTCATTTCATTCCTTATACGCTGTATTGTTCTTGTGGATAGATTAGAGTACTTTTCTAGCTTTGCTGTAGGTTTCGTAAGAGGAATGCAAAGGCACTGTTGTTCTTTTTCTTCATCACAGAATTATTTTGCACTTCTAATAATATTCCTTTCTTCGCTATAGATTGTCAATCCTTGTTTCCTCTTTGTCGACATATTTACAATAGACAAAAAACTGCTATAAACCTAAATAACAGTGTACAATAACATAAATTCTATTAACCATATTATTATCAACACTATTAACACGAAAAGCAAAGGATAACTAAAGCAATACAAGATTTGTGACATACTGAAAACAAATGTCTTGTTGAAACTAATAAAACACTACAGTAAAAACCCCACTATTATTTTCACAAAGTCGCAAAGACTCATAGACACGTGCAGTAGATGTTTGTGAAACAGGAATATTGCAGTGAACAGCGCGGTGCGCATGCGCGACTGTTTCCCCTCCGCCCCGTCTAAGTACTTCAGCCGCCTTCTCCTGGCGTGACAACAGTAATGGTTAGCACATCTGACTGAAATGACCGGACCAGAGTTCAAATTGTCGTTGGAACAAGCTACATGTTTTTTTTTTTTTTTTGGAGTTTTTTCTCAACCAATTACGGCTTATATAGGCCAACTTGTCATATATTAGATCATAAATATGTAAATCCTTTGGAGAATAACTACGCTATAAAACAAATGTTATATTACTGAACAGTACAGTACCCTAAAACGAAGAATATTACAAACGCATATTGTTTTAAAACAGTCTATACGATTAGTATTTTTCTAGGGTCTAGGTACAATAGTGAGAAAAAAACCGGACCGACCCTTGTAGCTGATTTCAGAGCCTTATTGACTCCAGAGCACGATAGACTGATAATTAAGACTTTCGTGGTTCGAATCCTGCCTGGGAAGGAAACTTTTTTTTGTTCCTTATTCAAATGTATTCCCAATACTTTTCGATTCCTGGTAAAATTCATGTTCTGTGAATAATAAGTTAATTAAGTACTAAAATAAAGCTGCAATCGAAAAGTTACCAGTCTATCGTGCTCTGGAGTGAACAAGTCTATGAAATCAGCAAGAAGGGTCGGTCCGGTTTTGCCACTTCTGTACATAGACAAGAAACTGAAATGTAATTGACACAACCTCAACACTCATATAACTACTTCAACTCCATATTATTATTATTTTAATTTATTGGTCTGACCCAATATTTTGGGTTTGCCTGCGACACGGAATAGCTCACAATAAAATTAATAATGAAAAATTATATACTGTAAACAGGTTTCAGACAAAAGTGATTAAGACATAAGAAAAAAAATAGAACCAAGTATAATTTAAATTGAATGTACCGGTACGCCATAAAGATGCTGACGAAATATCGCTACATAAAATTGTATAATGGTGGTGACGATGGCATCTTGAAGATCTCTTGTCAGCTTTCGGGATGGTGCCTCTCGCTCCGAAGAAGAGACCGGTAACTGTGATTTTTTCAATGTTGTATTTCACTGATAGGTACTGAATCGTGAGCTCGTAGATTTTCTTTTTCTCTTCGTTCACTTCAGATGGTTGAGTGACTGAGATTTCAAATCTGATCGTAGGATCAATTATTTCGGCTGTCTGTTTATTCCTATTTATAGCTACGATATCAATTCTACGATTGCTCCCACCATCAGCAATACAATGAACTTCCTCGTGAACGTCTAGATTTTTGGATCGAAGTGCATCTGCGATCATAGAACGTATGATGTTGTGACGTTTTATTCTGAGTACTCCCTGTCGGCAATTCTCAAGCTCATGTGGTATTATTATTATTATTATTATTATTATTATTATTATTATTATTATTATTATTATTATTATTATTATATCACAGTAACAAATATAAATGACACTCGGGAGGAAATTAAACGCAGAATAAATATGGGAAATGCCTGTTATTATTCGGTTGAGAAGCTTTTGGCATCTTGTTTGCTGTCAAAAAATCTGAAAGTTAGAATTAAAAAAAAAACAGTTATATTACCGGCTGTTCTGTATGGTTGTGAAACTTGGACTCTCACTTTGAGAGAGGAACAGAGATTAAGGGTGTTTGAGCATAAGGCTCTTAGAAAAATATTTTGGGCTAAAAGGGATGAAGTTACAGGAGAATGGAGAAAGTTACACAACGCGGAGCTGCACGCATTGTAATCTTCACCTGACTTAATTAGGAACATTAAATCCAGACGTTTGAGATGGGCAGGGCATGTAGCATGTATGGGCGAATCCAGAAATGCATATAGAGTATTAGTTAGGAGGCCGGCGGGAAAAAGACCTTTGGGGAGGCCGAGACGTAGATGGGAAGATAATATTAAAATGGATTTGAGTGAGGTGGGATATGATGGTAGAAACTGGATTAATCTTGCTCAGGATAGGGACCGATGGCGGGCTTATGTGAGAGCGGCAATGAACCTCCGGGTTCCTTAAAAGCCAGTAAGTAAGTATTATTATTATGTATGTATGTAACGTATTTATTCACACTGCAGTGGGTATATACTCGGTGGCAGTGGTAACTAATTACACTCAATAATGACAATAATAAACTTATTAATTAAATACAATTAATAATAATACTAATAATTAATACTAACAATAATGTATAATAATAATAATAATAATAATAATAATAACAACAGGGAATATCCTAAATTAAATGAAACGATCACTTAAAATAACATTTGAAATAAATCTAATTTCTATCTTAAAACTAAGATCGAACTAAAACCCACGAGTATGATATCTTCATATCTGCACAAGTATCTTTCAAATTACACTCATTTCGCTGTCAACTCACTCACTGCACTGGAACTACGACACATTTCACTGATTGTATCCTGATTTCACTAACACTTCAAAAACATTTCACTGTTCAAATACTATGCACTGTCACTATAAACTATAAAGCTTCACTGACAGGAACACGTTTCACTTACACAGCACACTTCACTGACACGACATACTTCTTCACTGATACAACACACTTCACTGACACAACATAATTCTTCACTGATACAACACTTCAATAACAAAATATCATTTACACCCTTTAAATACTGTGTATAATTACCGTCTATTAGTAAGGGCCTAAAGCCTATTTTTAAATACATTTTTGGTTGTTGGTAAAGCCTTTAGTAAGTCTGCAGGTAAAGCATTCCAGTCCCTGATAGTACAATTGAGAAAAGAAAACTTTTCAGTGTCGGTCCTCTGCCTTCTTTTCCTCAATTTATATGAGTGGTCGTTATATCATTATCATAATGATTGCATTACATTATATTGTGTTAGGCCCACATTGTATATTGCTTGATATATTATTAACAGATTACAATTGAAAGGTGAAAACACTACACGATCTCAGTCCATATCTACGGTTTAATTTTGATCAGGGCGAAAAATGGCTGGTAGTTTTTACCACAAGCGCCTTATTTCAAAAGTTATATTATGTGCTTTAAAACCAAATCACGAGTTTATCTACTGTCTAAAAAAAATTCCACCAAATGTCAATGCCCTTAACATCCATTCAGATATGAACCCGCGAACGACGGATCCAATAAAAGCACGGCGACTACTCGATTTCTAAGGACAGATGAATATCATAATTTCACACCTAGATTACTAGGCCAACACGTATCTCACGAAGCAAGAGCGTAACAGAATTACAATCAAGAGGTGTACGGCAGGAGTTCACACGCATTCCAGCAGGTCATCGCTGTAACTCTCATGCCACTTGACTGGAACAGATGAAAAGCACTCGGCGTCACTGAAGCTCTTCCACGATCCTCTACAAGCTACCAGGGATGAGAATTAATTGCAATTAAACTAGAACGGCTCAGCTTCTGAAATTCTCTTTGACTCTGATAAAGGGGACATGACGGAGACTGTCCAGTTTCAATAGTTGTGATCGATAACTAAACAACTTTTCTTCGTGCTGAAACATTTCATTCGGATATATCTGAACCGCCACACTTAATGCAACAGAGTTTATATAAACTGGTTTTGTTATTGAATAATTATTTCCTTGAAATTATTCAAGTCAGCTTCACAGTGAAAGCCTGATTTATATAATAAACGTCATTGTTCGTTAACAGGAAACCACAAATTTAAGACACACAGCATGGTGTGCACTCAATGCTGGGTCTCTGACGTCTTGTCAATCCACTTGAGGTATGTGGATATACATACTTACTTACTGGCTTTTAAGGAACCCGGAGGTTCATTGCCGCCCTCACATAAGCCCGCCATTGGTCCCTATCCTGAGCAAGATTAATCCATTCTCTATCATCATATCCCACCTCCCTCAAATCCATTTTAATATTATCTTCCCATCTACGTCTCGGCCTCCCCAAAGGTCTTTTTCCCTCCGGCCTCCCAACTAACACCCTATATGAACTTCTGGATTCGCCCATACGTGCTACATGCCCTGCCCATCTCAAACGTCTGTATTTTATGTTCCTAATTATGTCAGGTGAAGAATACAATGCGTGCAGTTCTGTGTTGTGTAACTTTCTCCATTCTCCTGTAACTTCATCTCTCTTTACCCCCAAATATTTTTCTAAGCACCTTATTCTCAAACTCCCTTAACCTATATTCTTCTCTCAAAGTGAGAGTCCAAGTTTCACAACCATAAAGAACAACCGGTAATATAAATGTTTTATAAATTCTAACTTTCAGATTTTTTGACAGCAGACTGGATGATAAAAGCTTCTCAACCGAATAATAACAGGCATTTCCCATATTTATTCTGTGTTTAATTTCCTCCCGAGTATCATTTATATTTGTTTGCTCCAAGATATATGAACTTCTCCACCACACAATCATACTGGTTTACAAAATGTTCCCAGAGTTTCAGGCACCGCTGGAGAAGTGCATCATAACTAGCTATGGATTGCTACCAACTCCTGGTGTATATCTTCATCTTCATCTACATCATCATTATCATCCGTCATGCATTAGGCAACTTTGCCTGTATCAGTCTATATTGCTGTTCTGTCCGTTGCTTTCTTGGACATCCAAAGTCTCTCCTGTCTGTAATTCATAAACAGCTGTCTGCTTTGTTGCATTCTTTGTACGTGGGCTAGCCAATTATTTCTGTACTGCTTTAATCTGATACGACAATGAGAAAATTACACAGCTTGTCAAAAACAATCTTTCCGGTACCAGGGTTCTCTACGTTAGTGAACATTTCTAAATTTATTTCTTGCGACAAGATAACCTACCAAAAAAAATAAAAAATAAAAAATAAACAACTAGGTAACCATCCGAAGGATTCGACCCCATATCCGATCGCAGCCTTCGGATTATGAGTACAATTTGTTACCCCGACTTAGGCCAGTGTTTAAGAAAGAGACGCAAATGCTGTTTGAGGAAAAATGACGTACATAATTTCTGCCATAAAAAAATAAAGATACGTTCATTTTTATCAGGTATTTTCCATTATAAACTAGGCCCTAATGACAGACAAGACAAATATAGTAAATTCGCAATAATGTCAGGAAAAAGAATCATATTTCTTAATTCGAAAATATATGGCATTAAAAATAAATTCTTCCGAAAGAATTGAAGACACGCCATTACATGTTCGATATTGACAAATATCAGATATCGCCGTAGCAAAGACGTTACGGAGCCAGCGCAAATAAGGATATTTACAATATAATGATTCCAGGGAAATTGAATACATCAGTCACCTTTTGGGAAATTGGAAGATATATTAACTAATGATGGCTTGTCACGTTTTCGTGTCACGCAGCGCGTCTAGAAGCAATATCCTGGAACAGAAAACTGAAGTCTGTGAGAAGGGTCGGGCAAATGAATACAGCATTCTATACATTAGAATATCTGCTGAGATAAGAAATCCGTATATCAATCTAATTTGTTACATTTGAGGCAGAAGCTCAATTGGCAATGGACTGAATGCGCTGTGGGAGATGGAGGTTCGATTACGAATTATTGTAAATAAGAAAATCTGTTCTGTTCCCTGAATCAAATTAATTTGTTCAAATACTGAGATTATCCAACAATCTCATCCGTAAATATTATTTTCAAAGTTATATATATATATATATATATATATATATATATATATATATATATACACGAATACTATATTCTAAATATATTACCAGAGAAATAAAATCAAGAAGCCGACTTGTCAGATTATTATATTCACTCTACAAGAAGATAATATGCTATCTCTGTCTCGTTAGATAAAGCCAAGTGGCATATCGAAACTGGTCTCACATAAGGTACGGGTCTAATTTTGGCCCAAGATTAAGTATATAATTCTTTTATTAATACTTCTTCAAGCTTTAGATTAATTAATAATTTTGCATTTAAAAAGAAAGTGCATAAAATTTATTTTATGCTCGACCATACCGAAACGTAGTAATTATACACCTGGTAGCAGTCCTTTAATGCATGTCATTAAAGTACACCTACTCATTAAAGTACAGGTGTTTTCAGCCAATGAAAACTCAGCTTACAGGTGTTCAGCCAATAACGAGTCAGCTTTGTACCGTTATAAAACCGCAAGTATCGATTATTCTCGGGTATGCAATCGAAAGAGAATTAGCGAAAAGTCACGGAGGCTGGAAATCCAATACTGTCGCAGAAGGTTATGTTCTGTTACTATAATAATTAGCGTTAATTGTGAATAATATTCGAATAAACTCAATTTTTCATCTCGTTTTTCAATGTCGAATTCAATAATCAAGGTTATACCAAGTATAACGGGATTACACAAGGTCAATTACATTATTGTTCCTCGGAAAAAATCAATACTTTCGCGTCTGCGCACATCTCACAATTCAGGACCTAGAACAAGGTCACTTCCGATCTTGTCAGATACAAATAAAATGTATACATCTGAATACCGGTAATTTCAAGTTAGAAATATGATCGAGCATAAAAAGTCGTATGAAACTCGCCTATAATGGTAATTAGGAAGCTCGTATGAAAATTATGAAACTCGCTTGCGCTCGTTTCATAAACATCCATACTCGCTTCTTAATTACTATCATTATAGGCTCGTTGCATAATGTACTATTTTGTAAATATTTCTGTAACAGAAAACTGGACTTTTAAGAATATTGCTTTCATTTTTATATTACAATTAATATCATTTCATTTTGTACTGTACCTTGTAGGCCTATATATTTTTATTGTACCTTAATGTATATTTTTACTTTTTCCTCCCAAGCATAAGTTTTGACTTTTGAAAGTGACCTAACTATAAATTATATATATATATTTTTTTTTTTTTTGCACGTTCGTGTTTTTTGTTGCATTTACAGCTGATGTTATTAGGCCATCAAAGTTAGAATATCCACACAAAATTGTTGGTAGGGAAGCCATTCTTCATAACATACAACTATACTGAAATAGATCCATTACAGTGCACTTATTGTTACTTAGTTACCATTACAGTATAGCTTTGCGAAGGCTTTGGAATAATATTGCTCTAAATTTTCAATGCAAAATATACTGTATTTGCAATTTTAAAAACATGATCGTGCAAAAATATTGTACAATACACGTTTGTGAAGTGCAATATAAACTTTTCCTCGATTTGGTAAAAGCACTTCCCAACCTTGCATCGTAATATGCTATTGAATGCTTGTAAGAGAGTTCAATAAAATACAATAATTATTATTATCATTATATTTCATTTCTGTATACAGCGTACGCTTTCATCTTCGTCGGTGAAAAGTTGCACAGCAGAATACAACGCACGCACACATACACACACAATATGCACAAGACTAAGAACAACAAAGCTCATTTACTGAATTACACTTAAAAGGAATTCTCTACATTCACTAAATTAAAACATGTTTGACTTCATATATAATTTATATGGTGTAAATAGATTTACGTATTTAATTCCTCATGAACTTATATCAAACAACTACAAATGTCTTTTCTGAACTGGCATTAACCTTCTTATTTCAAAAAATGGAACACAGTGTATATTTGTAAATTCGTTTTACTCGTTTCGAATTTCGATTTTAACGATGTATACATTGCACTCAAGTTAGCAAGTATATCTTCTTACCGAGTAGAGTGCAATACAGTAAACTGAATGTTTTAACTTTATTGAAAATGTTTCGACATAATTGTTTATAAAATAGACGTAGCTTTATTTCTTTAGTTTTAAGAGTAAAAGAATAATACAAATAGAAAAGAACTATTCAGAAGTATCATTTCTTTAATTGGCTAATATTCTAAAGCTAAAAATTTGTTCTGAATTCCACAGTTGGTTCGTAGAGAATTTTTTTTTTTTCGATTTTAACTACAAAATTACATTTTTCTTAACGAATTTATCACAACAAATTTTACAAAACACGCCACTCTTGTAAATTTTTTAAGACTGTACATTAGGATGCAAAATTAAACATTAAAGAATCGAGTTCCTAAAGTCGTATGATTTGTAACAATTGATGTGATAAATACGAAAGAATGATGTAATTTTTAGTTAAAAATTGAAAAACAGAAACCTGTAAACTTTTAGCTTCAGAACACTAGCTAATTAAAGAAATGATACTTCATAGTTCATTCTTTATTTCTAATATTCTTTCACCCTTAAAACTAAAGAAAAAATATATTCTACTAACAACTTCAAATTAATGTAACTTTGAAAACATATGACACTTTTTGCTCAGAATTTCTTCGGAAATAAGCTTCGTAAGTGGCAGTAAATCCTTGTGAATCACCCTGTATAATGACGTAACCTTAATTGAACTTTTGCTTAGTTTGTGTATGTTCACTGTCCGTCTCTGCGCACGCAAAACCTGCAATAGTGAAGATGTTCCGCGACTTCTCCTCCTAAAACGCTCTCCTTTCATTTTCCCCTTCGCTATTTTTTGCGGCCTATATTTCACACAACGCCATCTTTACCAATCACTGGTTTACACAACTTCTTGATAATTGTACTCGTAACTACCCCGTTTACTTTACAAATTTAAGACAAAAATAATTTAAATAGAAAATGGAGCCAAAATAATTCAGTCTTTATATCGAAATTAAATAGAAAAGGGAGGCAGAGTTGAAATGTGGACAAATCTTCAACTAACATTTTTCATCTCCCTCTAATATTGTGAAAAAATGAGTCGTCGACTAAGACGTATAGCATTGATATCTTCACTGGTAACAAAATATTCAATGTTTAATTTATTTATACACATGCGTCAGTGGGTTTTCTACCGCATCTCATTTCCTTCTAAAGATATATCCAGAATTTTTCGTAAGATGTTTCCCAATACTAATAATATTCTATCAGTAGTGTTCACAATGAAGAAGTAGGCCTATATGCGACTCTGTAGGAACAGATGAGCGGCGAATCTGCACCTCGAACTGAGTAACGCCTCTTTTGCGGTAACGACTCGGTATAGATCTCGTTTCGTGTCACCTCTACATCCTTCTTTTCCTCCTGGCTCTCTGTAAAAGTTCGTTCACCGATGGAAAGTTGAAGGCATAGGTAAGGTTAGAGTTTAAATCCAGAAGCCTAGTAGAGGATCTATTTTTGTCTTCCCTCCGATTGGTGGTTGCGATTTATTTTCTTCCAGGGCTAGAGTGTAGCTCTTGGAGCCTCCAGATCCTGGAGGTTCAAACGACTGGGCATCTATCCTAAAAAATGAAGTTTTAATAATTGGATACATCATTTTCTCCTGTATTTTAAGCAATGTCGATTTGTAGGTAACCGTAATGTATACAAATATTAAGATGAGGATAGCAAGTTTGTTTGAAACTCACAAAATATTTGGACGACAATATGAAGTATTTCTTGAAATATAAATAAAATAAACAATTAGATATGTCATTACAAGGAAGCAGAAGTAAATTAAGATGAGGGATTATAAGTAACACAAGACCAGGGATTAAAAATAAAGCAAGATAAGATATAAAAGTAAAACAAAATTAGAAATTAAAAGAGAAAAAATGAGGAGGTAAAAGTGAAATAAGAATTAAAAAAAATAGGCGTTAACATGAGGAAGGTACGAGTACTGGATTGTAAGAAACCGAGATAGAAAGTAGAAGTAAAACAATATAAGGAAGACAAGAGTAAACAGATGAGACAATAAGAGAAATGACCACAACATTTTTTAAAAATAATTTTATTTATGTCACAAACAAGTATTTTTTTTTAATTTGGAGAATTAGAAAAAAATCAAGCACGAAATTGTTAAGTGTGGTATAGTGAATATAGAGAAAAAATTTAGATTCTTAGCTATGACAGTGTAGAAGCAGACCGATTTGGAAGATGAGAAATGCACAAAATATTAGAGAGGAGAAAATAACTTTAGAGTTAACACTTTAAGGGCGCGGATTTTTATGGACATAATTATGACATCATTAGCAAGGTTTGCATTGACCAACACACTTTAAACTTTGGAAACATGTAGTGCATGGTATTAGAAACGATTTACAGAAAAAAAAAGTATATTTTTTGTCAGAAAATATGTTCCCTCTAGGCGTTCCTTACTGGATACTTACACTAGTTTGCTGATAAGTTAATAAAATTCTTTTATAAAAAAACTGCGATATTTAGGACGGAAGATGAGCCACACACGTTCCCAGAGGAAAGATCTCTCACAAAATAATGTAATGCTTCTATGTTCGAATATTGGCTTCCTTAAATACGGTGTAAGAAAGCGATGTCTAGCCGATGAAGAGGAATAGTAAATTCGAGATAAATATAGACTGTAAATAGTACAACGTAAGTAATTAATAAAAATAGACGTAGAAGTAGTAGAAGTGAAACAGAATAAGTGACTATAATGGAAGCAAAGAAACAGTGAAGAGAATCAGAAAGTGAGAACTGGGTCCAAAGCATGAGGAAGTAGTAGAAACCAGAGGTGAGGAAGTACAAGCACTTGAAAAATAGTATGTAGATGACTATTACACTTTTACTACGTCATACTACTTTTGACCAATAAAACGGTACGAAAGGACGTATTTCAACCAATCATGGCTGCTTATCGCACAATTTTATCGAGTCCCTAGCATTTGTTTAATTTTATCGCGTCCCTAGCATTTGTTTCTTTGTTTGCCAACATTTCAAACTGCACTGGTCTGGACGTCAAAAAACAGAAAATTACAAACCACTCCAGTCGATGCACAGCAGTTTCAAATATGACTCGCAATGGCATTCAATAACAAGTATTAATAAGGGTCACTGGTCATAGCTATGCATCTTCCCTGAAACCCTATTTACAAATAAATGAAGAGCACCATTCGGAAATCCTGAATAAGTTGAGGAATACACCATGTACATCACCGAGTTCACTTCTTTTACGCACACGTCCAATATAACATCAACTGAACCACCAACCACTGAAACACTCAAATTTGAAAATTGTATCTACTTTCAATAATTGTTTCTTTTAAAATTATTCATGTTTATTTTTTATTTCATCATCGTTAATTAAACTTTTCTTGTTTATTTCATCATCCCTAATTAAAACTTTTCTAACACATGTTTATATTATTTAGGTTATGTTATAGCTTCTGCCATATGATATTATGGATAGTCACGTATCAGAGATTGTTTAATACTAAGGTTTATTGAAAATCATGTGTCAAGTGACGTTGATTACTGGCATCCGGATAATTGAAGTGGAATGCAAATGTTTTAACAAAAACGAAACTGAATCAACAAAGCCTTCTTGACTAGTAACCGTCTACAGCAGCGTTGTCAGACACAGCCTAAACGGAGCGGAGCGCTCCACTATAACTCGTTGCGTGCTCCGGTGCTTCCACAGACATAAGCAAGTTCACGCTCCGACTGGACGTCTCTAGCACAACAACCGGTTTGGGAGCTTACAATTCTGACACTACTGGTCTACAGAGTTCAATGAAGATTTCATAGTTGGCACAACTGCCATCTAGCGTAATGGTGCAATAATAGTTTGAAGACAGTTGTATTTTCGTAAGTCAATTAATATTTTATTGTATTGGAATACTTTGTTACTTCTAATCTTTATATAATTTCTTCTAATCGTGGAATAGTGAATTAAATCCCACTCGAGTTTTGATTTTCTCTAGATAAATCAAAACCTCTAGTGAGATTACTGTTGATAACAAATTAGTGAAATTGTAAATAGGTGTGTAAATAAATTAATACAAATTGAATCAACAAACTTAATTATTCTGACCTGTGATAGCTTCTTATGAGGTAAATGTTGTCACGTTTTGATCACAGTACACGAAAAAACCACAGGAGCCGCTAGGCTTCAGTTACGCGGGGAGGAGGCCCACGATCATCGCTCGGCCGGATACAGGGAGGAGTAATGCTGGAGTGGAGTAGAGAGTCCCTGGCGACCACTAGAGGCGCTCGGGAAATCCACCTTGTATATCATTGTGACGAGTGGAGACGCATTGTGCGAGGAGTAACTGGGACAAGACTGCATTACGACTGCTGGGAGGATGCCGCTCAAATTAAATATTAAGTAACTCGCGTGTGCTTAAGAGAAATATCTCGCCTCTTTCAGCACCTCTAAGTTGCCGGCTGAAATTTTAAACATTTCCGGCAACGTATTAAAAATGAAGGCTTGGGTGTCCAACACTACAAAATAGTTTATAGCATCTTCGTCACCGGAATCTCGAGTTGACGGAACGAACTAACGAACGATGTTTGGTCAGATAAGTCGTATATATATATATATATATATATATATATATATATATATATATATATAAAGAGTATATATTATTTTAATGTACCGAAGTACATATGATATTTCCATGCAGATATTCTGCGTCATCTTACGATGAAAGAGTAATGGAACGGAGAAAAATTCTCTCCGGCGTCAGCACGTAGAGCTGAAAACCTGGGTTTAAATCCCGGCGCCGGAGAGAATTTTTCTCCGTTGCATTACTCTTTCATCGTATTATGACGCATAATATCTGCATGGAAATATCATATGTACTTCGGTACATTAAAATAATATATATGATATGCGTAAATCACTTCGTGATTTAAGACGGCGCTTATTCCGTCGGATCCCGGCCAGCTGGTCACTCATAATGAGTGCACCTCAGCACATATGTGGACTTCAGTCCTACGTTCATAGACATCTATGGCGTAGTGCAGAGGGCGGCCACTAGAGGGAACCCAAGAGTTGCAACTTAAACTGAGACGATTCTGTCCGGCGCCGGGGTGGGTATCCGGTGTGGCTTAGTGGATAAAGCATTAGCACGTAGAGCTGAAAACCCGGGTTCAAATCCCGCGCCGGAGAGAATTTTTCTCCGTTCCATTACTCTTTCATCGTATGATGAAGCAGAATATCTGCATGGAAATATCATATCGTCTCCTGAATGCAAGAACTAGGTAACTTGATTTTTCATATTTTGTGACATCCCCTATTTACTTATTTATTGCACTAAGGAATAGCTATGTCTCGTTTTCTTTTACCTATTTGTTACATTGGAAAATAGATGTCGCTGGTATCGTTCGATCAGTTACCTAGATCCTGGATTACATTTTGTGCGATTTTTGCTATGCTATAAAAGAGGTAACTAAAAAACGCAAATTTCCAGTTACCTAGTTCTTGCATTCAGGCGACGATATGTACTTCTGTACATTAAAATAATATATATGATATGCGTAAATCACTTCGTGATTTAAGACTGCGCTTATTCCGTCGGATCCCGGCCAGCTAGTCACTCATAACGAGTGCACCTCAGCACATGTGTGGACTTCAGTCCTACGTTCATAGACATCTATGACGTAGTGCAGAGGGCGGCCACTTGAGCGAACCCAAGAGTTGGAACTTAAACTGAGACGATTCTGTCCGGCGCCGGGGTGGGTATCCGGTGTGGCTTAGTGGATAAAGCATCAGCACGTAGAGCTGAAAACCCGGGTTCAAATCCCGCGCCGGAGAGAATTTTTCTCCGTTCCATTACTCTTTCATCATATAAAGAGTGTTTATTTTCGCTCATGTGACTTATCGTTTTCAATTACCGTTAACACGCGTTAATAATGTTCAGTATTGAAATAATACCTTGTATAAACGTTTTCGCGTTATTAGGGCATCTTCAGATACAGTTTATTACAATACATATCCTAAATTCTATATTATGAATACAATCTTTTCGTATCACATCGTGATTACATACAATAGTTTTATCAAATGTGTTAAAATGTTTAAATGAACACTTATTTAATATATTTTATGCTCGACCATGCCGAAATGTTGTAATTATACACCTGGTAGCAGCCCTTTACTGGATCTCATTAAAGTACACCTATTCATTAAAGTTCAGGTGTTCCACCAATCAGAAAATACCATTGTAGCAATATGAAAGCGCAAGTATCGATTATTCTCGGATATGCAAACGAAAGACAACAATAAATCACCTATATTTGAAATAAAGTCAGTTTTATTACTATAATAATTAGCGTTAATTGTAAATAATGTTCAAATAAATTCAATTTGTCATCTCGTTTTTCAATGTCTAATTCAATTTCAAGGTTGTATCAAGATTAACGTTTAGTTTACTCTCTAGATTATATCAAGGTCAATGTCGACATTTGTTTCTCGGAAAAAATCAATACTTTCGCGTCGGCGCACATCTCACAATTTACGAGGTATTGCACAAGGTCAGTTCCGCTCCTCAGTCAAATAAGAATAACATGAATACTTATGAATAATTTCAAGTTAGAAATATGGTCGAGCATAAAAAGTCGAATGAAACTTGCCTATAATGATAATTAAGACGCTCGTATGAAAATTATGAAACGAGCGCAAGCGAGTTTCATAAACAAACATACTCTGGTCTTAATTACTACCATTATAGGCTCGTTGCATAATGTATTATTGTATGAATTTTATATGAATTTAATTATGTTATGTATAGATTGGATCGAAGTCTCTTTATTCATATGGTAATTAGAAGTAAATCAAAATATTTTATCTCTTTGATGTGTTTTATAGACGTTTCTTTCATTTCTTGATGTGTGTTGTAACGCTGCTCGTCTAGGTCAATATGGTAAGGATTGTATTAATTGATCTTGCAACTGACAGTTACATGTTTTATTTTCTAGAAATTTTTAAGTGATTTTTCTGTTTTCTGATGTATGATGGATGCCGCTGCAGCGTATGGAATTTCACTGTGATAGGGTAGAATCTGAATCCCTTTTTTGCCAGAATATCAGCCGTGCCATTTCCAACAATGCCACAATGGGATGGATTCTACTGGAGGACTATTGTCTTGTATTGCTCAATGATGAGATTTTAATCAATTTCCTGCAGTCTGCGTTTATAAATACACTCAAAAAACCCTCTGGACAAATTTCAGGTAATCCAGTCATACAAGACAAACAATATATTTGTTTTCTAGTACACACAGCAATAGCACAGTATCTTCATAATACGGTCAACTGAACTTCAATGCAATAAATTATACGTTTCTGGCTTTATTCCAGAAACGGATGGACCGAATTATTTATTTATTTTTTATACACTGATAGAATTTATCTTCCCAATTGATATTGTGTGTCTCAAAATAGGGAATGCAAATTTAAATTCAAAATACGATTGGAGTGAAGGTGTGGAACACAAAATTAAATTAGCAGTGGTTTTGAACTTTCCTCTCGAAAACTAAATAGACATGTTTATCCTCAAAATCGTATTCACAGCACATCTAAAATTATTCATGCTCGGAAGTTTTGAAATGAACACAATGTATATACAGTATACTATCCTGGAGGCACACTCATCTGAAACTAAAAGCCCCAAGATTAAAGAGTTTCGTATGGAAGGTGCCTTCAGCATTTCTGTAAATAGTTGTCGTAAAATAGAGAATATGAAGTAAAGAGGTAACAAAAACTAAATGTCGATAGCTTTTAAAGTGCATTCCAGCATAAAGTACCCACTCCATTGTATGGCTACTTTGGGGATCAGAATCGTTGACTGCAAGCCGCTGAAGTGGCGTAAAGAGAGCGATAAAGTCCGGGGTTTATAAACACAGCGTTCAAGATGGCAATGCATTTGTCATTCAGCGGGGAGGAGCTACAGAATGTGTGAAAAATGTAACTACTTCGGCTCAATATTGTTTTACAACTTTCATGTAGACATAAACTGAGGGCGCAGCGACGCACAGTGGGGTAAATGCCTGACGTAGCCGACCAAAATCATTTAGTTATTTTATTGATTCAGAATATGTTCATCTACTGATTTAAGGTATTCTGTGACAATTAAAATTTATTTTATTTTCCTAAATCAATACAATTATTTTTATAAGTCTGATCGTAGCCTCTTAGTACATTCTTAATTCATCTTACCCCCCTCCTCCCAGTATAATAATTTTCAATTAAAATGTATTTCATTTTCCTAAATCAATACAATTATTTTTATAAGTCTGATCGTAGCCTCTTAGCACAACATTCTTAATTCATTTTACCCCCCTCCCCCCAGTATAATAATTTTCAATTAAAATGTATTTTATTTTCCTAAATCAATACAATTATTTTGTAAGTCTGATCGTAGCCTCTTAGCACAACATTCTTAATTCATTTTACCCCCCTCCCCCCAGTATAATAATTTTCAATTAAAATGTATTTTATTTTCCTAAATCAATACAATTATTTTTATAAGTCTGATCGTAGCCTCTTAGTACAACATTCTTAATTCATTTTACCCCCCTCCCCCCAGTATAATAATTTTCAATTAAAATGTATTTTATTTTCCTAAATCAATACAATTATTTTTATAAGTTTGATCGTAGCCTCTTAGTACAACATTCTTAATTCATTTTACCCCTCCTCCCCCCAGTATAATAATTTTCAATTAAAATGTATTTTATTTTCCTAAATCAATACAATTATTTTGTAAGTCTGATCGTAGCCTCTTAGCACAACATTCTTAATTCATTTTACCCCCCTCCCCCCAGTATAATAATTTTCAATTAAAATGTATTTTATTTTCCTAAATCAATACAATTATTTTTATAAGTCTGATCGTAGCCTCTTAGTACAACATTCTTAATTCATTTTACCCCCCTCCCCCCAGTATAATAATTTTCAATTAAAATGTATTTTATTTTCCTAAATCAATACAATTATTTTTATAAGTTTGATCGTAGCCTCTTAGTACAACATTCTTAATTCATTTTACCCCTCCTCCCCCCAGTATAATAATTTTCAATTAAAATGTATTTTATTTTCCTAAATCAATACAATTATTTTGTAAGTCTGATCGTAGCCTATTAGTACAACATTCTTAATTCATTTTACCCCCCCCTCCCCCCAGTATAATAATTTTCAATTAAAATGTATTTTATTTTCCTAAATCAATACAATTATTTTGTAAGTCTGATCGTAGCCTATTAGTACAACATTCTTAATTCATCTTACCCCCCTCCTCCCAGTATAATAATTTTCAATTAAAATGTATTTCATTTTCCTAAATCAATACAATTATTTTTATAAGTCTGATCGTAGCCTCTTAGCACAACATTCTTAATTCATTTTACCCCCCTCCCCCCAGTATAATAATTTTCAATTAAAATGTATTTTATTTTCCTAAATCAATACAATTATTTTGTAAGTCTGATCGTAGCCTCTTAGTACAACATTCTTAATTCATTTTACCCCCCTCCCCCCAGTATAATCATTTTCAATTAAAATGTATTTTATTTTCCTAAATCAATACAATTATTTTTATAAGTTTGATCGTAGCCTCTTAGTACAACATTCTTAATTCATTTTACCCCTCCTCCCCCCAGTATAATAATTTTCAATTAAAATGTATTTTATTTTCCTAAATCAATACAATTATTTTGTAAGTCTGATCGTAGCCTATTAGTACAACATTCTTAATTCATTTTACCCCCCTCCACCCAGTATAATAATTTTCAATTAAAATGTATTTTATTTTAATAAATCAATACAATTATTTTTATAAGTCTGATCGTAGCCTCTTAGTACAACATTCTTAATTCATTTTACCCCCCTCCCCCCAGTATAATAATTTTCAATTAAAATGTATTTTATTTTCCTAAATCAATACAATTATTTTTATAAGTTTGATCGTAGCCTCTTAGTACAACATTCTTAATTCATTTTACCCCTCCTCCCCCCAGTATAATAATTTTCAATTAAAATGTATTTTATTTTCCTAAATCAATACAATTATTTTGTAAGTCTGATCGTAGCCTATTAGTACAACATTCTTAATTCATTTTACCCCCCCTCCCCCCAGTATAATAATTTTCAATTAAAATGTATTTTATTTTCCTAAATCAATACAATTATTTTGTAAGTCTGATCGTAGCCTATTAGTACAACATTCTTAATTCATCTTACCCCCCTCCTCCCAGTATAATAATTTTCAATTAAAATGTATTTCATTTTCCTAAATCAATACAATTATTTTTATAAGTCTGATCGTAGCCTCTTAGCACAACATTCTTAATTCATTTTACCCCCCTCCCCCCAGTATAATAATTTTCAATTAAAATGTATTTTATTTTCCTAAATCAATACAATTATTTTTATAAGTCTGATCGTAGCCTCTTAGTACAACATTCTTAATTATTTTTACCCCCCTCCCACCAGTATAATAATTTTCAATTAAAATGTATTTTATTTTCCTAAATCAATACAATTATTTTTATAAGTTTGATCGTAGCCTCTTAGTACAACATTCTTAATTCATTTTACCCCCCTCCCCCCAGTATAATAATTTTCAATTAAAATGTATTTTATTTTCCTAAATCAATACAATTATTTTGTAAGTCTGATCGTAGCCTATTAGTACAACATTCTTAATTCATTTTACCCCCCCTCCCCCCAGTATAATAATTTTCAATTAAAATGTATTTTATTTTCCTAAATCAATACAATTATTTTGTAAGTCTGATCGTAGCCTATTAGTACAACATTCTTAATTCATTTTACCCCCCCTCCCCCCAGTATAATAATTTTCAATTAAAATGTATTTTATTTTCCTAAATCAATACAATTATTTTGTAAGTCTGATCGTAGCCTATTAGTACAACATTCTTAATTCATTTTACCCCCCCTCCCCCCAGTATAATAATTTTCAATTAAAATGTATTTTATTTTCCTAAATCAATACAATTATTTTGTAAGTCTGATCGTAGCCTGTTAGTACAACATTCTTAATTCATTTTACCCCCCTCCCCCCAGTATAATAATTTTCAATTAAAATGTATTTTATTTTCCTAAATCAATACAATTATTTTTATACGTCTGATCGTAGCCTCTTAGTACAACATTCTTAATTCATTTTACCTCCCTACCTCCAGTATAATAATTTTAATTCCCTCTTACAGGAATCTTTCGTATATACCATAACGTTGAATGTGCATTTAAATTTCAAACAATACGTTACCTGCCAGAGAAGGTCAAAACTTACAGGGTTATAATAGGGAAAGGAGATTATTGTACTGGGGGCTATCTGTGGTGTGATAGAAGACAACAATACAGTCTAATTCTGAGGAGACTGGCATCCATGGTTCTTCGCCTCATGACATGAGAAGCATTTGCTCATTTTCCTGAGTGTCAAACGTATGTTTAGCTGAAAGAAGTATTTGCAATATTTACCTCTGGAATAGAGGGAAAGGAACTGGCCACCGTACCCCATTATCTCCTAGTTTAGTTGCGTTATGAGTGATGCCTCATTGTTAGCATTTGATATTATATAAGAGTGTTAAAAGAGTGTATCCAAGAACGAAGTTGTCTGTAGTATTGTAGATATTGTACAATAGTTATTTCTAATTTGTCTGCAATGTCAGTGTTCCTGTTATGATCCAGAAGACTATAGCCAGCAGTTCTTCGTAAAAGTCTCATTTATGCAGCTGTCAATCATCGGTCATCTTGGAATCGAATAGTGCAGGCTTCACTGCCAAAGCTGAGAACTGATCGTGTCGAAATTTTATATAATTTAAATTTTGTATGTTTTTAGACTTTTATGACAGGAAAGACTTGGTTAATGATTTTCAAATATTTATTATAATTTTGGATTTTATTAGAAATATCACACTCTTCTTCCTACTATGGTAGGAACGATCATGATTTTAAAATCAAATGTAGGAAACAGAAAACGGATGTAGGTAAATTCTCATTTTTAAATAAACTATAAATGATTGGAATGACCTACCTGCAGCGGTCTTTGAGGACTGTCCTTCCTTAAGGAGATTCAAGAATAACTTAAAAAGTTCTGTATAAAGTGCAAATTAAAATTAAGCTGACATTTAACATTTAATTTTTTAAGGTAACATGTATTTATTTAGCCTGACGAGTTACTGCCTTGGTTTGATTTGTAAATTATTTTAAAATAGCGTGTAAGAGGGCCTTAGACTAGAAATGTTTAGCTTAAATGTAGTTCTGTTTATAAGTATGCATAAGGGTGTAATTATTTGACTTATTTGAACTGTTGTATCAGTGAAGCGAGGTGAGTCAGTGAAGTTATGGTTTTACAGTGCAGTGAATAGTTCCGATCAGTGATAATTTATAGCGTCAATGAAATGTGTTCTATAGTGTCCGTGAAATGCGTCATAGTGCCACTACAGTGAGTGAGATGAGAGTAAAGTGAAAGACTATTGAAACTTATGTAGGGCCTTTACATATGTAGGTTGTATTGTAAAATTAGGTATTTTATTTATGTTTTATTATTAATTGCAATTATTGTGTTAAATTGTATTGTGTATTCTTATTGTATTGTGTATAAAATTGTATTGTGTATTGTAAATTTTATTGTGTATTGCTTATCATTTTATTGTGCGTTGTTTATATTGTGTATACCACTGCCACCGGGTGCTTGCCCACTTGCAGTGTAAATAAATACATACATATATATGTTAGGGTGTAACTAAATATTTTAAGGAATTGACCTGATCCAGTATGGAATTATCGATGCAAATCTTACTTCTAACTAGCCATTTCCTAGTTTCAGCTTCACTTTCAGCCTTTCAGTCATTTTCAGAATTAGTTGTTTCTATAACAATTCTTACGTGATAAAGTGTTAAAAGTGTATAAGCAAGATGTTTACTTTTATCGTCCTTTACAAACCGTGGCTTTCGGCGGGATATGAAACCTGAAACATCAATTCAATGGATGTCACGGTTTCTGTTAGACTGCCAAAGATGTTTATTTTAATACACACTTTATTAGGGTCTTCCAGAACTGAATAATACTATCATAAATATGTTGTCAAGTAAATTTTAATATCTAAAATTCCTTCTATCAAAGAAACAATTCCCTCGCTCGTCATTTAAATAAAAATCAATCTCCTGGGACATGAAACCTTCAAGTTCAATGTTCCTTCACTAATATCTGGTCGTGAGATAGAAAATCTATTATGTAGTTTAATTTTAATATCGGATATAAAAATAGCGTGTTAAGTATTCCTTCAGATTCACGGGAACATGTTTCTGTTAAATTATATCGCCATAAACAAGACAGGAACCTGTCAAACTGAGTGACGTGATAGTGCAAGAGAACAAAAAACTAACGCAAAAAGTTGTTCGTAAATATCTCAAAACGTTTATTATTCTGTCCGTCATCCCACGCGGCGCTATGTCGATCCCCAGTTCTGACTGGCATGTTATCCCAATATCATTCATTTCCATTCCACTAAACTATGACAGTGGTCTCAATTAATTTATATAGGGCAACTGATTTCCCATACATAGCTATTAGATATCAAGTCAATCGTGCATCACATTCACATTCTATCTATATATCTTTCTTTCTTTATGTCAATTGTTTCCCTCTTTATTTCCTACCATCCGTCGTCTTATCAAGTCAGTCCTTGGTTCAACCCTGCTTTCTTTTCTTCTCCCTTACAACATAAGACTACTTATATGACAAATCATTCAAGAAATTGATTAGTTTTTACGATATTTGGCTGTGTTGTATATCTATATTAGTAAGAACCTTTCACGGTGCCGTACACACGATTTGGTTACATATTTACCCGCCAGAATTCGATCTATTCACAAATATGTCCACCAGAAAGTGCCATTTCTATTCCATACGTGTTTACATTGTTATAACAAATTAGCGGCTCCTCCCCATTATGCATGGAATGTTCGAACCTTTCTTGATGAAATTTTTCCAATTGCTTGGACGCCACGATCTCCAGACTTAACTTCTCTGGATTTCTTTTTATGGGGATTTGTTAAGGTCGTGTGTTTAGCTGTTATCTTGTTATAAATCATTGAACCGAAGCTGCTTCTGTGATTATAAGCTACATCGAGGTTCTGTCAAGCATACGTTATATGATCTTTTAGTTTTATTAGGGCTATTCCATATGAAATCGATCAATAAAAAACCTCGCATTTTTTCATAATCTAATTTTTTCCTACTTATACAAGGTGCTGAGTGGAGTGTATTTTTAAAAATATACTATCGAAAGTCAAACGGTTTTCGTATTATTGAGCGGCAAATTTAGCGTATTTTATAAAAACAAGCGCTCAGAATTCTGGAACCATTTACTGCAGAACATTGAACGAGAGCTTATTTTGAAGCTGACATTTGGTAGGTTATGTTAAGAAGTAATCCTTATTTTTATTGTACACAGAGAGACAGATAATCTGATTTTACTTGCTTTTAGGCTTTTTGTCAATTTGTAAAAATGTAAAAAAAAAAAATATATTGAGAAAACCCCTGCATTATTAAGAGGGATTCGGCATTGTTTGCTTAGTGGTACGGCAATAAGTTTCGAGGGTATTAAATAGATTATTTTCACACGTCTAGACTTCAACGGCGCTGTACCGCAAGCACTGGCCGAGAGCTGAAGATAAGCGAGCGTTGGGCGTCACTTTACTCCTGTGTTTATGAAAACCTGTGATAAAGATAGCACAGCCATGACTGCTAGACGACACATCACGTGTTTGTCTCCTGGCCTTGCTTGTCTCGGCTAAGCTCCCGTCTCACAATCAGCTGGTTAGTTCACGCGCGTACTATTTATTTTCTTTATTTGATATTTTCAATACTTTCTTATCAACGTTGCACCACTAAAAAATATGTTTATTTGTACTTTCAATGTGGAATCTAACTATATATTTTAAAAATATTTTTTCCTAGCCAAAGGCGTCTTAATGAGGAAAAATCTAAATTTCTCCATTTCCATAAAAACTAAGAAAATCTGTTTATATGTCAATATAAACTTTAATTTCTCAGCAACAAAATAAACCATGATTTTGATCATTCGGTGGAAGGGTTTCGGAGCTACAACAGTTTAAAGTTGCTAATTTTATGAAAATACGATAAATTTAAATAGTTTTAATTTAAACACTATGAAGTTCTGATGCCACAAACTTTGCACAAACCACTGGATCACAGTTCTCTACGTACAAAAAAAAAAATGTCATTTTATTTAGAAATTGTAAGGTCAATTTTCTCTATATTTCTGTCGATTTGAGATGGAATAGCTCTATAGAATATTTATGTGAATACAAATTATATACAATTCGGTTTTTATTTAAGTAGTTCAGTTAGACATTATTATAAATTTTATGGATATCAAATACTTTAAATTTAGAATACAACAGTTCTGAGGGATAAGTCAATTCACATATCTTCAAAATAAATGTATACATGACGTAGTCTTACGCAAAACCCTGTGGCTCAACCAGACTTGAGCCTAATTTTTCTTTGTTGGTACTCAACCTTGTAATTTCTGTTGCCCTACCGTCCTCTCTTTCCTTGGTTTGATTGTCTCTTATGGATTTACCTTGATCGGGTTTGGTAAGCTTTGTCTTCAAACTCGTACTCTATATATACACACAAGTGGAGTCATCACTACATGTCTCCATCACAGGACACTTTATCAACGCCCTAAAATGGCTCGAACCACGTCATGAACGTGATATACATGGCACGGACGTTAACATTTCTCCCTCATAATTATCTTGCCTCGTGAAGTAAACGATTCCTCCGGTCTCTACCAACCATTTAGTGACCGACCACTGGACTGCTGTCAGTGGCGTGCAGCTAGGTAATGCAACAGACCAACGCCGTCTGACCTGTAATCCCTGTGATATTCAGAATATCGGAATTGAGTCTCTGATAAGAATTGTAATATAAACTCAGATTATCACAAAATTGGCGGTGAAATATTTCACAATCCAGATCCACTGTCCACACAAGGCTCTTCACAGTGATACTTGAGTATAATTTCTAGCAGTTGTACTGTGAGGGTACACGTGTAGCCTACTTCTTTATATTCAGTTTGCAACTAGTCTAATTCAGAATTTTTTAGTTTGCATTTCAGAGTTAGGGGAGAGTTAGGTAGTATCGGACATCGGGTAATATCGGACAGTGCGTTTCTTTCATCTACCACCAGTTCGTAATACCTGAATGACATGGTTACATTTCTGTATACGACAACACAGAAACGTAATCTTGTTATACAGGTACTATCATCTGGTGGTAGATGAAAGAAACTCACTGTCCGATATTACCCGATGTCCGATACTACCCAACTCGCCCCTACTTTCCCACAGATGGTGTATGCAACTATAAACGCACTATAAGAGTCCTATAAATGAGGACTGTAATTTCAAGACCTCGCAATATTTCAGAATTTGTTCAGACATTATAGTAGGTGTATTAGAAATTAGAAAATTAGAAACCAACTATTGCAAAACAAATATTTGACGGCCAAATGAGTGTAGCAGAAACCTCTTCCGACAAACATTACTAACAGTAGTTTTTAACGTTCCAGTGTGATGATTATGAAGATGATGACTACTACGATTTTTTTCGCCATAATGAACCGATCTGTATTGTTTTTCCTACTTTGCAGTGTCAACTTTTTCAAACTTTTTTATATTTCACTTCAACTGCGCGCTGTGACCTGAGTTCAGAATCGCCAAATAGCTGTTTTTGGGAGAGTCGAAATCTTTCAAATACAGACTTCAATTACGAATTTGATATAAAGTAATACGACAATTCATTTTGAACACTTCTCTACCGCTGTCATAATTAATAGATGATCATTGACGTAATGATACACGTCATGTAGAAGTAATTGAGGTAAAAGTAACAATTATTTCACAATTATTTATTACTACCAGTGCAAGCGCCTGACATAGACCATTCTTCGTTGAGATTAAAGAATTTAATTACACGTTATAAAGTTCAAAACCCTGTACAAACATAATAATTTCTTTTTAACCCTTAATAACTGTGAAACAATTTAACTAGTGCCACGAAGAAGACACAACATATCTGATCAATTCCGCATTTCTGAACAATTCGACCTTTGTTATGGATGATGATAGTAATGGAAGAGATGACATGCAATAACGGAGGTAGTGATGATAAAAAATGATGACGATGGTGATAGAGATAATAGTGGTGACAGACGTGACGGTGATGACAGAAATTATGGTGGTGATAGATGGTGATAAAGATGACAGCGATGGAGGTGGTAATAATACCATGATAGAATTTATGATGATGATGACGACAACGATGGCAAAAATGATAGAAACAATGACAACGATGGTAAAAATTATGATAACGATGATAGAAATGATGAGGAGATGATGATGATGATGATGATGATGATGATGATGAAGATGAAATAAATCTTCTTTATAGAGATGAGAGTGAAGATGATATAGGTGGTGATAACGATCATAATACAGATGGTGACGGTGATGAGATGATGATATAGATCACATATGATGACAAATTATAATGATGAGAGAAATGATAACGATGATAGAAATGGTGTTGATAGAAATGACAGATTTGATGATAGAGATGATGATAATGATGGTATAAATAATGACAAAGATAATATAAATGATAACGAATATGGTAGAAATGACGTCGAAGATAATAGAGATGACAGTGTTGATAATGGTGATGATAACAGAATGACAGAGATGATGATAAAAATGATGACAGAAATAGCGATAATAGAGATGACAGAAAACAATAACAGAGATGATAAAAATAATGTCGGTGATCATAGAGGTGATGACAGATGATACGGCTGATAACGATAATAGTGATAAAAATGAGATGATGGTAGGGATGAGTGTAACAGAGAAGGTGATAATTGAGCCGTTCAGAGCAGAAGTGGTGTAAGTCAAAAATGGGTAATGAGGGTTAAAGTAAACATTCTGTAAAGTACAGCGCAAAGAAGCAATTAATATTCAGTTTATTTAAACTATTAGTAGTCAGTGCATAGCAAGAAGGACATATTAATTGCTACTTTGCGCTGTATTTTACAGAATTTTTACTGTAAACCGCATTACCCAATTTTGACTTACGCCACTTTTGCTCTGAACGGCTCAATTATTATGACAGAGATTTTGATACAGATAACAGAGATGATTGTAATGATATAAATGGTTATGACGACAGATAATAATAATATTATGTTATGATTATAGATAAGGTGATTATTATTGTGACAGAAATGATGATCATGATTGTGGTGGTGGTGAACATGATAAATCTTCGATCCACAGAATGGGCATTCGCTGTGATATTACGCCACTGCTTACCGCGATGGAAGTTTCAGACAGGGTTATAGGTAGCACATAGATGTAATAATACACGAGGCTTCCAGACAAACCTGACGTTTAATCAATACCCACTGCTGGACACAGAGAAGCAATGATTATTTCAATGCTGCATACGCAATGGTAGGTGCAATAAATGCCCACCCTGCCTCCAATCAGCATGTGTCATGGTCCCCACGCTCTCCATCAGCAGACCGGCTTATGATTTTCTCTCCCTCGTGTTCACTTCCTGCGATCGACTCTATTGTCGAGGATAGGCATTCCTTCTTTTCCGGTCAGTGGCATATTGCGGCATTGTTACCACAGGCCATTAGGTTACACCCAAGAGCCCTATCACATTCAACAATCTGTTCTATGTTATCAGAAATCTAAACGCAAAGGCTGCAAGCCCTGACAGATGTTATTAAATAAACATGGGCATTATATCAACGATCATCGCATGCATTGTCAATGCCCGCCGGCGTTGATTGGAGTAACATCTGTGGGTTGTCACATGTCCAGGATTCGCCTAGCTTGTCCGTCATCTCAGCCCTTGCTCCGAAATGCTACTTTCATTCCCAATAAAGAGACGGAACAAGTAATTTTATTATGAAGATGGACCTCCTTAGTTAAACTACTAATTTATACTTAAGCAAGAGAAGTGGCACTAAAAACACTTGAGCATTAATACCATTAACGTGTGAAGTTTCACTCTGACATTAGTATACAGAGTGAAGGTCAAATAACCCTGGAGATATTCAGAGCTAATAGCCTATGTTGTATGTAACAAAAAATTGTCGTATCATATTGACGGAAAGTCAATAGGTTTCCAGAAACATTTTGTTTATTCCTCAATTGTTATTCGGTAACTATTGCCAGCAGGATCGTGATTTTTGTCCATATCGATAGGAAATCTATTAAAGAATCATTTATCCCTCTGGCGTATTTTAATAGCGTGCACAGTTTTCGTGTAAATTTAACTTAAAAACCAGTAATTTCAAGCCACTGAGCGATGGAAACAGTAGCCAGAGAGGGAGGTGGAAGGTAGTTCACCTTGAGAGACAGACCTGAATTCGTTGACCTCTAATATCTGTATGTACAGTGAAACCTCTCTTTACGGACACTCCCAAGATACGGACACTCCTCATATACGGACAGATTTTTATGTCCCAACTGAAATAATATAGAAATAATGATAAATTTAACTCTTGTTTACGGACACTCTCAGATACGGACACGGACAGCTGTTTCACAGTCCTAAAGCTTGCTTTACCTCCTGACTGCGGATAGAACTTGGATTTCAAGACCTTACGTGTTACAAAAATGGAAAATTTAGTTTTTAGTGTACAGAAATTCCTTAACATGAAAGAAGACAATAAGGGTCTCGTAGGCTACCACTAGCCCAGCTGGCTACCCCTTGTTAGCTGGAAGCGGGTGGATAAAAAGTCATGAAATTTAGCCTGTCTGATGAGTCCAAGGCTTCCGCGATCGTGAAATTGTATTCGACACATGATAGGGTTAGTAGGATTATTCTCTTCACTTCAATCAGTTGCTCTGTTTCGAGAGACATGACACCTGAACAAAAAGGTTAAGTTGAAAACTGTAAATTACAGTACTGCATAACTGTAGACCTAGAGTAAAATTGCATGGCACAATATTTTATTTTCCTTTTCGGTCTTATCTACTGTAGTTCAAAATTGCAAAGAATTTACTGTAGTACAGTAGGCTATACTTATTTGGAATTAAACTACAGTAACACATTTCATTTAAGGGGAGAGGATGGTATTTTTTAAAACTTTTTTCCTATTTGGTGTAAAATATTAATTTTTTGGATGTAGAGAGCTCCTAGCTGTGGCAACTCAACCAAATAAAAATATTTAAAAAAATATTTGGGGGCCCAAATTTGAAAAATATATATATATATATATATATATATATATATATATATATATATACCCAATGCAGGATTGTACTGAAACCGATATATCTACACCGTTTTTAAAGATAGATTCAAACAGTGTTTTGCAATGTATTTGCAAAAGCATGTTCTACAAACTGTCTGTAACAGAATTTTGATATTAGTTCCTATGTTTGTAAAATAAACAATTAAAATTTAATAAAACGTTTCTGATTCCCTTTCTTGCAAACAAACGGACGTATTTTTAAAATGAAATCAATTAACAAAATTCTGTTACAGAGAAAAGTTTCCTAATAGTCTAACGAATGTGTGTTCTAAATTTCATGCATGTATCTTTAATAGTTCAGAAATTATATCCATTTTTGTCTGGCAGTGTAGCAAAAAAAATGAAGTTACTGGAAACCGATAAAAGCAGGCGTGTGATTTAAAAATACATAGCGCAGGAAGTTTAAAAATGACGTCTCAACATCCGATAAGGGCACAAATACCCACAAAATGTTATGCAATGCATTTCATACATATCAAAGGGTATTTTAAAGAAAAAAAAATTTTTTTTTAATTTAATTTACCCGAAACAACAATAAAAGTGGGCCAGTAATTTAAAAATCCATAACGAAGGAAGTTTAAAAATGGCGACTCAACATCCGATAAGGGCACAAATACCCACAAAATGTTATGCTATGCATTCCACACATATCACAGAGTATTTTAAGATTTTTTTTTAATTTACTCATTTTTCACCAAAAAATACCATCCTCTCCCCTTAAAGCGTGAAGGGATACATAATGCATATTATAAATTTACTGTTAGATTGGGGAGCCTCCCTCCCAATAAATGACACCTCCCAGATGCGGACAGATTGTTACGTCCCTTCGGTGTCCGTAAATGAGAGGTTTGACTGTATGTATGTATGTATGTGTGTGTACCTGTATGTATGTATGTATGTATGTATGTATGTATGTATGTGTGTATGTATGTATGTTTAAAGGCAGGTTATGCGGAATAAAATATACTTTTAACTAGGTACAGACAAAACAAAAAAAAAACAGGAGTCAGCCCCTTTATTTTCAGAAGCCACCACATTTCGCGCACACATGCAATGAGGAAACCATTCGAGCAAAGATAAAGATATATTTAATGAAACATATTAAACAATATTAAATATCTATGCAATGCAAACACACGCTCTCAGAGACGCTCTGAAGATATGTAGGAAAATAACTTTAGATACGTAACAAATGTAACGGTATTAATCTAATAAATCCATTCGAATTTCTTCCTACAACCGTTTTTGTTAACATTACGTATTAGTCGTAGCGATATAAAAGAAATCGAAGTGTTAAAATTTTTTTAACTCTAACAATTCAAACGCCAGTTAAAATTTTTAGTCACCATGGCTACCAGGCGCCCGAAATTCGTCTGCTCCTCAGTTTTAGAATAAGTAAAACGCATCTGGATACTTTAGATCTAATTAAAGTTTGGAATTTACAAATGAAGAAATATAAATTTAAGCACAAGCTTAAATTAAAACAAATTATGAGATCGTGATTTACGAATCTCTATGCATTACAATTAATAACTGTAAACATTTTAAGGGTTTCAAATGAAAAAGTTTTTCTTCTTTCAGATAAAATACATTTTATTATTTCCTAATAACGTGTTCACTACCAAATTCTTCTATTGGAGCAATCATTTCCAACCGCCTAGCTTTGTTTTGTTTTCGTATGTTCACTGAACAGTAGACCTGAACTAAGTAACGTTGGATGCCGTCAAGCTATTCTCCATGCGGGTTGCTTTGAGGCTTTAGGTAACCAAACACAGGACTCTAGTTTTCACAGAAAATTCCTTTTAAAAACACATATAGGCTAAATAGATAAAAACATTTTTATGAACGGCAAAGTCATAGAAAGTCAAACATACAGATTACTTTTATAAGAAGTCGGAATTCTGCTTCCCCGAGTGATTGTATCCATCTTCATTTTTAACACATCATTTTTCATATTACCGGTTGTTCTTTATGGTTGTGAAACTTGGACTCTCACTTTGAGAGAGGAACATAGGTTAAGGGTGTTTGAGAATAAGGCGCTTAGGAAAATATTTGGGGCTAAGAGGGATGAAGTTACAGGAGAATGGAGAAAGTTACACAACACCTGACATAATTAGGAACATTAAATCCAGACGTCTGAGATGGGCAGGGCATGTAGCACGTATGGGCGAATCCAGAAATGCATATAGAGTGTTAGTTGGGAGGCCGGAGGGAAAAAGATCTTTGGGAAGGCCGAGACGTAGATGGGAGGATAATATTAAAGTGGATTTGAGGAAGGTGGAATATGATGATAGAGACTGGATTAATCTTGCTCAGGATAGGGACCAATGGCGGGCTTATGTGAGGGCGGAAATGAACCTCCGGGTTCCTTAGAAGCCAGTAAGTAAGTAAGTAAGTAAGTAAGTAAGTAAGTAATTCTTTTTGTGTATATGGAAAACAAGACTTAACGACAATCTGATCAAAGAAATATACTTCTTTATCACACTTTTAATCTATGAATCAACATGAATATGGATTAATTATTTTAATATCAAATAAACCACAACAAAGTCCTTTTATAGCACGCACCTTAAGCTTTTCCTGCATAATTAGTGCGTGCTACTTCCTTTCGGTTGGCTGTTGCAAAATCAAAGACAAATGTAATTCATTCTCGTGCAGCTCTAGGGGTTGCTCTTCTAATAACTGACTGTTATAATGTAACATAAATGGCCCCGTTAGGCAGAGGCTGTGGTTGGAAGTCCTGGATAAGCATCTAATACGTCTATCCGTCGTGTGATGTATCATTCATTAACAGGAAGAGAATATTCGATTTGCTTTGCACATGGAATACCATTGTCGTAACTCAAGGGATCGATGGGAAACAGTCGGGAATCTAAAATATTTTCTGAATTTACAGACAAGCTTCCTTGCTTTTCATTAGCATATCAGCAAGAATTTATTTTAAATTCCGAAAACAAAAATGGAATATACTTTACACAGGCACATCAATTTCTACTAACCATAAAAATTAAATTTTTCTTTACATTCTCCCAGTACACGAACAAAGAGATGACAACATTATGTTGTGACGAAATAGCATTAGCGTAGGCCAGTGACCGGCATGTTCCGTGCTCTGTGACGTCATACCACGGAGCCGCCACGCTCTTTGCTCGGCAATCTCTACATACTGAGCACAGCGAGGAGAGAAGGTTCAACTGAACAGTGGTGGTACGGCGCCTATGCAATGACAGAGCGCGATCCATTCGTCTGAGGTAGTATGGGAACAGCACAATTACAATACATTTGTACGAAAACAAAACTGTACATCCGTGATAAATCAATGTAACAAATTATTTTGGTTTGTAATCAAATTTAATAGACTTATAATAACATGAAATTCATAATACAGCCAGCTGCAGAAGCGTTCGCATTATGTAAATGAGGCTCCGAAACTGCTATAAATATACAAATATAGAAATAAATAATTTAAGCAGTACTACAACACTTTGTCTACTCGGAAACTTGAAAACAGTTCAAGTGTTTTTAACAGACATTTTCCTACACAATATACAGATTGAACGATATAGGCCCTAACTTGGTGAGTAGTATGCAAAGTATATTTCAACTTTTGAAACACACATCACTTTGTGTTACTATCGTGCCCAAGCTAAATGCTTTGTCGAGATCAAACTGTATTTGTATTTGTATTTATTAACATTCCATGGTATTCATACATGCTTACAGCTAGAATATGGAACAAGTCAAAAAACTTAATACTATTATAAAATCTTAATTTATAGTCACAGCCTAGATGAAATATATACAGACGAGATTTACAATATAGTCTACTAGTACAACACATAGTTTTAGTATCAATTCCATGAAGTGTTATTGAATGTCATGAATTCACCTACAGAATAGAAGGCGTGAGAAATTAGGTACTTCTTTAATTTGGCCCTAAATAATTTTATGTTTTGAGTTTCATTTTTATATCGATAGGGAGGCTATTAAAAATTGTTACTGCCATATAACGCACTCCTTTTTGATAGCACGATAGACTAGCCGATGGAGTATGAAAGTCATTTTTTGACGTGTATTTATGCTATGAACTGTTGAATTAGTTACAAAGTTTTCACGATTACATACGAGGAAAACTATTAATGAAAATATATACTCACAAGCCATGGGCATTATTTGTAGTTTTTTTTTTTAAATATTCCTACACGACTCCCTAGATTTCGCACCTACTATTATTCTAATTACTCTTTTTTTTTTAATAGAAATACATTGCTACTATCTGTGGAATTTCCCCAGAATATTATTCCAAAACTCATTACCGAGTGGAAGTATGCAAAGTATATTGTTTTTAAGGTATTGATATTTACTATCTTTTGCATAGATCTAATAGCAAAACAAGCTGAATTTAGTTTGGGGGTAATTTCTTTAATATGATTTTTCCAATTTAACACATTATCGATTTTTAAGCCAGTGTTATGGAGTATGGAGGAATGGCGAAGTGTTTGATTTGTGGCAAGCTGTTTCAGCATGTAAAGAAATTCAATATACAACGCCATTATTGTGTATACCACGCAAATGATTATGACAAATAAGGGGGAGAATATCGACAAATACTGGTGCAGAAATTGAAAGATAAACTGTTACAGAAATTGAAAGATAAACTGTTAAGTGAAGCTAGGGAACACACTGTCAGTGAATCAATGGTAAGCTTAAGGCTTAAGATATAGGATTTCACTAGCCATTGCAAAGAACATGCGTTCTTTTAATGACGGGGAATTTGCCAAGAATGTTGCCATCATGACCGCAGAGTAGTTAATCCCTAGCAAAATACAGGAATGTGATTCCATCAATTTATCTCCAAGAACTGTCGTATCATTGCTGCACCGACACCACTGCGCTGGTGCGTGTTAACAGTAATACGACTCAACTGCTCGCTCTTCCAAGCTCTTGACTGGCTCTTACGTCATAACTGCAGCTTCTGCCGGCAACTGGCGTAGGACTATACCTGTTCACAAATTCTCCTTGACTGTCAAGAATCGAACTAGGATATTGGTAAGATGTAATTAAATAATACAATTGAAGGAATAGTTCCAAGGGCAATGTTCGTATTCTGCTCTACCTCCGGATACAGTGCACCATGGTTCCCACCACTATATTTTATTTCTTCTCTACACTGAGACGATGACTAGCAGAGATATCTGTCTGCAGGGCATGAAACTCAGTTGTAGTAGTGCGAGAAACGGCTAGCTGTTAATTTTGCTCTGAGCTCTCTAACAGCCGGTTTCTCGAACAGTATTCAATATTCAATAAATATAATAAGTCTGTAAGCGTTATAAATGAGTTCCTATAACGTTCAGTGGGCCTGTTGATCCTTAAATCATCACTAAATTAAGCTCACTCACGGATTTGGTCATAAGGATACAAGATAGTTAATTAGTTTATAGTGTATTACTCAAAAGAGTTCTCCTTTGGGGCAAATACCAAGATAAAGTGGCTTTAGAGTTTATGCCAGCGTTCGAAATGATAAACATATAGAGGGGGAATTTTACACATTTGTCGTTTGTTTTTAAGTATTTATATCAATTACAAGATAATCGGTTTTAAAATGTGTTTGCTGCTTATTATTATTACTAGCCGTACCCGTGCGCTCCGCTGCACCCGTTAGAAATAAATACAAAGTAATTACATAATTAAAATAGGACATTTGATCCAGGGAACATTCGTGTTTGATATAAGGATAAATCGTTTATTATGTTACTTAATTTAAATTGTATTTGCATAATTAAAATGCGATCATTTTGATCCAGAGACCACTCATTTGGTCATAAAAATTATTTTACGAAATACAGGAAACGAATGTACAGAATAGCCTATCAAGTTTTCTGTGCATAAGAAGCTATTTTAATCTTACCTGTCCTCGATTCACTCACAAGTTACTGTAATAACATTATAGCATTATGTCCATCTAGAGAAACTACACTTTCCAATGGTGAATTAATAATTATTTATATAAATCGGTTAATTTAGCTTCAGATATTACTTCATACAAACACAGAAATATTATCTGTAGGCTATGTTTCATAGCTTTCGATTGTTGCTGTCCAAGGCCCCTTATAGACGAAGTCATTTGTTTTTTAATTCATTACACGGCCTTAGATGGTAGTTATTTTAATTTTAAAACTCATTTATCTCATTAAATATCAGTCCTATCAAAATTTTTCAAGGAATAAATCTTGTCGGAAATTATTTTTAAAGAAACTTTTGTTATGTAATATTTTTCATGAAAATTAATAATAAGGGAGATATTTACATTTATTAATTTAAGCCCACTTATAACCCCCCTTTTAAATAATGTCTTTTGAATGCCATATAGCCTAAAATCTAAGTTACAACGAACTTAATTTATATTCCAATTTTCATCGGAATCCGTTCAGCCATTATCGCGTGAAAACGTAACAAAAATACAGACAGACAGACATACAAACAAAAATTTAAAAAAAGCGATTTTCGGTTTCAGAGTGGTTAATTGCATATATTAGGACCAATTATTTTTGGAAAATCGAAAATTACCAGAAAAATTTCGGCTACAGATTTATTATTAGTATAGATTATTATTATTATTATTATTATTATTATTATTATTATTATTATCATTATTATTATTATTCTAACTATAGTAACTTTTGAGGAATATCACTTTTGTTGACGTCGTACAAAATTTTGTCGAATATCCTCTTCAGAAGATTAACGCCATATGTAGAGGAAATTATTGGGGATCATCAGTGTGGTTTTAGGCGTAGTAGATCAACTATTGATCACGGTTTTTGTATTCGACAGATATTGGAGAAAAAATGGGAGTATAAGGGTACAGTACATCAGTTATTCATAGATTTCAAAAAGGCGTATGACTCGGTTAAGAGAGAAGTTTTATATAATATTCTTATTGAATTTGGTATTCCGAAGAAATGTGTCTTCGTGAAACTTACAGCAGAGCCCGTATAGGGCAGTTTCTATCTGATGCTTTTCCAATTCACTGCGGGCTAAAGCAGGGAGATGCACTATCACCTTTACTTTTTAACTTCGCTCTAGAATATGCTATTAGGAAAGTTCAGGATAACACAGAAGGTTTGGAATTGAACAGGTTACATCAGCTTCTTGTCTATGCGGATGACGTGAATATGTTAGGAGAAAATCCACAAACGATTAGGGAAAACGCGGAAATTCTAGTTGAAGCAAGTAAAGCGATAGGGTTGGAAGTAAATCCCGAAAAGACAAAGTATATGATTATGTCTCGTGATCAGAATATTGTACGAAATGGAACTATAAAAGTTGGAGATTTATCCTTCGAAGAGGTGGAAAAATTCAAATATCTTGGAGCAACAGTAACAAATATAAATGACACTCGGAGGAAATTAAATGCAGAATAAATATGGGAAATGCCTGTTATTACTCGGTTGAGAAGCTTTTGTTATCCAGTCTGCTGTCAAAAAATCTGAAAGTTAGAATTTATAAAACAGTTATATTACCGGTTGTTCTTTATGGTTGTGAAACTTGGACTCTCACTTTGAGAGAGAAACATAGGTTAAGGGTGTTTGAGAATAAGGTGCTTAGGAAAATATTTGGGGCTCAGTTACAGGAGAATGGAGAAAGTTAAACAATACAGAACTGCCCGCATTGTAATCTTCACCTGACATAATTAGGAACATTAAATCCAGACGTTTGAGATGGACAGGGCATGTAGCACGTATGGGCGAATCCAGAAATGAATATAGAGTGTAAGTTGGGAGGCCAGAGGGGAAAAGATCTTTGGGGAGGCCGAGACGTAGATGGGAAGATAATATTAAAATGGATTTGAGGGAGGTGGGATATGATGATAGAGACTGGATTAATCTTTCTCAGGATAGGGACCAATGGCGGGCTTATGTGAGGGAGGCAATGAACCTCCGGGTTCCTTAAAAGCCAGTAATTTAGTATATGGACGCCCTATTTTACATTGCTTACGAAAAAACTATCACTCTGTGTTCTGCTGTGTTTAATCACTAATCCCGATGACTAGCTTCAGGACAGACGAGGATCCCTATCGCTACGTTATTGTCCTCTCTCAACCTGAGGTGTGAGGGCCTGTACTATCCTGCGTGTTCTGGTAAGGAAAGGGGTTATGAAATTTCACTATTAAAACGTCCCAGACTAACATCTGAAACAAGAATAATTGTCTACATGTTTACGCAGCAACTTCATGCACTGTGTACAGCAAATTACATTTTTGCAGTTTTCCTTTGAGAATCAACTTCATAGCTCACATCCCTGTGCTCACGAAGTCTAGCGTGATGCAGACGAAACTGACGCATTTTGACTCTGGAGAAATTCATTTCAGCTCCAGACAGACAGGTAGTTACTAAGAAGTGTTCATGCAGCCTTGAAGGTTGTCAGTTCCGATGCAAAGTAGCGTGTCTATCAGTGGACGTTTTGTGTTATTTCCACCCCCATTCTCATGTTGATAATTCAATTTTCACCCCAAATATGACGGGAAAATTAATTTCTTTTAAAATAACGATGGGGAAATATACAAACTAAATGTCATAGTCCATTTATGGAAACGGTAATATGGCAAAAAAAATCATGATAAGAAAATTGCTTACTTCTTCTTACACGAAGTATACAAAAAGCAGTAAGATGCTGAAAAATCAATTCAGACATTGCAATAAAACGTAAGCCTGCAATATCAATAATCTGAAAAAGTTATTCTGAATAATCCACGTTGACTGAGACTTCTTCCGACCTGTTCGACAATAGCTATTTTCTTCTCAATAGAAACGAGTCGATTCAATCGGGAATGTTAACACTATGATACGAATATGACAGGTAGTTTCAAAGTTTACGTTGTAAGAGTTCCGTAGCAATTTATTAATTTTATGCTCGACCATGCCGAAATGTAGTAATTATACACCTGGTAGCAGCCCTTTAATGAACCTCATTAAAGTACACCTATTCATTAAAGTTCAGGTGTTCAACCAATCAGAAAATACTATTGTAGCAATATGAAAGCACAAGTATCGATTATTCTCGGATATGCAATCGAAAGACAACAATAAATCAATAAATCACCTATATTTGAAATAAAGTCAGTTCTGTTACTATAATAATTAGCGTTAATTGTAAATAATATTCAAATAAATTCAATTTGTCGTCTCGTTTTTCAATGTCTAATTCAATTTCAAGGTTATATCAACATTAATGTTTATTTTACTCTCTAGATTATATCAAGGTCAATGTCGACATTTCTTTCTCGGAAAAAATCAATACTTTCGCGTCTGCGCACATCTCACAATTTACGAGATATTGCACAAGGTCAGTTCCGCGCCCCAGTCAGATAAGAATAACATGAATACTTATGAATAATTTCAAGTTCGAAATATGGTCGAGCATAAAAAGTTGTATGAAACTTGCCTATAATGGTATTTAAGACCCTCGTATAAAAAATATGAAACGTGCGCAAGCGAGTTTCATAAACATACTCGCGTCTTAATTACTACCATTATAGGCTCGTTGCATAATGTACTATTATCGCATTACAATTAATAGTACACTACCGGTATATTTCATTTAAAAATTATATACCTAGGCCTATATAACGTACATGTATACATATATATAGACTGAACCGTAAATAATTTCATTAATTTTAGGAGGTTATTCTTTGAGATATTTCAAACAAAAAAAGTTTAATAGAATTTTGCTCGTTTTTGCTTTATTTTCTAGATATATGAGCAAATTTTTCTATGTATACAACATATTTCATAGCGAGTTCTGGGAAAGCAATTGATTTAATTCCCAATATCTCAGTCAATTTAAAAAAGCACTGCATTATGATAATAAATGATCGAAATAATTTTAGTTTTGTAATTTAATTCTTATATCTTACATCTTACGGCTTTTAAGGAACCCGGAGGTTCATTGCCGCCCTCACATAAGCCCGCCATTGGTCCCTATCCTGAGCAAACATTAATCCATTCTCTATCATATCTCACCTCCCTCAAATTCATTTTAATATTATCCTCCCATCTACATCTCGGTCTCCCTAAAGGTTTTTTTCCCTCCGGCCTCCCAACTAACACTTTATATGCATTTCTGGATTCGCCCATACGTGCTACATGTCCTGCCCATCTCAAACGTCTGGATTTAATGTTCCTAATTATGTCAGGTGAAGAATACAATGCGTACAGTTCTGTGTTGTGTAACTTTCTCCATTCTCCTGTAACTTCATCCCGCTTAGCCCCTAATTTTTCCTAAGCACCTTATTCTCATACACCCTTAACCTATGTTCTTCTCTCGAAGTGAGAGAGTCCAAGTTTCAGAACCATAAAGAACAACCGGGAATATAACAGTTTTATAAATTCTAACTTTCAGATTTTTTTGACAGCAGACTGGATGATAAGAGCTTCTCAACCGAATAATAACACGCATTTCCAATATTTATTCTGCGTTTAATTTCCTCCCGAGTATCATTTATATTTGTTACTATTGTTTAATTCTGCAGAAATTTAATCCGAAAAATGTAACGTTTCGTTCTGCAATGCAATTTTAAAACGTTACAGTTGTACAGATCAAATTCCTGCACACTTAAAGGACAAAACCAAAATTCTTTCAATCATTTATTATCGTAATACACTGCCCACTTAAAGTGACTGATCCTATTGTGAATTAAATTAATAGCTTTCCCAAAATACGCTATAAAATGTTTCATATGAAATCATTTTTATATCGATAAGAAAGCAAAACGGGCAAAATTTTATTAAACTCGTTTATTTAAATATCTCAAAGAATAACTCCCTGCAATTAATTATATTGCCTACGGTTCACCCTATATATATATATGTGTGTGTGTGTGTGTGTGTGTGTGTGTGTGTGTGTGTGTGTGTGTGTGTGTGTGTGTGTGTGTGTGTGTACACACAGAGTAACTCAGGAGTTCAGCAAAATACGAAACTAACAACGAAATAAATTATTCTGTATATAATTTCTCTTAGCAAAGTATTTATATTGCTTATTTTACGACGCTTTATCACTTGCTATGATTATCTAGCGGCGTCTGAATGAGATGATGACGATAATGTTAGCCACATGAATCCAGGGTCCAGCGCCGAAAGTTACTTACCATTTGCTCTTAGTGGGTTGAGGGAAACACCTAAAACATTTCAACCAGGTAATATGTCCCAACCAGGGCTTGAACCCGGGCCCACTTCTTTCACGGTCAGACGTCCTAACCGTTACTCCACAGCGGTGTACTCTTCTTTCTGTTTCACATGAGCTGAAAACTTTTCATTTTCTCCATTCCTAAAGAATTGTGAGTATTTTTAAGTCACAAAATAATTTTTTGTTTTGTTTTATGGTCAAGTTTATCCCAGAAATTTAGATTTCGAAATCTTCTCACTATTCGTGAGCTGCCACAAGGGACAAAGAGTACTTAACCATATAAATGTTTACAAGTTCATTGAACCATTAATTTTGTTTTCACAATGAAACTCCTATAAGGAAATAGCTGCAAATACATTTTGTGATTGGTGGAAATATACCTAGTTTTAGAGAGGTAAGTGTTACAAAATAGTAATATACGTTACAAGAGCGGTATGTTGACGTTTTCATGTTCGAGGAAAAGACTGAAAAAGCGAAACGTAGTTGAGCTTTTTTAACTTCCGAGAACATGAAAACAAACATACCGCTCGTGTATCGTACATTATTTTGTGCGAAGATCGTTTATTACATACCTGAAAGACTAATTTCTAATTAGTTGCAATGAAATCTCCATCTTGGTTTCTGTTTAATGACGGCAACTTCGGAGAACCAAAATATCTTTCTTCAACACTGTCGCTATAAAATGTTT